>NC_057813.1:644133365-644444661 GCF_018294505.1 Triticum aestivum
GTGAGATTGCGCACATGCACTGGGAGCTCCTGAACGACGCATGGCGTACCACGTAAGCCGGCCCAGAAACACGCAGGGTATATATAGCGCAAAAAACCTTCCAAACAAGTTGCTCCCGTGAGGTTTAGAGCATGCACGGTTTTTAAATACGGTGCACCGTGCCTAACCACTAGATTGATTACATCGCGAAACTTTTATGAGCAACTGTACCCGCACTATTTCCTAAACACACATTTTAGAAAAAACATGATTCTTATTCAAAAAAATCATGAATTACGAAAAAGTTTATTTATTCAAAAAAGATCACAAATTAGGAAAAAATCAGTTATTCAAACAAGTTAAAGATTTTTTAAAAAGTTCATCAGTTTTAAAAAGTCCAAAAAATTGAAAAAAGATCATACATTTTGAAAAAGTTCATCAATTTTGAAATAAAGTTCATCGATCTTCAAAACAAGTTCACACATTTGAAAAAAAGTTCATCAAACTTGAAAAATAGTCATCAAACTTGACAAAAAGTTCATTGATTTGAAAAATGTTCATCGATTTGAAAAAATAAAAAAATCATCGATTTAAAATAAAGTTCACGGATTTGGAGAAAAACATTCAGAAATTTGAAAACAAAAATTCACTCACTTCGCAGAAAAGTAGAAAGAAAGAAAAAAATGAAATGAAATGCGAAAATCCGCATCTAAGCCCAGGCTCAGATGCTCCCGCTAAGAAAAAAATTCAAAACAAATACTAGAAAAATTCAAAAAAAAACATTTTTTGTGTGTAGTAGATAATGTGTTGCGTGAGGTCCGCTGCAAATTGCAACTCATTTGGACATTTGAGCAGCTCTCGGCAAAAAAGACAAATCAGGTCAAAACAGTTCATGAACAATAAACTTTTTTACAGACCTCAATTTTGTCTTTTTTGCCGAGAGATGCTCAAATATCCAAATGAGTTGAATTTTGCAGCGAACCTCACGCATCAAATTATCTACCATACAAAAAAAATTGGAACTTTTTGAATTTTCTAGTATTTGTTTTGATTTTTTTCATCGGCGCGGGTGCAGCTGAGCCCGGGAGCCAAATTGGCCTTCTCAATGAAATGCAAAACTGAACAAAACTGTTTTTGAGAAATGAGAAAAAAAGGTTTAAAAGGCTCTAAGTAAACATGAACAGGTGGGTTGGTCGAATGGTTAGAAAACTGCTGCTTAAGGCGTCGTTTAGGATTTGCTGCATGCATTGCCTGACAATTTTCATATTATTCATGTCTCTGTTTTCATATTTGCCGAATTAATACATAAAGAGACCAAGACGGAAGAGGACGAATAGCAACAAGTTTCCTCCAGCGGCCTTGAAATAAAGCACATCGCTAAAGTTGACCTCCGGTCTACTGCCTAATGACTAAAATTTTGTGTTTTCTTTACCTTGGCCCGACCAGCTTTTTGTTTAAAACTGCGCCACGGGCAGCAGCCGGCCTACATTCACTCAGTTAGTGTGCAATTATGGAGAGCGGAGTGGCGGGCTCCGACATAGAAAAAGACAAATGAGAATAAATGTATTTTATACTAAACATTTATATTCTTGTATAGTTTAATCTACGATGTTATAGTCTTAACGAGTATAATTTACCTAGTTAGCATGGTTAACCACGTAACATCAGTGATAAATATTAGTTATAGTGTTACATATCTGTTGCATTGCTGCAATTTTAATAAAAATAACCCCATCAATTATTTTCAATTACTAAATAAACTATAGTGTGAATTATGTGTTGTGTGTGTGAGTGTTTATGTATATTTTATATCTTTTAGTGCCATGGTAGAGATATCTGAAACATACAGTCAAACAAAAATCTTAACAACGATTTCTAGTATGATGATGTATTCATAATTGTAGAATATACTAGAGTACTAAGTTGAACCATTAGCATTGATTATTGACCGGTTTTTTCAGGGTCAAATGTGTGTTGCAAGTTCTGGTCAGTTTAATAATAACTTGACACTATGTGTATGTTTTATACTTTATATTAAAATAACATCAGTTAATAGAGTTACCGATGGACATATAAATAACATCACTTGATACTTTATATTAAAAACGACCCTGAGTAAAAAAATGATGGGAAAACTAGCAACTACTGGCTCAAAAAGAAAAAACCATTTATTATAGGACAAAAATTATTGAAAAATAATTTTATGAAATAATAAAATTTACAAAATTTCATTTTAAAAATTCATTGATTTTAAATAGTGTTCAGAATTTAGAAAATATTTAAAAAATTTAAGAAATGTTCATACTGATTAAAAATAAAAAATACATGGAACTAAAAGGTTCATGAAATTTTAAAAATACAAGTTCTTTACAAAATCATATATTTAATTAATAGTTCACGTATTTAAAACATTGTTTATTAATTAGAATAAGAATCATGTAGCAAAAAGATGTTCATGGAAGAAAAATAGAAAAAAAGGATAGTTGGGTCAACCCAATACGCAGAGCCCTGTGCGTTACAACGACACGTGCAGGTCGGTGTGCCTTCTCATGCAGAAAACATTGACATTTATAACTTGGGCCATGTTCGTGGTATTTTTATGTCTGTTCTCCGTCAAACTCCTGCCTGCTAAACGGTGCCTCAACCTGGATTTTACAGTGACACCTCCAGAGCCGACAAGCTCCTCGGAAGTCAGAGCCACCCTAGAAGAACAATCAACGCTATGGAGCACGGAGCAACAACTTGTTTAACAGACAAAAGCTACAGATTTCAGGATGCACCGGAACTCGGCACAAGGAAAATCAAAGCATCAAACACCGGCAACACGAAACAAGCAGCACACAGGTGACACACAGGTGAACTAGTATATGAGCACGCCCAGGATGAAGCTCAAACGCTGTCTGATCAATGACTGTAGAGAAGTTTAAAAATTCACAGTATGTCAAGGAAGATGCACATTTCAGAACTCATATTGCATAGCACCAGGGTGCACATCATTACATTGTAGTGGAGAATACACCCAGCTTGATTATTATTCAGCTTATTTATTTGCCTTGATCGAATACTCGCAGTTTGTTATCTCAAACGTTTACACAATAACACATATGTACATCCACGAGAGCGCATACTTATCGGTGTATACATACAAGAACCATCTTGAGCTATGCCCCACCCTAGGGAAAAGAATTGCTTGAGCACACAAAACTGGCTATCTACACCAACTTGATGAGCAACACTAGCCTAGGGTTAGAGCACCATTTCGGAAACTGTACAAATGTCACTGCCCCAACCAACATTCATAAATAGCCAGACTAGACGCCGACAGGACCAGTACAAGGAGAACACAAGCGTCTCTCCGAAACAACTGAACCTTCTATGACGAATGGCTGATGCTCGCTCACTCACTCGTTACCCTGGAAAACGTAAATGGTCGCTGTTGAGATGCAGTACATTTTCAGGCCACAAGCATATGAACATGGAAAGAGACTGAATTCTTACATGGATGGGAGATGGCTACTCTGGGACCCGAGATTTTCCATGCCTTCAGGTTTATTTTCGTCTCCACCAGAACCATACGACGAGAGCAACTGCCTCTGCAATCAAAAGAAGGTAAATCGGACGGGCTTTCAGAACAATACACTGGAACAAATCAAGCAATGAAATGAATTAATTTGCATAGTTGTGTGCAAAATACATGCAATGCCGCTTATCAACACGGCTAATATGTACCAGGGGTTATCTTTGAAGACCACAAAATTGCGTCTTTGCAGGGTTGTTTAGGGAATAATTGTTTCATATATCATTTCTATGGTCAACGCATCATTACAGTTTAATGAAGATCAATGATCGCTCAGGAGTGTAATGCTTGAAAAAGATGGATACAGTTCAAATTCCATCAGATAGTCCGGGGGCAGAGATAATCAAAGCGTGCTAGGGCACTGTAGCTACCTGATGTGCTTCCATAGCACTAACAGACTTACTATGAACATATATATCAATATATCAAAGATGTTTATCAAAAATACATTTTTCCCACTAATAAGATGAACACTGGCAGCCCATAAAATTAACTATAACTAGTTGACCTTTTGAAAAAATTTCCCTAGCAAAAACATGGAACAAATGTTTTTAAGTGGTCGTTATACGGTACCATATTGATGAAATAAATTTGTGGCGCCTCTGTAAAGAGAGAAGAACAGAATGCGCTTCTCCTGTGTAGGCCTCAGAGAGAGGCGAGAGGGTGGGGTTGGGCTGGGCTGAGCTTTGCATCGTCTTCTTTCTTTTTCTTTTTCTTTTTTCATTTTGTGCTATAAGGCAAAGTTTTTTGCGCCTTTTTTCAATGTGTTTGCAAAGGGTCATAGACTTATACTAGGTTAGGAGTGTGCAGCGATTTAATTTGCTAGTGGCTCTGAGTCAACCTGCAGTCACACTAAGTCTTGTGATCTAATTTGTTGCCATACACCACAACTGTCATAAAGTTATGAAGGAGTTGGGTTGCCACAAAATGCATCACACATTTAAAACCTTAAACAAGATTTCAGCACACTGTGGATTGTCAGAGACCCATGACTTCAAAATCAGAATACCTAAGAAGGGGGTAAATCCATTTACATTATTGTTGTGAAGCATAAAGTGGAATTTTAGGGTGTCCTAGGAAGGAATATGACGTAACCTGACAATGCTAAAAATATCTGAAAACACAACTATCACAATAATCATTGCACTGGATCGAAGTATGGTGTGGTCAAGCACAAAGATAGTATGCAAGGACGAAGAAGCATTAGAACATCAATATAAGATGAAGAAAGAAGAAACAAAACTTACATGGGCCTCAAATTCTGGGTTAATCAAGTTCATGGATAGATTTCGCATGAGCAGTAGTACCTGTAGATTAGTCACTTCAACAGATCAATATTCATTGCAAGTGAAAAGGAGAAGTTTGTGTGTGAAAAATACAGATAAGGATATGATAGTAATAAAATGCATGAACTCCAAGTCATGAATGGATAACGATGAAATGCAGTACAAGGAAATTTAACAAAACTAGAAGGAATGAGAGCATCAGGACCAAGGACTGTTTATTAAATGCAAAATGTAGGTGATCCTTCTTCGTAACTCGCACATATCTATTCTAACACATCACTGCAAGATTTTACAAACTCTACAAAACATTGTAACTTCTAATTTTTATTCTAATAACAGTGCTGGATAAGAGAATTATGACAAAACATTCAGAAACTATCTCTCCTATGACCATTGTTAATCAAAAGGCATGACTTTTTAGTCTTCTTTGGTAGTCAAACAAATATTTATACACGAAAACTATAGCCAAGACTACAGCCTAAACTAGCAAAAAGGAGTGGCAATTTGCCAGACACATACAGGAATTAGTTCCATTGAAATGGGAAAGCTAATATAATGGTGAAACAACAAAACTGTTATAATAAAAAAAAAGGCCTTAGAGCAAACATACCGTTTCCACATCAATAGGATCCATTGCCTTTAACCTCTGCAAATGTCCAGTTGTATCTGGATCGAATACACTTCCCAGGAAGTTGTATACCTGGGAAAAATCTGGCATAGCTGCACGTGTAACCAGGGAGCAGCAGAATTAAGAATACAGTGAGAAATAGAATCGATCTCACAGAGATTCTCTAGCTTAAGGTAATGTTTAAATAAGAAAAATATATCATACATTCCATAGTAGGTAAGAACTAAGCTGATGGCCTAGATAACAGTTGCGAGGATGGATTTGCTCGGCCTAAAGAGGAAACTTACCCCGCATCTGTGGCAGCACGTTTTCTTGTTCAACTGCTTCAGAGGTTGGCCACATTCCAGATTGGCTCTCTATACTGCTAGAGCAGTTATTTGTGGCAATGGCACTTGTAACTGCCAAACATGTGAAACTTCAGTACTTTCTTCATAAATCGTTAGTCTTCAATCGGCATTATGACAATAGTGAATAACAGACCTTGTGTAGGTTGAACAAGAGCATTGTCCCAGGAAGGCACCACGGCATTTGCATTTGTGCTTGGTACAACCATAGATGCATCCATAGACACATTAACACTATCTTGATCCCTCGGAGGAGGGGGAGGAGGAGCAGGTTGTTGTGATAAAACAGCTTGGGATGCTACAGGGGCTAAACAAATTTTAGTTAGCAAGCGCTGAAGTGCTGAAGTAGAAACAGTTCACGCTGGAGACTAGAAAGTATAAACATGAACGGTAAGTACCAGTTTTAGAGGCCTTCTGCGGATATGGATGGGCTGCCTTACGCTTCGGCCGAGGCGGTGGTAAATGTTCGCCTGTACCGTTCTTTTGAACCTTCAAAAAGTACTTCTGTGCATGGCTCCTTATCTGTTACAGAAATTGCGCAGTGTGCCAAGAAGGTTTAGCACGCCAACTTTTTTTTTTCCTGATATTGTGATTTTAAACAATACAGGAGCGCGGCTTTTGTAATGAGACTCAACTTGTTTCACTAGTATAACCTGAGTGCACCAAAAGTTGAACAATTTGCTTATATAATAATGTGTGGTACACTAAATAAGGCTTGGCCAGCATTATTCAAATTTTTCTCAGTTAGCATTTGCAAGGAGTTGTAGATACTAAGATAGCTACCAACTATACCTGTATCACAGTTTTCGAGCCAACAAATGCTTCTATCTTTTTCCAATCACGATCAAACCTATAATAACAGACAAAAAGAAAGAGGTGAATCCCTTTATAGTAATACTGTCAGTTGCATACTCGCCACCTATAACTAATATAAATGTATAGCTGAACCCCTTGTCAAAATCACTTCCTTTTTCCCCCTCTCTTCCAAGCTGCAGGCAGATGGGCACCATGTGCTCCAATCAAGACCCAAAAGTATACAATCCCGGTGATACATCAGTTGGACATGAATCCTAACTTGCAAAAATTTCAATTAAACCTCCCCCAATGCCTTGAAACAAACATCGAATAAATAAAACACATCTGCCTTTTGTTAGTATGCACGCCCTCTGCTGCCCCTGAACCGAGCGCCAAATGCTTAATTGCTTATACCACATTTCAGCCAGAAAGCGAATCAAATCATAATCCAAGACTCTATGAAGAACCCAAAATGCTAGGCGTGGATGGAGAGTGCCTGGGGCCAGTTATAACGGATTCTGCAAGAATCTCACCCAATCCAGTAAGCCCGGCAGGCAATACCAATTAGGAATCGGCACGCTCGGCTCCACCCAAGATATACAGAGCATCTAAAACAAAAAAAAATCACATTTCGTGGGGCGGACGCGGAGACCGAATCCACCGGGACACGAGCGGCGCGGACAAAACAAAAGCCGGCGAGCACCGGCAGGGATCCGGCCGGCGCCGGCAGGCTTTACGGACCCAAGGCAATAGCAGGCACGAGGAGGGAGGGCGGGATGGATTGGGAGGAGGGCAGGGGGGCAACTCACAGCTGCAGCGCCTCGAGGAACTTGTCGTGCTCGGGCTCGGTCCAGCTCTCCCGGGACTTGGTGATGGTGTAGGGCTTCCTGACCTTCATCCTGGCGTCCTCCGCGGCCGCCGCGTCCGCCGGCACGGCCATCGGCGGCCCCGCGGCCACCGCCACCTGCTGCTGCTGCTCCTTCCCCTTCCCGCCTTTTCCGCCTCCCCCTCCCCCTCCGTCCCCGCCGCCCCCTCCCACGGCGGCCGCCGCGGCCTCAAGCGGCTTGGGCGCGGTGCTCATGGACACCATCCGACGGCAGACTCTCTCCGCTGACCGACCGACCGACTGCAGGCCTGTGGGCTGTGGTAGGTGCGCCGCGGGAGCTAGGGTTTCCGCCTCCGACTCCTCTCTCTCTCTCTCTCTCACTGGTGCGCCTGCGTGTGGCCTGGCTGCTTGGGGAAGGGAATGGCCTGGGTCTGGATTCTGGAGTGGCTCGGGTCGGGCCGCTCGCCTTTTCTTTTCTTCTTTCCGGTGTGGTGTGGTGCGCGCGCGCGCGCGTGTCAGGGCCGAAAGATGGTCCTGTGCGGCTGCGGGCGGGCGGGCGGGCGGGCGGACGTCTCTGGGCGCTTCGCCCGGCGTCCGGACGCCCGTGGCCACAAGCGTGGCCGGCCGGCCATGATGCGGTTCGCGCGCGCCGATGCGACCCACGTGGGCGTGTGCGGCCGCCGGGGGAGCGCCGCCCGGACCGGCCCCGGAAAGCCAGTTGGATTCGCTCCTCTTTTATTCCACTGGCAGTGTACGCGCCACGCGCCCACATTTTCTAACTCGTAGTAGTATCTTATTCTAACAGGTAAAAAATTTCTCAAAAAAACACAGGTCAAAAATATTTGCTCCCTCGGCCCCAAAATATAAGAGCATTTTTAATACTGACGGAGTAAAAACTTGTCCCTCCAAACCCCTTTCCCCCTTGCTACTTCGGCGGTTTCTGTCTCAATCTTTTGTGGGGGAGTTTCTCTTTGCCGAAACCAAAATAAACAATTTTTATTTCGAATCAGACTTGAAAGAACGACCCAAATCTGATTGGGGCTATTTTTAATGCGTTGGGCCGAAGCACGTCGCGGTGCACCTGATAGTCACATCTACTGGCTTTTGTGCTCCAGTTTTGCCTCTATCCTCTCACGTCCCCCTCATGCGTCGCTTGAGGCTCGGGAGCAGTACAAGTGTTGGGGTTGAGGCTGCCCGGTTCTTCGCACGGTGGTAGAGGGCGCCTCAACTCTTGAAGGCCAATAGGTGTAGTTGTTGTGAATTTGGGATTAATAAGCAGGTTACTCACATATGCAGCGCCTCGAGGAACCTATCGTGCTCGGGCTCGGTCCAGCTCTCGCGGGACTTGGTGATGGTGTAGGGCTTCCTGACCTTCCTGTCCCCCACCGGCCTGGGCGGCGCTGCGCCGATCAACGCCATCCGCCGGAGCAGAGACTCCTGTTCCAGGTCGGAGTTGCGGCCATGACTTCCGCCCACCTCGGCGACAACCACGACGCTCTGCTTCGTCTTTAGCTGCATTGGGTGGAGTGGCATAGTCGATGAGAACTAAGGGGACGGGCGGGGTCCCTCCCTTGTTGTGTTCTTTTGGGGCGGGCGCGGTGCGTGCATGCAGTTTGTCCGAGGGGCTAGAAGCGAAGCCAATGGGCATGTTAATAAGTAGGCGGATGGAGCCTTCTTCCTCCATGCTGCTGCTGGTGTGTTGGGTCATACGCTTCGCGCTCCCGATGATGATGATGACGACGACGACAACTACGATGATGCCTTTCTCTTCCTCGCCGCGCACGCAACACTGCGTGCATGTCCCTCGGCGGAGCGCTGCCTGGGCCGACCTCCAAAAAAGGTTGCCGAGCTTCGCTCCACGGCGGCTGCAAGGGATCGCCCGGACGAACGGCTTATGATATATGAGTGTCACGCGAGTGTGGAGTTTCTGCCAAGTCCATGACGTCCATGGCCGAACGGGGAGCAACAGCATGCCATCCGGTGCCTACAGTGACATGGGGCTAACAAACTTCCTGCTTTTCATGTGCTTATTAAGAGCAACCGCAACTCCAACAGTGGATAAAAAACGCAGCCGAAAGAAGGAGGAAAATCAGATTTTTGTTTACGACAATGCTATTTTCCTGCCGACTGGTGGTTTGCAACAGGCACGTAGGAATCAAACCTAGAACCTGTTGGTTGAGGCCATAGCACGTTACCAACTGAGCTAACTCTCTCTTCTGGTTTTACATGAAGATTACATGTTTTTATAACTTATTAAACGAGTGGAGAGGAAAAAACAACTCAGTCCGTTTCTCTCAGGCGACAAAACCGGGAATTTGTGTGTAAATAGCATGGTATTTGACGCATGCGGACCTAGTAAATTATGGTGCAAAGACCGTGATAACTTATGGGTAAATAGCACGATTATGCATAGTAGATCTGATAATTTACATACAAATACCATTGGTAATTTTGACCCGGAAAAATATATTGAAACATATCCCGATAACTTCTGTCTAAACAACAGGATAATATACACATCAATTTTGTGTAAATAACACAGTAATTTACGCACGATCTGACAATATAATAAACAACCATGGTCACACAATAGAGCCGGTAACTTTTGACTGGGGAAAAATTTAGTGGAGAAACAAACCCCTGTAACTTTTATGTAAATATGATAGTAATATACGCACAATAGAGCCGATAACTCACATACAAACACCCCGGTCATTCTTTTAACCCTAGAATGAAAGTTGTTGAAAACAATACCCTGGTAACTTTTGTGCAAATATCATGGTAATATAAGAAAAACAAAGATGATAACTCGCGTACAAGCACCATGGTAACCTTTCTACCCAAAAAATGTTAAATAATCTAGTATCGTAACTTGTATGTAAATAACATGATAATATAGACACAACAAAGTTGATAACTCACTTACAAACACTCTGGTAACTATTTGACCCGAGGAAAAATATTGAAAAACAACCCCTGATAAATTCTGTGTAAATAAGATGGTAGTATACACACAACAAAGCTGATAACCCACGTACAAACACCGTGGTAACTCCTTTGACCATAGGATAAAAGTTGTTGGAAATCATACCCCAGTAATTTCTGTGCAAATAACATGATAATATACACACAACATAGCTGATAACTTTGACTTTAAAAATTTTCTCTTTGGAAAACATTACTCCGATAACTGTTGTATAAATGACATGATAATTTATGCACTGCAGCCCTGATAATTTAGATACAAATATGACGGTAATATTTCAACGCGAGGGGTGCTTGAAACGTACCCTGATAATTACTATGTAAATAGTATGATAATTGATATACCGCTGTCATGATAACTTATGTACAAACACCACGATAACGTTGACCTAAAAAAAGTTTTTAAAAACATCTCTTGAGAACTTTTGTGTAAATATCATGATTTTTACAGACTGCAAAGTATAATAATTTTGTACAACACCCAGCCGTATCCCTGACCCAAGAAAAAATATTTCAAATATTCCCCGGTAACTTATGTATAAAAAGCATGATGAGTTACGCACCAAATGGTTGATAACTTTTGTACCCTCGCAAAAAAAAAACTTGTGTACCCTGGCATGCTTTTTACAACGAAGTTACCATGATATGTCAACAATTTTTACTACGTTAAAATTACCATGATGTTGTAAATATTAACAGAGCAGCCGGGCCATCTATATAGGATAAAAAATATAAAAGGAAAGAAAGAAAAACTATTCGTTTCCAGGTCACGCTAAGTAGCAGTACAAATACTACCTAACCTCAATCTAATCACCGGCTCAATCTAGACCTGGTGGTTGTGAACTACTATGGTCTACCAGGAGGTGGTGGGTTTGATTCCAACTTCTGCCAATTCTTTTTATTGCGCTAGAAGGAAAAAAAGGATCGATTCCCACATCGAGAGAAGCGGATCGTACGTGGGTGGAATCGTCCGGATCTGTCGCTAACGATTAGTCGACTGGTCGTTAGCACAGTCCTTTTGTTTATTGTTTTTGGACTAATAAACTGATTTATATATATATATATATATACCTCACCATTCATGCCAAACGGTAGACTAATAAACGGCTGACAGCAGGCAAAAACCTGCATGGCAACAGAAAAAATTGCTATAGGAGTGCTATATTTGGGTATCCACTTCCCTCAAAAAAAATTGGGTATCCACTAGCACAAGACCATAAAAATGTAAAACGATGACGTCAAGCCTCTTTGACGCGCGGTGCTCGCAGAGTTTCTCCTATAAAAAGCATAACGAGGGTTAGCCCTTGGGTTGGTCTCATTTTTTTACGATGCCAAGCCTAACCGCCGCCCCGTCAAACTTCTTTTGTAGATAACCGGCTTCCAAGGATGACTCAGCCGTGCATTGAGACTCCAGGCGAAAAAAAAGAGGCCAAAAAAAGAGAAGGCATAAAAGAATAAAAAACAAAAAAATGAGAGAAAAAGAGAGAAGGGGTAATGCTACTATCATTTTACCACACTTGTGCTTCAAAGTAGCACCATGACCTTCATGATAGAGAGTCTCCTATGTTATCACTTTCGTATACTAGTAGAAATTTTTCATTATAGAATTTGGCTTGTATATTCCAATGATGGGCTTTTCTCAAATTGCCCTAGGTCTTTATGAGCAAGCAAGTTGGATGTACACCCACTTAGTTTTTTTTTAGCTTTCATACACTTATAGCTCTAGTGCATCCGTTGCATGGCAATCCCTACTCACTCACATTGACATCTATTGATGGACATCTTCATAGCCCGTTGATACGCGTAGTTGATGTGAGACTATCTTCTCCTTTTTGTCTTCTCCACAACCATCATTCTATTCCACATATAGTGTTATGTCCATGGCTCACGCTCATGTATTGCGTGAAAGTTGAAAAAGTTTAAGAATACTAAAGTATGAAACAATTGCTTGGCTGAAACCGGGGTTGTGCATAATTTAAATATTTTGTGTGATAAAGATAGAGCATAGCCAGACTATATGATTTTGTAGGGATAAGCTTTCTTTGGCCATGTTATTTTGAGAAGACATAATTGCCTTGTTAGTATGCTTAAAGTATTATTATTTTTATGTCAATATTAAATTTTTGTTTTGAATCTTATGGATCTGAATATTCTTGCCATAATAGAGAAGATTACATTGATAAATATGTTAGGTAGCATTCCACATCAAAAATTATGTTTCTATCATTTACCTACTTGAGGACGAGTATGAATTAAGCTTGGGGATGCTTGATACGTCTCCAACGTATCTATAATTTTTGATTGTTACATGCTATTATATTATCCATCTAGGATGTTTTATACGCATTTATATGCTATTTTATATGATTTTTGGAACTAACCTATTAACCTAGAGCCCAGTGCCAGTTTCTGTTTTCCCTTGTTTTTGAGTTTTACAGAAAAGGAATACCAAACGGAGTCCAATTGACGTGCCAATTTTTGATTATTTTTATGGACCAAAAGAAGCCCCAGAGTAAAAGTGTTGGGCCATAAGAGTCCCGAGCCATCCACGAGGGTGGAGGGCGCGCCCTACCCCCCTGTGGGCGCCCCCTATCTCGTGGATGACTCGGAGACCCGTGAGACCGACGCCAAAAATTCCTATAAATACATAAACCCCCAAAAAGAAACCTAGATCGGGAGTTCCGCCGCCGCAAGCCTTCAGAGCCATGAAAAAACAATCGGGACACTGTTCTGGCACCCTGCCGGAGGGAGGATCCATCACCAGTGGCCATCTTCATCATCCCGGCGCTCTCCGTGACGAGGATGGAGTAGTTCACCCTCGGGGCTGAGGGTATGTACTAGTAGCTATGTGTTTGATCTCTCTCTCTCTCTCTCTCGTGTTCTTGATGTGGCACGATCTTGATGTACCGCGAGCTTTGCTATTATAGTTGGATCATATGATGTTTCTCCCCCTCTACTCTCTTGTGATGAATTGAGTTTTCCCTTTAAAGTTATCTTATCAGATTGAGTCTTTAAGGATTTGAGAACACTTTATGTATGTCTTGCGTGGGATACCTGTGGTGACAATGGGGTATTCTATTGATTCACTTGATGTATGTTTTGGTGATCAACTTGTGGGTTCCGTGACCTTGGGAATCTATGCATAGGGGTTGGCACACGTTTTCGTCTTGACTTTCCGGTAGAAACTTTGGGGCACTCTATGAGTTCTTTGTATTGGTTTGAATAGATGAATTTGAGATTGTGTGATGCATATCGTATAATCATACCCGCGGATACTTGAGGTGACATTGGTGTATCTATGTGACATTAGGGTTTTGGTTGATGTGTGTCTTAAGGTGTTATTTTGCTACGAACTTTAGGGCTGTTTGTGACGCTTATAGGAATAGCCCAATGGATTGATCGGAAAGAATAACTTTGAGGTGGTTTCATACCCTACAATAATCTATTCGTTTATTCTCCGCTATTAGTGACTTTGGAGTGACTCTTTTTTGCACGTTGAGGGATAGTTATATGATCTACTTATGTTATTATTATTGAGAGAACTTGCACTAGTGAAAGTATGAACCCTAGGCCTTGTTTCAAAGCATTCAATACCGTTTTCGCTCACTTTTACCACTTGCTACCTTGCTGTTTTTATAATTTCAGATTACAAAAATCTATATCTACCATCCATATTGCACTTGTATCACCATCTCTTCGCCGAACTAGTGTACCTATACAATTTACCATTGTATTGGGTGTGTTGGGGACACAAGAGACTCTTTGTTATTTGGTTGCAGGGTTGTTTGAGAGATACCATCTTCATCCTACGCCTCCCATGGATTGATAAACCTTAGGTCATCCACTTGAGGGAAATTTGCTATTGTCCTACAAACCTCTACACTTGGAGGCCCAATAACATCTACAAGAAGAAGGTTGCATAGTAGACATCAGGGTTCCTCTGGAACGATGAAGTCTTCGTCACTAAGGCTCACATCCTCTTCGAAACTAGGTAAGTACTTGCTGTCCTCTGAATCTTCGTGATTAGCGTGTTCGGGGCTATACTGACCCTCCTCCCTCTCGTCCTGTTCGGACATGGGCTCGACAGGGTGGTCGCTGTCTTTGGCATTATCCGGGGTTTCATTATCTCCGGTGCCGGTATTACTATCTATCGGGGATATACCCCGCGGTATGACCCGACCGAAATTATGACCCGGCTGGACTTGGCGACTCACCAGAGACCAGGCTGGAGCTTGGCGACTCACTAGCGATCCGCCCGGACATGGCGGTTTATATGTAACCCGCCTGGACATTATGACTCACTAGAGACCTGGCGGACGGATCAGACGGACGACAAGGCCCAAGGCCTAGCAGGCCGGCTTATACTCTGATGGGCCGGCTTAAGAGGAAAGATTAAGGAATGTTCCCTTACAAAGTAAGCAAGACTAGGACTCCACTTGTAATTGAGTAATCCTAATCCTACTAGGACTAGTCATGTAACCCGCCCCTTCAACTTATATAAGGAGGGGCAGGGCACCCCAAGAGGGGACAGGCAAGAAGAAACAATCTCTAGGGCTAGACGCAAAGAGCCGGCTTACTGGCGACTCCCTCATGATCATAATGAGACCTAGCCACAAACATCATGTAGGGCTATTACCGGATGATGTTTCCTGGGGCCCGAAGCTGTCTAAATCTTTGTCTTATGTTGCGTCTCTCGATTTCGCCCAACCCCTCTCAAGCTACCGCATAGATGCGTTGGCCTCGCGACTAAGTCCTCACAGTAAGGACATCTGCCGTGACAATTCCACGACAGTTGGCGCCCACCGTGGGGCCTGCGCACGGTGGTGCTGAGTTCCTGGCGGGATCCCTCACAAGGATTGAGAAGGTTCGCATTTTTTTCAGGAAAGAAGAGTCGGTTTGGAAAGATCCGCATCAGCGTCAAGTTCATCAACTCAGATTTATATTTTATGAGATTCAATGTTTAAGAGAAATTAGGATTTGGGTCGAGATCTGTTAACTGCTGCAAGTCGCCGAGACCAAGCAGTCAAATCGCCGGAATCCTCGTTTTTTCTTCTGATCGAACAATCAAGATGCACATGCACGAAGGAATCGGACCAGCTACAGTGTCCTCACGTGAAAGAATCGTACTATTCCAACTAGTACTCGATTGGATCAGCTGGTACAAATTCACATTAAAAAAATGGGAGGGGCTGCGACCCGGAATTGGATACGACCATGATTCAGAGACAGATACGGCCACGATTGTGGTTTCGCTTCGAGCAGCGACGGCCGGTCGCCTCCGCCGTAAGGCGCCGCGGCGCCTATCGGTGTCAAAACCGGCGGATCTCGGGTAGGGGCCTGATCTGTGCATCTTAAGCTGATGGTAACAGGAAGCGAGGGACACAATGTTTACCCAGGTTCGGGCCCTCTTGATGGAGGTAAAACCCTACTTCCTGCTTGATTAATATTGAAGATATGGGTAGTACAAGAGTAGATATTCCACGAGATCGTAGAGGCTAAACCCTAAGAGCTAGCCTATGATGGTATGATTGTAATTGTGATCGTCCTTCTAAGGACCAACCTCTCCGGTTTATATAGACACCGGAGAGGGCTAGGGTTTACACGGAGTCGGTTACAAGGAAGGAAACACAATATCCGGATCACCAAGCTTTCCTTCCACGCAAAGGAGAGTCCCATCTGGACACGGTCCGAAGTCTTGAGTCTTGTATCTTCACGCTTCAATAGTCCGGACGATGTATATAGTCCGGCTGTCCGGATACCCCCTAATCCAGGACTCCCTCAGTAGCCCCTAAACCAGGCTTCAATGACGATGAGTCCGGCACGCAGTCTTGTCTTCGGCATTGCAAGGCGGGTTCCTTCTCTGAATACTCCAATGTACCTACTACGACGAATAGTGTCCGACTCCCCATCAATGTTGCACTCCTCGGCTTCAGTGCCTCAATAATGACCATCTCCACGTGTCAAGCGAATGCGAGGAGCCGAGGCATTTTTGTATTTGCCACCCCCGATCCTTCAGGCTGGCCGTCTATTTGAAGAGACGGGAATTCTCAGATCCAAACCTCTCTCTCCTCCCTCGAGCAAGCATCCCATAGAGCGCTCCGAAAAAAACCATTCCAACATGACCGGTCGTCGCAGCTCTTCTGCTCACTCTCCTCGCTCCAAGTCGGGGGTTTGGGAAGAGTGTTCAGTTCCTCATAGTCGTTTGATAAAGTTACAAACCCAAAGGTTTCTCCCACCGGCGTTTATGGTCCCCGTTCGAGCTGGAATAGCCACTTATAATGGAGCGGAACAAGCGGAGGGATCTCCTAATCCATCTCCGGAGGAGCGAATATGTCTCATCCCGCATCTGCTAAGGGGCGTCGGGTTTCCCATCCACCCGTTTCTTCGCGGGCTCCTGGAGTTCTACGGTCTCCAGTTGCACAACCTTACCCCTGCCTCCGTACTACACATAGCAGGGTACGTTGCCCTTTGCGAGCTATTTTTGGGCTGCGAACCTCACTTCGGGTTATGGAAGAAGCTATTCTTCCTTCTCCCCGGCACCCAGGGAGAATCCCTATGTCAAGTGGGTGGGGCCGAAGTATGGCGCATTGCTGAGACCGGATACCTATCCGGCACTCCCAAGAAGGCACCAGAGAACTGGCCTTCAGAGTGGTTTTACATTGATGACGTTCCCCTTCCGGATCCAGTCCGTACAGGTCTCCCCAAGTTCAGTAACGCCCCACCGAGGACATGTCTAAGCTGGCACCCCCGGGGCCCCCAAGAGGAGGATACCAGGGAAATACATTTCCTGATGAGCAGGATAAATTTACTGGCCAAATCCGGACTGACGAAAGTCGAGGTTATGGCAATATGCATAATGCGGGGAGTACAACCGCTTCAATATCGGGGGAAGCCCATGTGGCACTTCAACGGGGAAGACGACGCCACCCGTGCGGCCGTAAGGGTCCGGACTCCGCCACTGCTCTGGCAAGGATATTGTCCGTTTATACAAAGGGGAAGAGGAAGAATTCCTTGCATTAAACCGCGGGACGGATTCTCCATGTACAACCCCCCAGAGTGGGTAAGTCGTCATTCCTTTCCCTGCTTTTTTGCTCTCTGCTAAGATTACCCGCATCGATGTTTCCGAGCAGGAACTGAGGAGGGAATCTTCAGCCCCTCCCCGCAGCCAGAGGACCCCGGAAGGGCCCTAGATCCAGGACTCGAAGAAGATCCGGATATTACCGTGGAGCTTGTCAACGTGGTATTTTATCAAGTGAGCTGTGATGGTGCCTCAGTGGCCATTATTGCCGACTATCCCGGACTGCTCCCTGTGTCGCGTGTAAGCCAAACTAAAAACCCTATCCTCGAAGAGGACTCCCCTCAGGTGTCATGCCTTACCCTTGAGGCGTCTGTTGTTTGCAGAGACGACGGTCGGAGCGCGGGGCCGAGCCCCTAGGGACTCGTCGACCACGGGCGTCCGGATCGGGCAGGCTCAAGAGGAAGGCGGTGAGGGTCGACACACCACTGCAGAGGTAAAGCAAAAAACCTGTCCTGCGATTATTGTATTTGAAGTATAACGGCGCCCTTCGTGTCCTGGCAGGAAGAGGAGCAGCCGGACTATATCCGGGGATCCCGCCAATCGCGCCTCCACCAGCCGGGTTCCAGAACCGGCTTCGAGAGCGGAGGAGGACATGGGGCCAGTACCGCATAGTTCTCCGACAGAGGATGCAGATATGCTATCGGCCACGAACTCCGAAGTAGAGAGCGCCATGAATCACCGGCGCCGGAGGGCCGTACTTCGGAACAACATCTTCTTCGAAGAGGCATTTAATGCCTTCAATTCGGGGGACGCATACCTCTGAGCAGATCAAGGCGGGCTTGCCTGAGCGATGGACCAGTATACCAAAGATATATGGGTAAGAAATTTTGATAAGTATGTATAACAGTAGCCCCTGAGAATTGAAATGGTTGGAACAACTGTTTTAAGGATCAATTTATGCACAGATCCTTGTAGATAAGAATGAACAATTGGCTCGGGAGCTAGAGGAATGCAAGGCCCAGCTGAGGGACACGGTTGCCAAGTTAGAGGAATCCCAAAAGGCCTCATCTGGTAACGTTTGTCTCAATTGTACAAAGATGCACCATATATTAAATGATTCGTATAACAAGTCTAATAGAGAATTCTGCAGACAATCCCGGGGTGAATCCGGAGGGCGTAACGGATGACGACTCGCATCTCAAAAGGCAGCTAAAGGCTGGCGAGCGCATTCTTATGAAAGTTAGGCAGGAGAAGAACAATCTTCAAGATGCCAATGTCCGGCTGGACGTGGAATTGAAGGACGTCCGCGCTTAGCTGGCGGACTCCGTGAAGGAGAACAAAAGGCTTCGATGCGGAATTTATGGTAAGTATCCAGACGAACTATATTATAGTTCGGCGAGGAAGTATATTGAAAGAATTTTGCTTGTAGGAATGTTAACGGGTCGCCCGGGGAGGAGATGCCCTCATCTGCGGGTGATTTGCTACAAGACCTTTCACAGTTGCACGAGCGAGCTCGTGGGTGATGCACGGCGTTGCTCAGCCTTGTGGCCACAAGTTCCCTGCCGAATGGCATGGGGGAGCTTGTGGATATGCTTCAAGGAGCACGACGGCGCTTCCGATTGTGGAAGTGTCAGCTTGCCGGCAAGGTGCAAGAGAAGCCTGGGCCATGGTGAAGACGCGCTACACCAGGCTGGACCCGAACCATATGGCCGAAGTAGGACCGGCGGGGCCTGATGGGCAAGAAATTCCCGTAAGTCTGGTGTATGACCAGGTAGCGTTAGCCGCCAAGTATTCTCAACAGGATTTTAAGCTAGATAGCCTGTTGGATGGTATAGAGGAGGAATATAGTCAGTCTAAGTGACTGTGTAATTCGATGGGCATAAGTAGCCCCTAGCCGTATTAAAATCATTTGTCATGGCGGACCTTTTCACTTCAGCCCCCGGATACTATAGTCCGGGGTGTGTCCGAATACCCACTCAGCTATACAAAACCGGGGTATGCGTGGAAACCAGGCGTAGCGGTCATAAGTGCTTGAACACACAAGTACCCAACTAGTTATGTTATATTACATGGATAGTAAGAAACATCTTCCAGGGAGAATAGTTCCGTTAGGGGTTCATTTCCCTGGGTACGCATGCGACAATGCACATGTCCGGACTGCAAACGATGGCGCGGGATACAAGACTTCTGGGGATTTACGTTGTAATAAACGAATACATCTTTTGTTCACTGACTGAATATTCTCTTAAGGAAACTAGCTTTCGGCTTCACCCAGTCTGAGGTACACATCCGGCTGAACCGGCAGTAACAATCACAGAGGTGCTCCCCTTATGCCCTAGCCGAATTAACGGGAACGTAGGGCATAAACACAAGAGCCAGGCAACCCAGCTTGGCCACATCTTAAGTCATATCGATGCATATAATGGTGAAGAAAAGGCACATGTGGAAAATAAATGCACATGTGATGGGCGAAAAGCCATTAGAGTAATTATTTTTAGCTTCCATATAGGAAGCCCCCAGGTGCTTCTTACACACATAGTGCGGCCGGAGTTATCCGGAAGTCCGTACTATATTGAATATTTTGTGTGAAGAGGAAGAAAAGTCGAGAAAGGAAAATGGATGGAGCATAAATAAAAGGGAGGGAGTAAGGAGACGAACATTGAGTTTGGCGTTAGGCGTAGAATCTCCGGAGTCTTGCCGCATTCCATGGGTTCGGCTCGAGTCTGTTATCGGATGCATTATGTAAGAGGTACGCTCCTCCGGTGAGAACTTTGTCAATGACGAAGGGACCTTCCCACTTGGGTTTGAGCTTGTCCTTCTTCTTCTCCCGTAGGCGTAGAACGAGTTCGCCAATATTGTAAGTTTTGGCCCGTACTTCTCTGCTTTGGTATCGTCGAGCCTGCTGTTGATAGAATGCAGAGCGGGCTTTTGCAACGTCGCGCTCCTCCTCCAGGGCATCCAAGTTATCCTGCCGATCTAATTCGGCTTCCTTCTCTTAGTACATGCATACGCGTGGCGAATCGTGTATTATGTCGCAGGGTAGTACTGCTTCCGCGCCGTACACCATAAAAAATGGTATGTATCCGGTGGTGCGATTCGACGTGGTCTGCAGCCCCCAGAGCACGGAGTCGAGCTCCTCGACCTAGTGCGTATCGGACTCTGTCAAAGATCACACTAGTCTGGGTTTAATGCCGCTCATGATGAGACCGTTTGCCCGTTCGACCTGGCCGTTTGTTTGGGGATGGTAGACGGAAGCGTAATCGAGCTTAATGCCCATTTTGCCGCACCAAGTTTTCACTTCATCGGCTGTGAAATTGGAGCCATTATCAGTGATGATGCTGTGAGGGACGCCGTATCGGTGTACGACCCCGGATATGAAGTCTATGACTGGTACGGATTCGGCTGTTTTGACTGGTTTGGCTTCTATCCATTTGGTGAACTTGTCCACCATGAACAATAAGTATTTTTTCTTATGGCTTCCCCCTTTAAGAGGTCCGACCATATCCAGTCCCCAGACCGCGAAGGGCCAAGTTATGGGGATTGTTTGGAGAGCGGTAGGGGGCATATGACTCTGATTGGCGAAGAGCTGGCAACCAACGCAGTGTTGGACAAGGTCCTGTGCGTCTACTCGGGCCGTCAACCAATAAAAGCCTGTACGGAAGGCCTTGCTGACTAGTGCTCGAGCTGTGGCATGGTGCTCGCCCAGTCCGGCATGGATTTCAGCCAAGAGCTGCCGCCCCTCCTCTTTGGAGATGCATCTTTGGAGCACTCCGGTAGCACTTTTCTTGTAGAGTTCCCCTTCGTGGACCTTGTAAGCCTTAGAACGCCGGATGATGCAGCGTGCTTCATTTTGGTCCTCGGGGAGCTCCTGCCTATTTAGGTAGGACAGGAAAGGTTCAGTCCACGGGGCAATTACAGCCATGATTTCATGGGCCGAAGATGTAATTTCGGTGGCAGAGCCTCCGATTATGTCTGACGGTTCGGAACCTGGGGGTGAGTTCGGGTCCGTGCTAGTATTGTCGGACTCCCCTTCCCATACTACGGATGGTTTGAACAACCTTTCTAGGAATATGTTAGGTGGGACAGGGTCGCGTTTAGCGCCGATGTGGGCGAGGACGTTAGCAGCTTGATTGTTTTCTCGAGCCACATGGTGGAATTCGAGCCCCTCGAACCGAGTTGACATTTTGAGGACGGCATTACGGTAGGCCGCCATTTTCAGATCCTTGGCCTCCGTTAATTTGTGATATTGCGAGGTTCGAATCCCCGCACACTTCCAGGCGTTGGATGCCCATAGAGACTGCCATCCGAAGACCATGCAACAGAGCCTCATATTTGGCTGCATTGTTGGAGTCTGTGTATAATATTTGGAGGACGTACTGGACCGTGTCTCCGATGGGAGACGTCAGGACTACACCCGCTCCCAATCTGGCCAGCATTTTAGAACCGTCGAAGTGCATGATCCAGTTGGAGTACGCACCGTACTCTTTAGGGAGTTCGGCTTCTGTCCATTCGGCGACAAAGTCTGCTAGTACTTGCGACTTGATGGCCCGCCGTGGTTTGTATGTTATGTCGAACGGAAGGAGCTCGATGGCCCATTTAGCAATCCGGCCCGTAGCGTCGTGGTTATTTATTATGTCATTGAGTGGTACTTTGGAGGCCACCGTAATCGAACACTCTTGAAAGTAGTGTCGCAGCTTACGGGATGCCATGAAGACCGCGTATGCTATTTTTTGGTAGTGTGGATATTGGGATTTGCATGGGGTGAGGACCGTGGATACGTAATAAACCGGCTTTTGGAGCGGGAATTTGTATCCGTCAACATCTCGTTCGACGACGAGCACTGCGCTTACAACTTGATGTGTTGCAGCTATGTACAGTAGCGTAGGCTCGCCGATGTTTGGCGCTGTTAGGACTGGATTACTGGCCAGTAAGGTCTTTATTTCATCGAGTCCGGACGCAGCTGCATCCGTCCACACGAAGTGTTCGATGCGCCGAAGGAGGCGGTAACGAGGTAATGCCTTTTCTCCTAGCCTGGAGATAAAGCGGCTCAAAGCGGCCACGCATCCAGCTAGTTTCTGGATGTGCTTGAGGTCTATTGGTATAGCCAACTGTGATAGAGCTCGGATTTTTGCCGGATTCGCTTCAATTCCTTTATTGGAAACAATGAAGCCCAGCAGTTTTCCCGAGGGGACGCCGAAAATGCATTTTTCCGGATTCAACTTGATGGCGTATGTCCGGAGGTTATCAAATGTAAGCCTCATGTCATCTATTAGGGTTTCGATGTGTCTTGTTTTTATGACCATGTCGTCCACGTATGCCTCCACTGTTTTGCCGATTTGTTTTTCCAGGCATGTTTGAATCATGCATTGATAGGTTGCACCGGCATTCTTAAGCCCGAAAGGCATAGTGTTGAAGCAAAAAGGGCCGTATGGCATTATGGAAGCTGTTGCAGCTTGGTCAGACTCTGCCATCTTTATTTGATGGTATCTAGAGTATGCGTTGAGAAAACACAGCGAGTCGTGTCCCGCTGTGGCATTGATGATTTGATCGATGCGAGGGAGGGGAAAGGGATCCTTGGGGCAAGCCTTGTTAAGGTCTTTGAAATCGACGCATAGGCGCCAGGATTTGTCCTTCTTTGGTACCATTACCAAATTTGCCAGCCAATCCAGATGTTTGATATCTCTGATGAATCTGGCCTCAAGTAGCTTGGCTAGCTCTTCCCCATTGCTTGTTGTTTAGGCTCTGAAAATCGCCTTAGGGTCTGTTTGACAGGTTTGTATCCCTTTAGTATGTTAAGGCTATGTTCGTCCAATCCGCGCGGGATGCCCGGCATGTCCGATGGGTGCCAGGCGAAAATGTCCCAGTTTTGGCGTAAAAAGTCCCGTAGTGCGGCATCCATTGCGGGGTTCAACTGTGTCCCGATGGAAGCTGTCTTCGTGGGGTCCATTGGATGGACTTGGAATTTGACTATCTCGTCTGCGGGTTTAAATGAGGTGGACTTGGGTCGCTTTTCCAGTATCACGTCGTCCCTGTCCACGATGGCCCGCAGCGTTGTTAATTCTTCGGCTGCTAGGGCTTCGTATAATGCTTCTAGGGCTAATGCTGCGGTTTTGTTTTCTGTGCAAAGTGCAACGTCCGGATCACTGGCTAGAGTGATGATTCCATTGGGCCTGGGCATTTTAAGCTTCATGTACCCGTAATGGGGTATAGCTTGAAAGCTTGCGAACACGTCCCGCCCTAGAAGGGCGTGGTATCCGCTGCTAAAAGGAGTCACCTTGAATGTGATTTCTTCAGACCTGTAATTCTCCGGGGTGCTGAATACCACATCGAGTGTGATTTTTCCCACACACCGCACTTCCCGACTAGGGATAATTCCCCTGAAGGTTGTGCCGCTTTGCTCAATGCGGCTTTTGTCAATTTCCATCTTGTTGAGCGTTTCTTCATAGATCAAGTTTAATCCGCTTCCGCCGTCCATGAGTACTTTAGTGAGCCAAAAGCCGTCCACGATTGGGCTAAGGACCAGAGCGGCTAGTGTCCGAATAGTCTAGAATCGAGGTTCATCACTGGCATTGAAAGTTATAGCAGTGTCATTCTAGGGGTTTATTTTTGCCACATGGCAGATTTCAGCGGAGCTTCGATGAGCTCGCTTGCGCCTATTGTTTGAGGCAAAAGTCTCGAAGACCGTTAGTATCGTATTGTGCTCGTTGGCGGGATGTTGTTCTGCTTTATGGCCCGCAAGAAGATTCTCGCCACTTTTTGCATCCTGCCGGAGTATCCAACATGCCCTAAGGCTATGAGTTGGTGTTGTGTCCGGAGCACTATGGAGTTTACATGGCCCATTGAGCCATTCTTCTAATACGGTTCCCCATCCTGGGGTGTGTTTCGGTTTCTTGGGAACTAGATCGGCCGACTTACGAGAGTTCGCCCGTTTAGTTTGGACAAAGGTTCTGGTGAGGGCCATACTATCCCAAAATTCTGTTTGGGTTTTCCAGGCGCTTTCCATCGCACAGTACTTCTGTACTATGGTTGCCAAGTCTGCAAAGTGTACTATGTCACGGCGACTTATAGCATTGAGGAGTCCTTTGTTTGTGCAGTTTTTGCAGAAAAGTGAGACAACGTCTTCCTCGCGGCAGTCCTTGACCTTGTTTAGCACAAGGAGGAATCTGGCCCAGTAGCGATGTACTGTCTCCTGGGGCTCTTGACTGATGTGGGAGAGACGGCTTAAGTCCGGGTGGGTGTTGTTAGCTGAATCTGGATCTTGATCCGATCTAGCACCCAGGGGCATGGGATGCTCCGAGTCTGACGGTCTGGGATCCGGAGTGTTGCCCAATTTCTTCGGCCCAATGCCCGATTCTAAGTCGGGACCCGGGTCATGTCCATTGGGCAGGTGTTCGGCTCAAGGAGCTCGGTGATCCGGACATGGTTCGTCCTCATAGTTGAGGGGTAATCCATGTGTGGTTCATCCACTACCGCTATCTCATGGGTGGCCGGCGGGGATCTAATGTCCCCTTGGTCAGGTTTAAGCCCGATCCGGTCATAGTCTGTAGCGACTCCCAGAGCGGCGATGCGATCCAAGAGCTCATTAAGGGAGGAGAGCTCCATCGGATCCATCTGTTCGGCGAGTTCCAAACTGACGCGAAGGTTATGCTTGATGACCCGAGAGGCCATCGTCGGCTCGGCCGCCGATGGGGCAGCCATGATGAAGCCGCCAAGTCGGAGAGTTTGGCCTACAGCCAGAGCTCCCCCTGAGGTAATGTTGTCCTTGATGACGAGACGAGCCATCGAGCCTTGCGGCAAAGACACAGAGGAACTCTCAATGAAAGCACTAATGTCGGTGAGGGAGTCCTGGATTAGGGGGTGTCCGGATGGCCGGACTAAGACCTTTGGCCGGACTCTCGGACTATGAAGATACAAGATTGAAGACTCCGTCCCGTGTCCGGATGGGACTTTCCTTGGCGTGGAAGGCAAGCTTGGCGATATGATATGAAGATCTCCTCCCATTGTAACCGACTCTGTGTAACCCTAGCCCTCTCCGGTGTCTATATAAACCGGAGAGTTTTAGTCCATAGGACGAACAACAATCATACCATAGGCTAGCTTCTAGGGTTTAGCCACTCCGATCTCGTGGTAGATCTACTCTTGTACTACCCATATCATCAATATTAATCAAGCAGGAGTAGGGTTTTACCTCCATCGAGAGGGCCCGAACCTGGGTAAAAACATCATGTCCCTTGTCTCCTGTTACCATCCGCCTAGACGCACAGTTCGGGACCCCCTACCCGAGATCCGCCGGTTTTGACACCGACATTGGTGCTTTCATTGAGAGTTCCTCTGTGTCGTCACCATCAGGAAGGATGCCGCATCCCGTCTTTAAAGATGGCGCCGCTGCTAAAGGAGCTTTGGCTATCGGCCAAACTCTCCGGCTAGGCAGGTTTTTGATGACCGCCTGTTCGGCCGCCGTGCCGATGATGACCTCTCGGGCCATCGAAAGCAATCTTCACATCAGCTCGGAGCTTGCCGAGCAGTTAGATCTGATGGAGCTCCTCTCCCTGAACGAGCTCTTGGATCGCATTGCGGCCCTGGGAGTCGCTACAGATGACAACCTGATTGGGCTTAAACCCGATTAGAGAGAGATCGACTCTCCCCAGGTCACCCATCACGTCGAAGTGGTGGAAGAACAATGCGGCGAGTCTTCGCCCGCCCTAAGGACCAGATGTGTGCGGATTCCCGATCCCTCCAAGCCGGACACCCGCGGAGGGGAGGATGTCGCCCAAACCCTGAACCTAATGTCAGGCAGCAGGCCTGATTCATTGAATAATGTCCAAGAAAACAAGCTTCCGAATTCGGAAACCTCTTGGCCCCTGAATCTTACATTGGGCAAGGTTTCGGATTTAAATCCACCCGCCCACCCAACTATGCGGGATCTATCCCAAATACGGCAAGAGCCCGGGGAAACAGTACACCACTACTGGGCCAAATTCCTCCTGGTTATGAACAGGATAAAGGACTGCCGCGAGAAAGAAGCAATTTCACTCTTCTGTAACAACTGCACGGACATCGGAATCCTCAACTCCATAAGTCGCAGCGAAATTACATGATTCGCCGACTTGACATCCATAGTACGAAAGTACTGTGCGACTGAAAGCATTCGAAAAACCGAAGATAAATTCTGGGACAATCCGGCCCCGAATACAACACGAGTCCGAAACAAAAGGGCGCATTATCGCCAGGCATCTGAGCCAAACATCAAAAAACAAAAACCCTCTACAGGGTACGGGACCGTACTGGAGGGATGGCTCAATGGACCCTGTAAAATTCATAATTCAGGGGAAGCCACACCAACTCACAGCCTTCGAGCATGTTGGATACTCCGGCAGGTGGCCCGAAGTGGCGAGGAGCTTCTAACTCCAGCACCCGAAGAATACCTCCCCAGTACGGTGTCGACAGTCTTTGAGACCTTCACATCAAACAATGCGAGGAAACGAACGCTCCACAACCTTGCCGAGGTCTACCAAGTAGCAACAATAAACCCATGGAGTGACACGGCTTACCTTTAATGCCAGTGACGAACCTAAATTCCAGACAGCCCGAGCACCAGCCGGATTGGTCCGTAGTCCGATAGTGGACGGCTTCCGACTTACAAAGGTACTCATGGACGGTGGCAGCGGACTCAACCTCATCTACGAGGAAACCCTGCGAAAAATGGAAATTGACTGGAGCCGCATTGAGCGAAGCAACACAACCTTTAGAGGAATAATTCCAAGTCGGGAAGCGTGTTGTTCAGGAAAAATCACACTGGATGTGGTGTTCGGCACGCCGGATAATTACAGATCCGAGGAGGTCACGTTTCAAGTGGCCCCGTTCAGCAGCGGATACCACGCTCTGCTAGGGCGAGAAGCATTTACAATTTTCCAAGCCATACCCCATTACGGGTACATGAAGCTCAAAATGCCTGGACCCAACGGAATCATCACTCTCGCAAGTGATCCAGACATAGCGCTCCGCGCCGAAAACAAGACAGCCGCACTGGCCCTGGAGGCATTATCCGAGGCCCTAGCGGCCGAGGAACTAACTGCGTTGCGCTCCACGGTGGACAGGGACGATGTGATACTAGACAAGAGATCCAAGTCCACCTCTTTCAAACCAGCGGACGAAATAGTCAAATTCCAAGTCCATCCAACGGACCCTACAAAAACGGCCTCCATCGGGGCACAACTAAAACCCGATGTAGACGCCGCACTCAGAGACTTCCTGCGAGAAAATTGGGACATTTTCGCCTGGCACCCCTCAGATATGCCAGGAATCCCACGCAGGCTGGCTGAGCACAGCCTGAACATCCTAAAAGGGTTTAAACCCGTCAAGCAGACTCTACGGCGTTTTTCCGAACCCAAGAGACAAGCCATGGGAGAGGAGCTAGCAAAACTGCTGGAAGCCGGATTCATCAGAGACATAAAACATCCGGACTGGCTAGCAAACCTGGTGATGGTACCAAAGAAGGACAAATCTTGGCGCCTATGTGTCGATTTCAAAGACCTAAATAAGGCCTGTCCAAAGGACCCTTTCCCACTCCCCCGAATTGATCAAATCATCGACGCCACCGCAGGACACGACTCATTGTGTTTCCTCGATGCATACTCTGGCTACCACCAAATCAAGATGGCAGAGTCAGACCAAGCCGCAACGGCATTCATCACCCCATACGGCCCATTCTGCTTCAACACGATGCCCTTCGGGCTCAAAAACGCCGGCGCAACATATCAGCGCATGATTCAGACATGTCTGGCCAACCAGATCGGCAAAACAGTTGAAGCATACGTAGATGACGTGGTCGTCAAAACAAAACACGTCGATACTCTAGTAGACGACTTGAGGCTCACGTTCGACAATCTCCGAACATATGACATTAAGCTCAACCCGGAAAAATGCGTTTTCGGCGTACCAGCCGGAAAGCTCTTGGGCTTCATCGTATCCGGTAGAGGAATTGAAGCAAACCCAGCCAAGATCCGAGCTCTGTCACAATTGGATACCCCAAAGGACCTCAAACAAATACAAAAATTGACAGGATGCGTGGCGGCTCTAAGCCGCTTTATCTCCCGCTTAGGAGAAAAGGCATTACCCCTCTATCGCCTCCTGCGGCGCACCGAACACTTCGAGTGGACGGATGCCGCCACGGCCGGACTCGAAGAAATAAAAGCCATACTGGCAACAAATCCGGTCCTGGCCGCGCCCAACACGGGCGAACCAATGCTATTATACATCGCGGCAACCCATCAAGTTGTAAGCGCGGTGCTCGTCGTCGAACGAGAAGCGGACGGACACAAGTTCCCCCTCCAAAAACCAGTGTACTACGTGTCCACTGTACTAACTCCATGCAAGTCATGGTACCCGCATTATCAAAAGATAGCGTACGCGGTGTTCATGGCATCCCGGAAGCTGCGACACTACTTTCAAGAGTGCTCAATAACAGTGGCATCCGAAGTACCCCTTAATGATATTATAAACAACCGCGACGCAACAGGATGGATTGCCAAATGGGCCATCGAGCTCCTCCCGTTCGACATAACTTACAAGCCAAGGCAAGCTATTAAGTCACAGGTTTTGGCCGACTTCATCGCCGAATGGACTGAAGCCGAACTCCCTAAAGAGTACGGCGCATACTCCAACTGGATCATGCACTTCGACGGCTCCAAAATGTTGGCTGGCGTGGGGGCTGGCGTCGTTCTAACGTCCCCAACCGAAGATACAGTCTAGTACATACTTCAGATAATGTACACGGATTCCAACAACGCAGACGAATACGAGGCCCTTTTACATGGTCTCCGGATGGCAGTCTCCATGGGCATTCAGCGCCTAGAGGTCCGTGGGGATTCAAACCTCGCAATATCCCAAAATGGAGACTTCGACGCCAAGGATCCGAAAATGGCAGCTTACCGCAACGCCATCTTAAGGATGTCAGCTCGGTTTGAGGGGCTCAAATCTCATCACATAGCCCGGGAAAATAACCAAGCAGCAGACGTGTTGGCACGCATTGGCGCCAAGCGTGAGGCCGTCCCTCCCAACATATTCCTAGAGAGGCTGTTCAAGCCATCCGTATCATGGGAAGGAGAATCCGGAAACAATAGCCCGGACACAACCACACTGCCCCTCACCGAACATTCTGACACAGTTGGGGGCTCCGCCAACGAAACAACGCCGTCAGCCCACGCAATAATGGCAGTCATTGCCCCTTGGACAGAACCATTCCTAGCCTACCTAACTAGGCAGGAACTTCCCGAGGACCAAAACGAGGCCCGCTGCATAGTGCGGCGATCTAAAGCCTACAAAGTCCACGAGGGAGAGCTTTACAAGAAAAGCACAACCGGAGTCCTTCAAAGGTGTATCTCCGGAGAGGAATGGCGAGACCTTTTGGCTGAAATTCATGCCGGACTCGGCGGGCACCACGCCGCAGCCCGGGCCCTTGTAAGCAAGGCCTTCCGTACCGGATTTTATTGGCCAACGGCCCGGGCAGACGCTCAGGACTTAGTGCAACGATGTGTTGGTTGCCAGTTATTCGCCAACCAAAGCCACATGCCGCCTACCGCCCTACAAACTATACCCATTACCTGGCCTTTTGCGGTCTGGGGGCTTGACATGGTCGGACCCCTTAAAGGAGGAACCCACAAGCAAAAATATCTACTGGTCATGGTGGACAAATTCACCAAATGGATAGAAGCCAAGCCTGTAAAGACGGCCGAATCCGGACCAGTGATAGACTTCATATCCGGGGTCGTACACCGTTACGGCGTCCCCCACAGCATCATAACCGACAACGGCACAAACTTCACGGCCGATGAAGTCAAACTTTGGTGCAAAAACATGGGCATCAAGCTCGACTACGCTTCAGTCTATCACCCTCAAACTAACGGTCAAGTCGAACGGGCCAACGATCTCATTATGAGCGGCATCAAACCCAGACTAGTGCGATCCCTCAAGGAATCTAACACGCACTGGGTAGAGGAGCTTGACTCCGTACTCTGGGGGCTGCGGACCACGCCGAATCGCACTACCGGATTCACACCATTTTTATGGTATACGGCGCAGAGGCAGTACTGCCATGCGACATAATCCATGACTCACCTCGAGTGCGCATGTACGAAGAAAGAGAAGCCGAGCTCGATCGGCAGGACAGCTTGGACGCATTGGAAGAGGAGCGCGACGTGGCAAAAGCCCGTTCCGCATTCTATCAACAGCAGGCTCGAAGATACCAAAGCAGAGAAGTACGGGCCAAAACCTATAACGTTGGCGAACTAGTTCTACGCCTGCCGGACAAGAAAAAGGATAAATTAAAGCCCAAATGGGAGGGCCCCTTCATAATCGACCAAGTACTGACCGGCGGAGCGTACCGTCTGCGAAACGCATCGGATAACCGACTCGAGCCGAACCCATGGAACGCAGCACGCCTACGAAGATTCTACGCCTAGCGCCGGACTCCGTGTTCGTTTCCTTCCTCTGTCCCTTTGTTTTATTTTTATTTTTATTTTTTATTGGCTGTCCGGGATTTTGTTCCTTCTCCCTACCCTTTTTCTTCTCCCAAGCCCTTAGGGGCTTGCCTGTGCATTGTTCGCACATACCCGACGCGCTACCCGCGCTCATAATACCTGGGGGCTTCTTTACCAAGAAGTTTATATAAAACGGGCCTCATGCCCAAAACATGTGTGACACTTCCGCATGAACCTTTTATACACCATTATATGCATCGATATGACTTAAGTTTTGGCCAAGCTGGGTTGCCTGGCTCCTGTGCTTACCCCTACGTTCCCGTTCGTTCGGCTAGGTGGTAAAGGGAGCACCTCTGCGATTGTTACTGCCGGGTCAGCCGGATGTGTACCTCAGACTGGGTGAAGCCGAAAGCTAGCGTTCTTAAGGGAATATTCGGTCGGTGAACTAAAAGATGATCTTTCGTATTTATTCATCTGCCCCCAGATGCTTTTCTGCTCTTTCTGGCAGTTCGGACATGCACTTTAGGGCATGCCTCCCAGGGAAAGGAACCCCTAACGGAACTATTCTCCCTGGAAGATGTTTCTTACTAACCATGTAATATAACATAACTAGTTGGGCACTTGTCTGCTAAAGCACTTATGACCCCTACGCCTTGTCTCCATGCATGCCCCGGTTCTTACATAATCGAGAGGGTATTCGGACACACTCCGGACTATAGGGTCCAGAGGTCGAAGCGAAAAGGTCCGCAATGACAAACGATCTACAATCCGGCTAGAAGGCATTTTTTATGTCATTTTAAATTACAGAGTCAATCCGACTCGGCATATTCTTCTTCAATACCATCCAACAGGCGGTCTAATTTACAGTCCTGTTGGGAATACTTTGCAGCCAGCTCCACCTGGCCATATGCTAAGCTGACTGGGATCTCCTTTCCGTCCGGACCTATAGGGCCGACCTCGGCCATGTGGTTTGGGTCAGCCTTCGTGTACCGAGTCTTCACCATGGCCCAGGCCTCCCTGGCACCTTGACGGCAAGCCGATATCTTCCACAACCGGAAGCGCTGCCGCACTCCCTCCAGCTTCTTTGTAAGCTCCTCAAGGCCTTCGGGCACGGAGAGGGACGGCCACATAGCCTGGAGGACGCTTTGCATTGCCTGCCGAACTCGTTCGTGTAGTTGCAACAGCTCGGGAAGAAGGTCTCCCGTTGAACCGGGCATTTCCTCCGCAGGACGACCTGTCAGCAGACCTACATACATAGCTCTGTAAATTGACTTCCTCGTCGAATTCTTTTTTCGAAGATTCGTTCAAGCACTTACTAAAAATGCCGCGTCGAAGTCGCCGATTCTCCTTCACGGCAGAAGACTGCTGAATACGAACATCTTTCAGTTCCTCGCCCAGCTGGGTATTGGCATCTTGAAGCTTGTTCTTCTCTTGCCTCACCCTCGTCAGCACGCTCTCGCCAGGCTTTAGTTGGCGTAGGAGTTGTTGCTTGTCCGTATTTACTCCGGCTCCATCTGCATTATTATCGTCAGGGTTGCACACCTGTCGCATTTCAAAACGGAATTATCATTCGAAGCATATATTACCTGCGGGCGTCCCCTTGGCATTTTCTGAAGTGGCCAGTGCGGCCTCGAGCTGGGCCTTGCACTCTTCAAGCTCCTGGGACAGTTGCGTATTCTTCTTTGTAAGACACTGCATAGCACATGATCCTTCAAACAGTTATCTTCACTGTTTCAAGTCTCGGGGGCTACTGACATATAACCTTCAATTCTACTCACCTGTATGTCTTTTACATACTGCTCCGTGGCTCTGGCTAGACCATTTTGAGCAGCACGGAGATACGCATCTCCTGTATTAAAGGCGTCCAACGCCTCGGGGGAAAAACACGCGTCACGAAGAACAGTCCGGCGACGCCTGTGGTTCAGGGCGCTCTCCACCTCTGAATTGGTGGCAGATAGCCCGTCGGCGTCCTCTGTCGGAGGAGCGCCCGAGGCGCACCCCGTGTCCGTCTCCGCTTCCGGACCCGGCCTTGAACCTTGGCCGACGGACATAGTCCGGCGGGCTCTCTTCTTTCTAAGAAAACCACGAGCATTAGTAAGACTCAAGGGCATAAACCCTAGGCGTTAAATTCGCACGCCGTACCGTGGCGCCGGAATCTCGATCTGGTCTGCACTTCTTTTTGGCTCGCCTGGCTTCAGCGGCCCTTGTTGGCTGCCCACCGTGGGCTCGGCATTCCACCTTAGGGATTTACCCTGCGAAACGCTATTAGTTTACGGCATGCAAGATAAAGCATGAGAATACTGGGACTTCGGTCTTAGTTACCTTTGAGGCTGGAAGTAGTCCGGGATAGTCGGCCGTGATGGCCACTAAGGAGTTGTCCTTGCTCAATTGATGAAATACTCCATCAATTAACTCCACACATAAGTCCGGATCTTCTTGGGAGTCCGAATCGAGGGACCGTTTCGGGTCCTTGGGTTGTGGAGCAGGGCTGTTTATTTCCTTCACAGCCTGGCGCAGCTCCTGCGTTTAAACATTACTAGACTAAGTACTCAACTACGGGAATTTCAAAAGTGGATAGGCAAGTGAAAGTGTCCGCTCACCCAACTAGGTGGATTGTACATGGAGAATCCGCCCTCCGGGTTGACACGGAGGAATTCTTCTTCTTCTCCCTTGTACAAAGCGGATAATATTCTCGTTAAAGTGGCGGCCGAATCTGGCCCCTTGCGACCGCACCGGGTGGCGTCATCCTCCCCGTTGAAATCCCACATGGGGTGGCCTCTGTATTCAAGCGGCTGCACCCCTCGCGTAATGCATATGGCCATGACCTTGATCATGGTCAGTCCGGAATGAGCCAACAACCTTATCCGGCTCATCAGGTACATGACGTCCCTGTCAGCTTCCCTCTGAGGGTTCCGCGGGTGCCAACTTAGGCGCTTCTTCAATGGGGCATTATTGAACTCAGGAAGGCCGATCCGTACAAGGTCCGGCAGGGGGATGTCATCTATATAAAACCACTCCGAGGGCCAGTCTTCGGACGCCCTCTTTGGGGTACCAGATAGATATCCGGTCCCGGCGATGCGCCATAGTTCGGCTCCGCCCACCTGATAAATAGACCCCTCCTGAGAACGGGGCACAAGGCAAAACAACCTCTTCCACAGCGTGAAATGGGCCTCAACACCCAAGAACAGCTCGTAGAGGGCCACGAAGCCCGCGATGTGCAGAATGGAGGCGGGCGTGAGGTTGTGTAGCTGGAGGCCATAGAACTCCAGCAACCCTCGGAGAAACGGATGAATTGGAAATCCTAGTCCTCTCATCAAATAAGGGACTAAGCATACCCGCTCTCCTTGAGAGGGATTGGGGACACCCTCCGCCTGCTCTCCGCCGCTATAGGCAGCAATCCCGGCTCGAACTGGGACCATATATGCTGGGGAGAGAAGCCCCTTGGACTGAAGCACTACTAACTCGCTATGCGGGACGGAATACCGCCCCCAATCTCCAGGCCGAGGGCTGGAGGGGCGAGAGGAGGAGCGGCACCGACCGGCCATGATGGAATGGATCTCTGTCAGAGGCGCTTTGATGAAGACACGCGAAGGGAAGATGGTGCGAATTGGATCTAAATCCCCGTCTCTTTTATGGGTGGATCATTAACGCAACCGGGGGGGGGGGAGGGGTAGTGAAAAGAAAATCCCCTGGCTTTTCGCATTCATTTGACGTGTGGAATATGGTCATTATGGGGCACATAAGCCGAGGAGGACAGCACGCACTAGAAGCCGGACACTATTCGACGGGTACAAGGAATTTGAAGGAGAACCCGCCTTGCAATGCCGAAGACAACTTGCGCGCCGGACTCGTCGTCATTGAAGCCTGGTTCGGGGGCTACTGAGGGAGTCCTGGATTAGGGGTGTCTGGATGGCCGGACTAAGACCTTTGGCCGGACTCCCGGACTATGAAGATACAAGATTGAAGACTCCGTCCCGTGTCCGGATGGGACTTTCCTTGGTGTGGAAGGCAAGCTTGGCGATATGATATGAAGATCTCCTTCCATTGTAACCAACTCTGTGTAACCCTAGCCCTCTCCGGTGTCTATATAAATCGGAGAGTTTTAGTCCATAGGACGAACAACAATCATACCATAGGCTAGCTTCTAGGGTTTAGCCACTTCGATCTTTAGATCTACTCTTGTACTACCCATATCATCAATATTAATCAAGCAGGAGTAGGGTTTTATCTCCATCGAGAGGGCCCGAACCTGGGTAAAAACATCGTGTCCCTTGTCTCCTGTTACCATCCGCCTAGACGCACAGTTCGGGACCATCCTAAGGACCAACCTCTCTGGTTTATATAGACACCGGAGAGGGCTAGGGTTTACACGAAGTCGGTTACAAGGAAGGAAACACAATATCTGGATCGCCAAGCTTGCCTTCCATGCAAAGGAGAGTCCCATCCAGACAAGGGCCGAAGTCTTGAGTTTTGTATCTACACGCTTCAATAGTCCGGACGATGTATACAGTCTAGCTGTCCGGATACCCCCTAATCTAGGACTCCCTCAACGCCGCTTCCGTGCTCCTTGCTCGGCCGAGAGCCGTCGGGCTACGTCTCTTGCCGTGGCTAACTATGGTTGCGGCCTCGCCGAGCTGACCCGCCTCCACCTACCGGGCCTTGAGCAGGTCACTACATCAGCCGCTGTGATCTCTTCTCACCTTGCAGCCACAACTTCGTTCAGATACAGCGTGCCACTGCGGCCTTGACCCACCGCCACGCCTGTGAGCTGCCGTCCGGGCCCTACTGTGGATTTGTGACGGCTCTGCCCCGCGCTGCGCTGGTCTCTCGCGCGCGTACTCGCACCGCCGTGGCTCGTTGCATTGTCAGCTTCCTCCGAGCCGTTGCTGCAGCGTGGCCTTGACTCGCCGTCACCCGCGCCGCAAGCCATCGTCCGGGTCATCCTTCGCCTCGCCTCAGAGCCGCCACCGTCTCCACCGCGGCGACTTGCCTTCCACTGTGGACAGCCTCCGGACCTTGCGCTAACGCGGCCACGAGCCGCCTCACCACGGGCTTCCCCGAGCCGCCTCGTGTCGCTGAGAGCTGCCGCCGGTCCGTCTTCATCGACGAGCCACCCCGTCCCCGCCTCGCTTCCGGAGCGAGCCACCTTTCCTACTGCCACCGTCGAGCTACCCCCGTGCTCACTTCTGCCTCAAACCGGTTCTGCCAAGCGTCGCAGCCGTGCCAAGTCACCACTCCTGCCTCGAGCCGCCGGCGCCCTTATGCAGCGGTAGCACCTGCCTCCGCCCGTTGCCGACAAGTCGCCAACGGCAAGCTGTCTCCAAATTACCGCCGAGCTGGCCGCCTGCGCCGTCCCGTGCCAACTCCACTCTGACTCGCCCGACCGCGCCGATTCTGCCTCGGACTCGCTAAAACCTCGTACGTTTCGCCTCTACTGCAGCCTCCTCTGGCTCACGCATGGCTTGGTCGCCCGCCGGTTCGCCTGCTCCGAGCCGTAGTGGCCCCGCGCCTCCGCCTTGGGCGCGGCCTGCCACTTCGTCGGTTACCATGAGCCGCCCCCGCGCTCGGCCTCCTGCGCCCTGAGCTGGTCGGTCCTGAATCGCCTCCCCTCGCGCTGCGGCCACAACTGCTCAGTCTCAAACCACATGCATATACTTCAGGCTGTAAGTGGGACGCTCCGCGGGACGCCCACATAATGCCGCATCATCCCGCTTAATTAAGTGGGCTTATGCAGGCTCTCCACATACCCTATGTTTTTGCTCGTGGTTGCCACTTGTCCACATAAATTAGGTTGGACGTAAACTGAGTCTACGACACTTCTAAATAACCAAACTGAGTTTGCGACACGACGGGACCTCTGGCTGCATGTTCATCCCTCGGTGCACATGTGCACTGCCAGCATGGAAGCACTGCCGGACCGCGTCCTGCACGTCGGCAGCGACGACCGCGGAACCAACGAACGCCGGTACGCCGGTGAGGAGCCGCTGTAGTGTCGCCTCCATATGTCGATGGTGTACCCCTGAATAGCGCCGATGAGAGCAGCACTACTGCACGACACGGGCTGGCCTCCCAGATGCATTGACAATTGACAACTGCAACAGAAGTTCATGGACACGATTGGACGGGCTTGCCTCCCCAGTCATCGCAGCAGGTAGAGATCCAAGGGAGGCGCCGGCGAAGCTCTCCTTCAGCGGCGGAGGCCAACGGGCAGGAGAAGATGATGATGACGAGTAGCGAGCACAGTGTGGATTCAGAAGCAGCGGTGGATTCAGACGCAAGGATGACAAACTAGCGGCCGCGCTCCTGCTGCTGGTCGCCTCAGCCTAATACCCACAGTCAATGCATCGCGAGACGGCGTGTGTGTGCCATGCGAGCAGATTTTTCAAAGCAGAAGACGGTATGCGGGTTGGATGTGGGTTTTGTGGGATAGCCCACATAATCCACATAAGTTTAACATGATCCCGCGGGTGTCCACGAACACGATTTTTATGGGCTTTTACGTGGGCACCGCGGACAGCCGGCGTCCACTTGCAGCCTGGCATATACTATTCACTTTACATGCACCTCCAAACCTCCTCGTTGTATCGAGCTGCCGTCGTTCTCTCACTCTGTCTCTTTTGTGGATGGCGTCAAGCTGCCGCCTTCATCTCGCGCTCCCTTATGGTCTCCGTCGGGGCCGGATATTCAGTTCCGCGGTTGAACCGCCTCTGCTACAACGCCGTCTTGAGTCGTTCGGTCTCGACCCGCGGCTGCTGCACCTCTCCCGGTTTGCACCACTGTGTGTTCCGTCCGCGCAATTCGCCCGTGCTGCGTTACCGAGACAAACCGCTGAATCCGCTGCTCGCCTCGTACCTCATGTCGAGTCGCTGGCTGCCGCTGACTGTAGAGGGGCACGCTGCGAAGACCAAAGGAGAAGAGCAACTGAGCAAGTACTCTGTTCATAAGAAGAAGAAAAAGATGGATGTTGTATATGCGGCCAGCTCCTGAACAACGGCATATATTTGCTGATACTAAAGGCAAAGGCTCCCAGGTCGCAAACTTCCGAGATTTGTCTAAGTTACTACTGCTAAGTACTACTCCCTCCGTCCGAAAATACTTGTCATCAAAATGAATAAAAAAAGATGTATCTACAACTAAAATACATCTAGATACTTCCACTTTGAAGACAAGTATTTCCGGACGGAGGGAGTAGATGCTATCTACATAAGATGTCAAACTTGATGCTACCCACGAGAGGGCCATTGAAACGGAGTAAAAGTGCAGATGCTTCAGCTTATGTCTGCCGCTATCATCATCAACGCCAGATGCCAGCGATTTGAAGTTCGTTTGGATTTCTATCAGACAGTGTTTCGTCTGTTACCCAACTAAATTTCCCTCGAAACAGTTTTGCGTCCACTGCCCGACCTTAACAGAGTTGGCCGATGGGCGCACGAACAGCCATCTCAGGATTTATGTGTTAAAAAATATAGAAGAAGAAGGGTACTAGGCCGGGACAACATCAAAGTCGGTCGCTCCAGGTCCCGAGACTAAGGCCTCCGTGTTGCCAGGAAACAATGCGTGCACGCGCAGCTGCGGTGCCACTTCAATCACAAGGGCGCTGCACATACTGCTTCACTTATCTGTGGGAGTTAAGCAAAGGCAAAAGTCAACATGACCCGGAGGATCCGTTTTAAGCCGCCCAGTTCCAGCGCTTTAAAGCCTCCACCTTTGCTACGGCCCCGTCAGTGCTGCCTTGCCTTTAACGGAGAGAGTGGTTAAAACACCGTTGAAGTTACCAGAGGTTATTCACAGACGCGGATCTTCCATCGTCTAAATAAATCAGGTGATATCCATCAAGTTTATTTTATTTAACACATATTGTTTTCATCAAGGAACAATTACTTGGCCTATGATATTTTTTCGTAGGACCATTATTCCTTACAACAAAGGTGTTGCGAAGGGGCATGCGCCAACATTATCTTTGCACTAGCACTCGTCCATGTCGTGCCGCTCGACGAATACATGTGCAAGTCGCTGCCCTAAGCTACATCAACACAACACGGCTGACTCGCCCGTGTGCACGGCTTCTCGTGCCTGCGATTAACTCGCCCATCCGCACTGGCTCACAACGCCCCGGCCGGTTCACCCGTGATTGTTTATAGTTTCACCGTGATCTTCGACTGTGCGGTGGATAATTACTGGCCTGACATATCAGGTGAAATCCATCCACTATATTTTATATTGTTTTCTTTAAAAAGAGCAATTACTTTGGCTTGCAAGTTGTCCCATGTAGGACTCAAACTGGTTTATATCACGGCCAACTGTGGAGAATCTCAAGTCAATTCATTGAGTCGTCTTAAGACTCGGGGGCTACGATGACATGGCTTAGTAAATGTTGCCAGTTTAAAAGCCGTCTGGAGAAATTCCGATTCAAGAAGAATTTATCTCTCGCAAAGCTCGATGTCGCAGGAAAAATTAAAGGGGCCAAAGAGAGTCTGTTGCAAAGCACAACTCAAACATAGGTACCTTGCTTCAAGGTCATTTGGGGGCTTCCTGTTCAAACATAGGTCGTATTCGAACCAAAGAGAACATAGCTGTCGGTACCCTCTTGATCGGCACAATGCCAAACCCACTAGGGGGCTTATTGATCGTATTCGAATCATAGCTTAACCCCTTTTGGGTCCAACTTTGATCGCATTCGAATCAGAGTCGTTAAAAAACTCTCAAGGTCATTTGGGGGCTTCCTATTCAAACATAGGTCGTATTCGAACCAAAGAGAACATAGCTGTCGGTACCCTCTTGATCGGCGCAACGCCAAAGCCACTGGGGGCTACATGATCGTATTCGAATCCTAGCTTAACCCCTTTGGAATGGTTTACTGATCGTATTCGAATCAGAAGCCTCATTTTTTTTCTATTTGGCTTAAGTTTTTGAAAGCAATCTTTTTGAGTTTGTCTTGAGACTTTTTGTTCATATCTGAAGCATATAGGTGGTTTCGATTAACCCGGCTTAACTTTGGATGATAAGTCGCCATCATATGACAATTATAAACATTTGGAAGTTTTGGCTTCTAAAGATTGTGTTATGACCCTTACTACACATGTATCCTAAACCGGCAGTGCAATTCAATATCACATGCCATATAGCCTTGATTATATGACTCATCCTTGAGCGTCTTTGGGTTTGATAAACCGCCATGATGGCAGATTTAAGTCGCCAGGATATTTTGTGTTGAGCAATCAAAATGAGGATATTTCATGGCTCCGGTTGATACTGGCCCCGGAGTATAATTACCAAGGCATCACCATGGTATTAATCTACAGGTATGTCTTTCAATAATGGTATGAGTATCTTGGGTTGATAACCCGCCCTGGCTTTTGATGTTAAGTCCCCAGGGCATATGTCGCTTGAACTTTGTACAGGATTTACATAGCTATGACTTACATGAATGGTTAAGTCCAATCATCATCAAAATTGATGCTTCAAAATGATTATCCGTTCTGGATTTTCTCAAAGGATATAAGCCGCTGGGTTATAAAAATTCCGGCTTACAATGAATGTGCATTAAGTCACCATCGGCCAAGAGCCGCCGAGTATTTAAACTTCGGATCTACTTGGCAACCGATAAGGTATTCAAATTTCTAATAGCCAAACTTGGCTGGATTTTCATGATGATATTGAATGATTGAGGCTTTCATACCGGGTTATATTATTCAAATTTTGAATAGCTAACATGACTGGATTTTTATTATGGTTATCAATAACCAGTATTATGATTGAGGTTTTCAAAGTCTCTTTAGCGCAATGGCTATTATTTCTTTACCAATGGATATGATTTATTCTGCAATGGAAGAATAGTCCCGAGTCGCTGCAGGCTTACGACCCGGCACTTGGGGGCTACATTATTCAGATTGAGATCATATCAAATATGCAAGTACCATGTCACTGCCAGCATGCACCATGGCACTTGGGGACTAATGGAAAGACATTTTTTGCTCTACATTATTAAAGACCCGACTCATCACATTGTAATGAGCCGGCCCTTGGGGGCTACCAATTTCTCCTGTCAAAAATTCAAGGTACACAAGCATTAATCCATTATATTGAAAGGTCCACTACTCAGTTGGTAGAGTACAAAGCTCTTAACCTTGTGGACGTGGGTTCAAGCCCCATGGTGGAGATTATATTATATGATGTTATTATCAATAAATTACATACAAAGTCCCAGTTCAGTATTATCTTACTGACCCGGCCCTTGGGGGCTACATGTTGAAGGAAATATGCCTTAGAGGCAATAATAAAGTTATTATTTATTTCCTTATATCATGATAAATGTTTATTATTCATGCTAGAATTGTATTAATCGGAAACTTAGTACATGTGTGAATACATAGACAAAACGTATAGTCCCTAGTATGCCTCTACTTGACTAGCTCGTTAATCAAAGATGGTTATGTTTCCTAACCATAGACATGTGTTGTCATTTGATGAATGGGATCACATCATTAGGAGAATGATGTGATGGACATGACCCATCCGTTAGCTTAGCATTATGATCGTGTTAGTTTCATTGCTACTACTTTCTTCATGACTTATACAAGTTCCTCAAACTATGAGATTATGCAACTCCCGAATACCGAGGAACACTTTGTGTGCTACCAAATGTCACAACGTAACTGGGTGATTATAAAGGTGCTCTACAGGTGTCTCTGATGGTGTTTGTTGAGTTGGCATAGATCGAGATTAGGATTTGTCACTCCGATTGTCAGAGAGGTATCTCTGGGCCCTCTCGGTAATGCACATCACTATTAGCCCTGCAAGCAATGTGACTAATGAGTTAGTTACGAGATGATGCATTACGGAACGAGTAAAGAGACTTGCCGGTAACGCGATTGAACTAGGTATTGAGATACCGACGATCGAATCTTGGGCAAGTAACATACCGATGACAAAGGGAACAACGTATGTTGTTATGCGGTTTGACCGATAAAGATCTTCATAGAATATGTAGGAGCCAATATGAGCATCCATGTTCCTCTATTGGTTATTGACCGGAAAATGAGTCTCGGTCATGTCTATATCGTTCTCGAACCCGTAGGGTCCGCACACTTAACGTTCGGTGACAATCGGTATTATTAGTTTACATGTTTTGATGTGCCAAAGGTAGTTCGGAGTCCGGGATATGATCATAGACATGACGAGGAGTCTTAAAATGGTCGAGACATAAAGATTGATATATTGGATGACTATGTTTGGACTTCGGAAGTGTTCCGAGCAAGTTCGGGCATATACCGGAGTACCGGGGAGTTACCGGAACCCCCCGGGGAGTATAATGGGCCTCATGGGCCTTAGTGGAGAAGAGGAGGGGCGGACAAGGAAGGGCCGTGCCCCCCCTCTAGTCGGAGTTGGACAAGGAGGGGTGGTGGCGCCCCCCTTTCCTTACCCCCTCTCTCCTCCTTCCCCCTTCTCCTACTCTTACTAGGAAAGGAGTCCTACTCCCGGTGGGAGTAGGACTCCCCCCTTGGCGCGCCCTCCTCCTTGGCCGGCCACCTCCTCCCTAGCTCCTTTATATACGGGGGCAGGGGGCACCCCAAAGACACACAAGTTGATCAGTTGATCTTTTAGGCGTGTGCGGTGCCCCCCTCCACCATAATCCACCTCGATCATATCGTAGCAGTGCTTAGGCGAAGCCCTGCATCGGTAGCATCACCGTCACCGTCATCACGCCGTCGTGCTGACGAAACTCTCCTTCGACACTCTACTGGATCGGAGTTCGTTGGACGTCATCGAGCTGAACGTGTGCAGAACTCGGAGGTGCCGTGCGTTCGGTACATGGATCAGTCGGATCGTGAAGACGTACGACTACATCAACCGCGTTGTCATAACGCTTCCGCTTACGGTCTACGAGGGTACGTGGACGACACTCTCCCCTCTCATTGCTGTGCATCACCATGATCTTGCGTGTGCGTTGGGAAAATTTTGAAATACTACGTTCCCCAACAGTGGCATCCGAGCTAGGTTTATGCGTAGATGTTATATGCACGAGTAGAACACAAGTGAGTTGTGGGCGATACTAGTCATACTGCTTACCAACATGTCATACTTTGATTCGGCGTTATTGTTGGATGAACCGGCCCGGAATGACATTACGCGTACGCTTACGCGAGACTGGTTCTACCGACGTGCTTCGCACACAGGTGGCTGGCGGGTGTCAGTTTCTCCAACTTTACTTGAATCGAGTGTGGCTACGCCCGGTCCTTGTTGAAGGTTAAAACAACACATACTTGACGAAATATCGTTGTGGTTTTGATGCATAGGTAAGAACGGTTCTTGCTCAACCCGTAGCAGCCACGTAAAACTTGCAACAACAAAGTAGAAGACGTGTAACTTGTTTTTGCAGGGCATGTTGTGATGTGATATGGTCAAGATGTGATGAGATATAAATTGTTGTATGAGATGATCATGTTTTCTTCAAGTTATCGGCAACTGGCAGGAGCCTGAAGGTTGTCTCTTTATTGCATAAGATGCAAGCACCATATGATTGCTTTACTTTATCGCTATGAGATAGCAATAGTTGAAAAAGCAATAGTTGGTGAGACGACCATGTGACGACACATTGATAAAGATCAAGATGATGGGGATCATGGTGTCATGCCAGTGACAAAGGAAATCATAACGGTACTTTGCAGATGGAGATCAAAAGCACAAGATGATGATGGCCATATCATGTCACATATTTTGATTGCATGTGATGTTTATCTTTTATAAATCTTATTTTGCTTAGTTCGGCGGTAGCTTTATAAGATGACCCCTTACTAAAATTTCAAGGTATAAGTGTTCTCCCTGAGTATGCACCGTTGCGACAGTTCTTCGTGCTGAGACACCACGTGATGATCGGGTGTGATAAGCTCTATGTTCACATACAACGGGTGCAAGCCAGTTTTGCACACGCAGAATACTCAGGTTAAACTTGACGAGCCTAGCATATGCAGATATGGCCTCGGAACACTGAGACCGAAAGGTCGAGCGTGAATCACATAGTAGATATGATCAACATAGTGATGTTCACCATTGAAAACTACTCCATCTCACGTGATGATCGAACATGGTTTAGTTGATATGGATCACGTGATCAGTTAGATGATTAGAGGGATGTCTGTCTAAGTGGGAGTTCTTTAGTAATTTGATTAATTCCACTTTAATTTATCATGAACTTAGTTCTGATAGTATTTTGCAAATAATTTTGTAGACCAATAGCTTGCGTTGTTGCTTCCCTATGTTTTTATATATGTTCCTAGAGAAAACTAAGTTGAAAGATGATAGTAGCAATGATGCGGACTGGGCCCATGATCTGAGGTTTATCCTCATTGCTGCACTGAAGAATTATGTCCTTAATGCACCTCTAGGTGACAGACCTATTGCAGGAGCAAATGCAGCCGTTATGAACGTTTGGCTAGCTCAATATGATGACTACTTGATAGTTTAGTGCACTATGCTTTACGGCTTAGAACCAGGACTTCAAAAACGTTTTTGAAATGTCACGGAGCACATGAGATGTTCCAAGAGCTGAAATTGGTATTTCAGACTCATGCCCGTGTCAACAGGTATAAGACCTATGCCAATTACTTCGCCTAAAAGATGGAGGAGAATTGCTCAACTAGTGAGAAAGTGCTTAGATTGTCTGAGTACTACAATCGCGTGAATCAAGTGGGAGTTAATCTTCAAGATAAGATAGTGATTGACAGAGTTATCTAGTCACCATCACCAAGTTACTAGAACTTCGTGATGAACTATAGTATGCAAGGGATGACAAAAACGATTCCCGAGCTCTTCGTGATGTTGAAATCAACGAAGGTAGAAATCAAGAAAGAACATCAAGTGTTGATGATTGACAAGACCACTAGTTTCAAGAAAAGGGCAAAGGGAAAGAAAGGGAACTTCAAGCAGAATGGCTAGCAAGTTGTCACTCCCGTGAAGGAGCCCAAAGCTGGACCAAAGCCTAAAATTGAGTGCTTCTAGTACAAAGAAAATGGTCACTAGAAGCGGAAATACCCTGAATATTTGGTAGATAAGAAGGATGGCAAAGTTAACAAGGGTATATTTGACATACAGGTTATTAATGTGTACCTTACTAGTGTTTATAGTAGCCCCTGAGTATTTGATACTTGTTTGGTTGCTAAGATTAGTAACTCGAAACAGGAGTTACAGAATAAACAGAGACTAGTTGAGAGTGAAGTGATGATGTGTGTTGGGAAGTGGTTCCAAGATTGATATGATCATCATCACACACTCCCTATACTTTCGAGATTAGTGTTGAACCTAAATAAATGTTATTTGGTGTTTGCGTTGAGCATAAATATGATTAGATCATGTTTATTGTGATACGATTATTCATCTAAGACAGAGAATAAATTGTTATTCTGTTTACATGAATAAAACCTTCTATGGTCATACACCCAATGTTGATGGTTTATTGAATCTTGATCGTAGTGATACACATATTCATAATATTGATGTCAAAAGATGCAAAGTTGATAATGATAGTGCAACATATTTGTGGCAGTGCCGTTTGGGTCATATCGGTGTAACGCGCATGAAGAAACTCCATCTTTTGGAATCACTTGATTATGAATCATTTGATGCTTGCGAACCGTGCCTTATGGGCAAGATGACTAAAACTCCATTCTCCGGAACAATGGAACGAGCTAGTGTCTTATTGGAAATAATACATACCGATGTATGCGGTCCGATGAGTGTTGATGCTCGTGGTGGGTATCGTTATTTTCTGACCTTCATAGATGATTTGAGCAGATATGGGTATATCTACTTAATGAAACTCAAGTTTGAAACATTTGAAAAGTTCAAAATATTTCAGAGTGAAGTGGAGAATCATCGTAACAAGAAAATAAAGATTTCTATGATCTGATCATGGAGGAGAATATTTGAGTTACGAGTTTGGCCTTCATTTAAAATAATGTGGAATAGTTTCACAGCTCACGCCACATGGAACACCACAGCGTAATGGGGTGTCTGAATGTCGTAAACGCACTTTATTGGATATGGTGTGATCTATGATGTCTCTTACCAGGTTACCACTATCGTTTTGGGGTTATGCATTAGAGACAACTGCATTCACTTTAAATAGGGCACCATCAAAATCCGTTGAGACGCGTTATGAATTGTGGTTTGGTAAGACACCAAAGTTGTTGTTTCTTAAAAGTTTGGGGCTGCAATGCTTATGTGAAAAAGTTTCAACCTGATAAGCTCGAACCCAAATCAGAGAAGTGCGTATTCATAGGATACCCAAAGGAGAATGTTGGGTACACCTTCTATCACAAATCTGAAGGCAATACATTTGTTGCTAAAAATGGATCCTTTCTAGAGAAGGAGTTTCTCTCAAAAGAAGTGAGTGGGAGGAAAGTAGAACTTGATGAGGTAACTGTACCTGCTCCCTTGTTGGAAAGTAGTTCATCACATAAATCTGTTCTTGTGACTCCTACACCAATTAGTGAGGAAGCTAATGATGATGATCATGGAACTTCAGATCAAGTTACTACTGAACCTCGTAGGTCAACCAGAGTAAGATCCGCACCAGAGTGGTACGGAAATCCTATTCTGGAGGTCATGTTACTTGACCATGACGAACCTATGAACTATGAGGAAGCGATGATGAGCCCAGATTCCGCAAAATGGCTTGAGGCCATGAAATCTGAGATAGAATCCATGTATGAGAACAAAGTGTGGACTTTGGTTGACTTGCCCGATGATCGGCAAGCCATCGAGAATAAATGGATCTTCAAGAAGAAGACTGACGCTGACGGTAATGTTACTGTCTACAAAGCTCGACTTGTTGCAAAAGATTTTCAACAAGTTCAAGGAGTTGACTATGATGAGACTTTCTCACCCGTAGCGATGCTTAAGTTCGTCCAGATCATGTTAGCAATTGCTGCATTTTATGATTATGAAATTTGGCAAATGGATGTAAAGACTGCATTCCTGAATGGATTTCTGGAAGAGTTGTATATGATGCAACCTGAAGGTTTTATCGATCCAAAGGATGCTAACAAAGTGTGCAAGCTCTAGCGATCCATCTTTGGACTGGAGCAAGCATCTCGGAGTTGGAATAAACATTTTGATAGTGCGATCAAAGCATATAGTTTTATACAGACTTGCGGTGAAGCCTGTATTTACAAGAAAGTGAGTGGGAGCTCTATAGCATTTCTGATAAGTATATGTGAATGACATATTGTTGATCAGAAATAATGTAGAATTTTCTAGAAAGCATAAATGAGTGTTTGAAAGGAGTTTTTCAAAGAAAGACCTCGGTAAAGTTGCTTACACATTGAGCATCAAAATCTATAGAGATAGATCAGGACGCTTGATAAGATTTTTCAATGAGTACATACCTTGATAAGATTCTGAATTAGTTCAAAATGGAACAGTTAAAGAAGGAGTTCTTGCCTGTGTTGCAAGGTGTGAAGTTGAGTAAGACTCAAAACCCGACCATGGCAGAAAATAGAAAGAGAATGAAAAGTCATTCCTTATGCCTTAGTCATAGGTTCTATAAAGTATGCTATACTGTGTACCAGACCTATTGTGTACCTCACCAGGAGTTTGGCAAGAGGGTACAATAGTGATCTAGGAGTAGATCACTAACAGCGGTCAAAATTATCCTTAGTGGAATAAGGAAATATTTCTTGATTATGGAGGTGATAAAGAGTTCGTCATAAATAGTTACATTGATGCAAGCTTTTACACCGATCCAGATGACTCTAAGTCTCAATCTGGATACATATTGAAAGTGGGAGCAATTAGCTAGATTAGCATTGTATAGAGCATTGAAGACATAGAATATTTGCAAAATATATACGGCTCTAAATGTGACAGACCCGTTGACTAAACTTCTCTCCCAAGCAAAACATGATCACACCTTAGTACTCTTTGGATATTAATCACATAGCGATGTGAACAAGATTATTGACTCTAGTAAACCCTTCGGGTGTTGGTCACATGACAATGTGAACTATGCGTGTTAATCACATACAGATGTGAACTATTGGTGTTAAATCACATGGCGATGTGAACTAGATTATTGACTCTAGTGCAAGTGGGAGACTGAAGGAAATATGCCCTAGAGGCAATAATAAAGTTATTATTTATTTCCTTATATCATGATAAATGTTTTTATTCATGCTAGAATTGTATTAATCGGAAACTTAGTACATGTGTGAATACATAGACAAAACCTATAGTCCCTAGTATGCCTCTACTTGACTAGCTCATTAATCAAAGATGGTTATGTTTCCTAACCATAGACATGTGTTTTGATTTTATGAACGGGATCACATCATTAGGAGAATGATGTGATGGTCATGACCCATCCGTTAGCTTAGAATTATGATCATGTTAGTTTCATTGCTGCCGCTTTCTTCATGACTTATACAGGTTCCTAAGACTATGAGATTATGCAACTCCCGAATACTGGAGGAACACTTTGTGTGCTACCAAACATCACAACATAACTCGGTGATTATAAAGGTGCTCTACAGGTGTCTCCGATGGTGTTTGTTGAGTTGGCATAGATCGACATTAGGATTTGTCACTCCGATTGTCGGAGAGGTATCTCTGGGCCCTCTCGGTAATGCACATCACTGTAAGCCTGGCAAGCAATGTGACTAATGAGTTAGTTGTGGGATGATGCATTACAGAACGAGTAAAGAGACTTGCTGGTAACGATATTGAACTAGGTATTGAGATACCGACGATCGAATCTCGGGCAAGTAACATACCGATGACAAAGGGAACAACGTATGTTGTTATGTGGTTTGACCGATAAAGATCTTCATAGAATATGTAGGAGCCAATATGAGCATCCAGGTTCCACTATTGGTTATTGACCGGAAATGAGTTCCGGTCATGTCTATATAGTTCTCGAACCCATAGGGTCCACACGCTTAACGTTCGGTGACGATCGGTATTATGAGTTTATGTGTTTTGATGTGACAAAGGTAGTTCGGAGTCCCGGATATGATCACGGACATGACAAGGAGTCTTGAAATGGTCAAAACATAAAGATCGATATATTGGATGACTATGTTTGGACTTCGGAAGTGTTCCGGGCAAGTTCGGGCATATACCGAAGTACCGGTGAGTTACCGGACCCCCTGGGGGAGTATAATGGGCCTCATGGGCCTTAGTGGAGAAGAGGAGGGGCGGCCAAGGCAGGGCCGCGTGCCCCCTCCCCCTCTAGTCCAAATTGGACAAGGAGGGGGGCGACGCCCCCCCTTTCCACCCCCTCTCTCCTCCTTTCCCCTTCTCCTACTCCTACTAGGAAAGGAGGAGTCCTACTCCCGGTGGGAGTAGGACTCCCCCCTTGGCACGCCCTCATCCTTGGCTGGCCGCCTCCCCTAGCTCCTTTATATACGGGGGTAGGGGGGCGCCCCAAAGACACACAAGTTGATCAGTTGATCTTTTAGCCGTGTGCGGTGCCCCCCTCCACCATAATCCACCTCGATCATATCGTAGCGGTGCTTAGGCGAAGCCCTGCGTCGGTAGCATCATCATCACCGTCATCACGCTGTCGTGCTGACGAAACTCTCCTTCGACACTCTGCTGGATTGGAGTTCGTGGGACGTCATCAAGCTGAACATGTGCAGAACTCGGAGGTGCCATGCGTTCGGTACTTGGATCGGTCGGATCGTGAAGACGTATGACTACATCAACCGTGTTGTCATAATGCTTCCTCTTACAGTCTATGAGGGTACATCGATGAAACTCTCCCCTCTCGTTGTTGTGCATCACCATGATCTTGCGTGTGCATAGGGAAAATTTTGAAATACTACGTTCCCCAACACATGTTGTTGTTCAAGTTTACATGCTTACATCTACAAAGTCCCTGCTCATTATTGCATAATGACCCGACCCTTGGGGGCTACGCTGGTTGAAGTTTTCATGAGCATAAGGCAATTACAAGTCCCAGGTTGCTGCAAGCATGACAACCCGACACTTGGGGGCTACAGGTGGTATACATATAAGGGAGAAAAAAACTTCAAATTCTCAGTTTGGAGCATACCAGATTAACCCGGTGTCTGCAACAATCATAACCCGGTGTGTGCAATAATCATGACCCGACATCACCAATAATTATGACCCGGCGTCAGCAACAATTATGACTAGGCATCATTTATTTATAAATCGGCAAATTTGGCAATCATAAATCGGCAAGATCTACATCTTTAAGACGGATGAATATCAGTTGAATATTTTAAGACCAATATTTTTGTCAAGTCAGGGCATTGAAGGCCGACTCAAATGGATTATTTCTTATAATATTTCTCTACAAGAGCCAATGCCAGCAAATTGGTTATGAAGTTGGCCTATTGACCCAGATTTTCCAAAAGAAGTATCTGGAGTTTTTGCATTGACAAAGTGGAACACATATCTACTAAGGAGATTTGTTATGAATTCATGGGCGTGTATCAAGAAGGAAATGACAAGGACTTAAAGATGATCAGGTGCCGGCTTACAAGAATTTTTAACCCGGAGCACAACTTGTCAAAGTTGTTCTAGTGTTTATTTTGCAGGATCAGTTTAATTGATAAATCCAAATTAAACTGGGGGCTAATGTGAGGGATATACCCCGCGGTATGACCCGACCGGAATTATGACCCGACCGGACTTGGCGACTCACCAGAGACCCGACTGGAGCTTGGTGACTCACTGGCGATCCGCCTGGACATGGCGGTTTACATGTAACCTGCCTGGACATTGTGACTCACTGGAGACCCGGCGGACAGATCAGACGGACGACAAGGCCCAAGGCCCAGCATGCCGGCTTATACTCTAATGGGCCGGCTTAAGAGGAAAGTGTAAGGAATATTCCCTTACAAAGGAAGCAAGACTAGGACTCCACTTGTAATTGAGTAATCCTAATCCTACTAGGACTAGTCATGTAACCCGCCCCTTCAACTTATATAAGGAGGGGCAGGGCACCCCAAGAGGGCACAGGCAAGAAGAAACAATCTCTAGGGCTAGACACAAAGAGCCGGCTTACCAGCGACTCCCTCATGATCATAATGAGACCTAGCCACAAATAGCATGTAGGGCTATTACCGGATGATGTTTCCCGGGTCCCGGAGCTGTCTAAATCCTTGTCTTATGTTGCGTCTCTCGAGTCCGCCCAACCCCTCTGAAGCTACCGCATAGATGCGTTGGCCTCGTGAGTAAGTCCTCACGCTAAGTACATCTGCCGTGACAATTCCACGACACTATCCTTTGCCTGACATATCGTGCACGGTGCCATTGACACTGATGCTTTGGTGGTTCATTGCAGGGCTTGTCCTTGCCTGGATCTTGAGTGGCCTCGTCGTCCTTCTTATTAGGTGTATCCACCATGTATACGTCATAGGTAGAAGTGGTCGTCCAACGCCCTGTGATAGGTGGGCCTTGGCCTAGTTTGGCGTCAACATCGTCGTCCATACCATCGACGTCTTCGGACGTGTAGTACAACATGTCGGTTAAATCCTTGACAGTGGCTATTAAGTGGGTGGTGGGTGGGGTAGAAAAATTCCCCGCTCTCAGCCCTAACCCGAGTTGGGTGTAGTTCGAAGGCAAAGCTTCCATAATGGCAAGAGACTGAATTAAGCCCAGTGCTTCATCTAAGAGCGAAAGCTGGATAGGAGTCTGCGGATCTGCAGGACTGGGCTTGGTGATAGATACTCGATTGAGCTCCATGGACGCAGACCTCGATAGTTTTGAGTTATAGTCCAGAGGCGAGTCCGACTCCCCGATAATTGGGAGGGTCTCATTTGACTCCAGATTTACCAATGACATGATTGCATCTGGGTCTCCGGTTGGAAGCTCCATGATAGGAAAGAGTTTGGCGGGGTCGATCCTCCCGTCTTCGGACGATACGATCTGCCCCGGATCTAAGGCCGAGACAGTTGTAAGCGTTGACAAAGTTGGTTTGAGCGAGAAGGATTTTTGGAGATCATTGCACGCGAATGGGCTAAGCCGGTTAGTGGAAGGACGCATGTTGAGAGATGGCAAAATAAAATTAGACATCTCCGACAGTTTCTGAGAGGTTGGGCCAGAAATGAGAGTGGGATTTACAAACAAGGAAAAGGGCATCTTACTCAATTGATTGAGGCACTAGACTTAAAGGCTGAAGCCACTCTTCTTTCTGTTAATGAGCAACGAACCAAGTCCGAGGCTGAGCAAGATCTACGAGCTCTCTTGAGAGAGGAGGAGCTTAAGTGGGCATTGCATATGAAAATGCTTAAGGTTGTCCAAGGGGACGACAATACACAATTCTTCCATGTGGTTGCAAATGGTAAACATAGGAAGAAGTAAATCATACAGCTTGAACAGGATGAGGGGATAATAGTGGGACATGAAAATCTGAAAGCATATATCTCTAATTATTATAAGAAACTTTTTGGACCCCCGAATACAAGTACGATGTCACTTGATGAATCTGTGATTGATGATATACCTCAATTACAGGCAGCAGAGAATGATATTCTCTCTGCAGTGTTTACTGAAAAAGAGGTTCTTCAGGCAATATCACAAATGAAGCCGAATAAGGCACCGGGACCAGATGGGTTTCCAGCTGAATTCTATAAGAAATGTTGGCATATTATTAAAGATGATCTTATGCCTATGTTTCACGATTTTTCTCAACGGCCATTTAGAGCTGTTTCATCTTAACTTTGGTACAATAATGCTATTACCTAAGAAAGATGAGGTAGTTTGGATCAAACAATTCCAGCCCATATGTCTGCTGAATGTGAGTTTCAAAATTTTCACAAAGGTTGGAACCAATAGATTGACACAAATTACTCATTCAGTGATCCAACCAAGCCAGACAGTGTTCATGCCGGGGTGACACATACTGGAAGGGGTGGTCGTTCTGCATGAAACGCTTCATGATATCCACTCGAAGAAAGTGGATGGGGTTATCTTCAAAGTGGATTTTGAGAAGGCGTATGATAAAGTAAAGTGACCTTTTCTTCAGCAGGCAATGCATATGAAAGATTTTAGTGAAGCCTGGAGGAACCAAGTGGATACCCAAGTCCATAAGGGTAGCGTCGGAATCAAGGTGAACGATGACATCGGTCACTATTTTCATACACATAAGGGGTTGAGACAAGGGGATTCCATGTCTCCTCTTCTGTTCAATATTGTGGCAGATAGGCTGGCCGTAATTATTGGCAGGGCCAAGCAGCATGGTCATGTAGAGGGTCTAGTTCCTCATCTAGTCGATGGAGGGGTATCCATTCTACATTATGCTGATGACACTATCCTATTCATGGAACATGACATGGCTAAGGCACATAATATGAAACTTATCTTGTGTCTCTTCGAACAATTGTCTGGCTTAAAACTTAATTTTCATAAGAGAGAGTTGTTCTGCTTTGGGAAGGCCAAAGACGAGGAACACACTTATAGACAATTGTTCGGATGTGAATTAGGTGCTTTACCATTCAGGTACTTGGGTATACCGATCCATCACCGTAAGCTATCCAATAAAGAATGGAAGTGTATTGAAGAACGAATTGAAAAAAAACTTAGCTGCTGGAAGGGCAAGCTTATGTCATATGGAGGTTGGATAGTCCTGATTAAATCAGTACTAACTAGTATGCTGATGTTTCTACTTTTGTTCTTCGAAATTCTGAAAGGGGTTCAGAAGCGACTTGATCCCTTTAGATCTCGTTTCTTTTGGCAATCTGATGAGGCCAAGAGGAAATACCATCTCGCGTGATGGGACATCCTTTGCCAGCCTAAATACCAAGGGGGTCTCGGTATTGAGAACATAGAAATTAAGAATAAATGTCTTATGAGCAAATGGTTATACAGGTTAGAGACAGAGCCGGAGGGTATGTGGTCTCAAATCCTACACAATAAGTATTTGCACTCGAAAACACTAGCTAGGTTACCATGAGACCGACTGAATTGCCATTCTGGAAGGGACCTATGCGAACGAAGGACTTGTTCTTTCGTAGGGTCAAATTCTTGGTTGGCAATGGGATGTCAACAAGATTTTGGGAGGATACGTGGTTAGGAGAGTGCCCCTAGCCGTCCACTATCCTATCCTCTATAATATTGTGCAACGTAAGGAGGATCACAGAGGCACATTCCTTCATACCATTCCCTTGAACATCCAGTTCGAACGTGTGTTAGTTGTCGAGAGATGGAACGCCTGGATGCACTTAGTTCGGAGATTGATAGAAGTTCAACTCTCCGACCTGCCGGATTCAACACAATGGAAGTTAACTACGAATGGGGTGTTTACGGTGAAATCATTCTATATGGATTTGATTAATTCTGGCCCACTCTCAAGATCGTTGCACATTTGGAAGGTTAAGCTTCCTTTGCATATTAAAATCTTTATGTGGTTTGTCCACAAGCAAGTGATACTCACAAAGGACAACTTAATTAAAAGGCGATGGGTAGGAAGTTCGTGGTGCTGTTTTTGTGATCATGATGAAACAATACAACACTTATTTCTTGAATGCCCACTTGCTAAGCTACTTTGGAGAACGATTCATATAGCTTTCAACATTAATCCTCCAGTCAATATTGCGTCATTGTTTGGGACGTGGTTAGCTGGGGTTGAACAGATTACTATGGCTCATATTCGAATTGGAATATGTGTGCTATTATGGGCTATATGGAACTGCAGGAATGATATGATTTTTAACAGACAACACACTTTTACTTTCTTGCAGGTTATCTTCAGAGCTACAACTTGGATCTGTACGTGGTCCTTACTCACTCCTATGGACTCCAGGGAGCCTCTGGTTACTGGGTGCAACCAATGGGAGATGGTAGCTTGGGTTATATTCAACCGGTTCGGATGGTGCTCGCATAACAGGATAGGAGTCTAGGGAGCTTATCCTTCTTATTACCGTATCGGTTGTCTTTGTCAGCATGTAATTTGCCTTTTTTTACTTTGTTCTTCTCCGTTTGCGAGCTGTAAGACTTTCATGACGATACTTTGTGGATTGTTAATAAGATGGTTGCATGCATCATCATGATGCAGAGGCCAGGGATAAACCTGGGCAAACATCGGGCTGGGCCGGGTTTCGGGCCGAGCTTGTAAAAGCCCGACCTTCATTTCTCAAGACCGAGCCTGGCCCGAAGCTCGAAATACTCCTTGATTTCAAGCCCGAGCCCGGCGCAAATTCAAGCCCGAAGCCCGAAAGCCCGGCCCGAACGCTGTTTTTAGTACGTGTACGTGCAAGCCCGGCCCGAAGCCCGAAAGCCCAGCTCGAAAAATAGAAAAAGAGAAGCCCGAGCCCGGCCCGAACTACCTTTCGGGCTGCAAAACAAAGCCCGAGCCCGGCCAGAATGTCAAGCCCGGCCCGGCCCGGCCCGGGTTTTTCGGGCCGGGTCGTCGGGACGGGCTGCCCATGCCCGGGTTTAGCTGGGGGCATGCCTCCATTTCCAAAAAAAGTTGTAAGCGTTGACCCTTGGACGAGATCTAACAGCAGATTCGAAGAGTCTTCTTCATGAGGGTAGAGAGCGGCAGCCGAGGCCTCGAACCCCTCGAAGATTAGATCTCCTCAGATATCAGCGACGTAGTTCAGGTTCCCAAATCTGATTTGGTGGCCGGGGGCGTAACTGTCGACCTGCTCTAGGTGGCCGACCGAGTTGGCACGCAACACGAAGCTGCCGAAACAAAGAATTGTCCAGGGAGAAAGGTCTCCCTGGACACACATCATCATTGATGAAGAGGTGAGCCATCAATCCTTTTGTTGACAACACAACGGAGCTCTCAATGAAAGCACCAATGTCGGTGTCAAAACCGGCAGATATCGGGTAGGGGGGCCAAGCTATATGTCAGAGGATCAATGGTAACAATGGATAAAGGGACACAATGTTTTACCCAGGTTCGGGCCCTCTTAAAGGAGGTAAAACCCTACGTCCTGCTTGATTGTATTCTATGAGTATAGGGGTTACAAGAGTTGATCTACCTCGAGATCGTAATAGCTAGACCCTAGCTTGTCTAGCCTATGAATGTTATGATCTTGCCTCCGGTCTAAGCCCTCCGGTTTATATAGACACCGGAGGGGCCTAGGGTTGTTCAGAGTCAGTTTACAGAGAAAGGAAATAGTATATTAGGACACCTAATCTTGACGTTCACGCATATAGGAGTCCTAACCGGACACATGAGATGGTCTTCTTCCTTCATCTTTATAGCCCATCAGTCCGGCCCATATTGAATAGTCTAGACGCCCGAGGATCCCCTAGTCCAGGACTCCCTCAGTGGCCTCGACACCGAGTCCGACGATGTCACAACGAACTAGTAGCTTGTGTTTATTGCCCTCGCCGGCGTCGTTCATTTCGCTCACCTCGTCCTCGGCCTACACTGACGTTGTCATTGCAAGCACAATGCCAAGAACTCTACTGTAACTTAGTGCGTAGTGTTAACTCTTAATCACCTTGCCTATATGCAACCAAACACCGGGCACATGCATCTGCCGAGCCAATGCACATAACCAAACGACAAGCAAAAAATGTTCCTCTAATGCAGGCAACCAAACTAAGTGCAGATAATGATTTTTTGCCTGCATATTCTTAACCAGGCTCAACTGGGACAAGTATAATGGCCAAAAAGCGATGCAGGTAACCAAACGCGTCCCTAGTGTACATGTTTGTGCGTGTACTTGAGCCTTTTTGTGCATAAGCTTGTTATATACTAGAGGATGACGCGCTCTTTGCCGCGCCGTCCTTCTATGGTGTGTTAAGCCTCTCGTTTTCTTACACGGGTTATTATTGTCAGTTGGTATCACTACAAAAAAATACACTTTCGTGATGATACGTGTTTGTCACAGTAGGTCAAGTTTTCTATCATGCATGTACATCCATGACAATTTTATGACAGAATCAAGATAGTCATACCTGTGCTGTCGTAGAAGTGTTCCATGCCATTACCAGAATTATCATTACAGAAGTGTCCACTTCCATGACGATAAATTGCGCGTCATAGAACTGCTTTCGTCAAGGGTGACTGACACGTGGCATCCATCGTAATGGAACGTCGTTAAGCTATCGGATCCGGTTTTGGATCCGATAACCCGTTAATAGCCCCAACCAATGGGGATTTCCCACGTGTAAAATCATCATTGGCTGGAGGAAACACGTGTCAGCTCACCGTTGGGACAGATGTCATCCACTCATTGGATCGAAGGCGCCTATGATATGTCGACACGTGGCATAGCCCAATAGAGGCCCATTCCTGTGAAAAGGCTGGCCCGTTTGACTTGGTCAAAAGGTGGCAGGCCGGCCCATGGAAAGCCTGTTAACGACATGTTCGCATATAGCCCATTTAGAGCCCGCTAACCCAGGGCCCGTTATGACCTATCCGAATTAGGCCCAGTAGCGTCATCTGGATCGTCCAATATAATTCCAACCCGTTTTAACTTCCGGCCCATGTATGGCCCATGACGTCTTTCTGCCCATATGAGGCCCTTTGTAACTCTTTGCCCATTAATGGCCTGTGGTGTAACTGGCCCGTAATGAACAGTGTATCACTTTATACTCATTAATGGCCCGTGGTGAAACTGGCCTGTAATGAACAGTGTATCACTACCCATTAACGGCCCGTTATTCCGTTGGGCCGTTTCCAGCCCATGTTATCTTTCGACCTTCTCAGGGCCCATTTATTCTTGGGCTCATTTCTAGCATTCGTTTACTTACGACCAGTTACTGTCATTTTTTGCTTGTGGGCCAAATTCAGCCCGTGGTTACAGTCGGCCCATTTGTGGCCCATTAATACGTTAGGCCGTTTTCATAGCGTCATAAAATACGGCCGATTAACGACGACCCGTTATGGTTGGCCCATGAACGGACGATTCCAACTCTAGCCCATTTACGGCCATAATGCGGTCTGTTATTGGCCCATGTTTGGCCAACCGATCATACGACCCGTAGAAGGCCCATTGATGATACGGCCCGTAGAAGGCCCATTGTGTCTATGGCCCGTATAAGGCCCATTGTTTCTATGCCCCGTAGAAGGCCCATTGTTTCTATGTCCCTTAGAAGGCCCATTGTTTCTACGGCCGTAGGAGGGCCATGGTAACTACAGTAAATATATAGCCCATGGTTATTGTGGCCTAGTTTTAAAATATAGGTTATTGCGGCCACTAGCAAACCACGGAAAAAGAACTGCACTGACTACAAGCAAACAAATAGACAAGACAATAAGGAAATAAATAAGCAAGCAACTTACACTAGGCTATCACAGCTATTACACATATTACATCCACTGGGCATCAAAGTTCGCCACCAGTGCAAATATAGGTTACAAAGCAGCATATAAACGCCGCAGCAAAACAAGTCCAGAACTGAAACCACTTCAGAAGAGCTCAATAAACAATATCCTGGGTACCCATAATGCTGGCAAGATCCTTAGCAAGCTTATTAACTTTCTCTTGTTTGGCGCTTAAATCCTCCTGCACTTGTTGTTGCACCAGAAAGTATGCATCTGAATTCTCCAGGGACTTCCTCAGTCCTTCGGCTTCCTGTCGCATAACATCTGATCGATGTCTTTCAACTTGAAGTTGAGACTCAAGAAGCCGAACTAATTCAGGCAACGAGATTGAAGAGCTGGTGCCAGCAGTAGTAGCCAGTAACTCGAACACTACATCAAGACAGGACTTTGGGGTTGTCTCAGTGTCTTCAATATAGTTTTTATCAGCTTTCTTGGAGACCAATAGGGATGTCTCACTATCTTGAACCTTATCTGCATTACTTCCTTTACCATTGCATAACGGGGTACTCTTCTCCAATATTTTGTCCGTGTTCTAAAAGAGAAACAAAAAACACATCACATGTTTACAATGTAGTATATGAAACTCATTTTGGTAAACCAGTTCAGTAGTAAGGTGGACAGGATAACAACATGAAACAAACATATATCTATGTAGTATGGTCACTGTATGGTCTATATCATTCTAGTTGATGTTGCCAAATCAAGGTAGATACAGTTCGAATCATATCTATTTAAGACAAAGCAGCATAGACAAAATATAAGTGTGGGAAACTACACAGCAGTAACAACACTTTAATGTGCATGGCATGAGAACATAACTATTTATTCAATTGAAACTGAAATCAACATAGAGCAAGTTACAACAGCAAACACATTAAAGAAACAAGTTTAAAACATACCTGTTGCACCATTGGAGTTTCAATTGCATCCTTCAAATTTGAAATTAGTTGGTATGAGTAAATACAGTGATGCAAGAGCAAAGTAGTATGAGCCAGAGCTATGGAACCTGACCTGAGAACAATTCTTCTTCTGCTTTAAGCGTTGACATGGGGTTCGGAGTGCTTGTCCTCGTGCTTTGGGCACTGCAGTTGCCTTACTAACTGCTCGTGTTTGGGTGCTCTGTGGTGGAGACGGTGCCGTGTCAATGGGAACTAGGTTACTATTTGCTGGGGTTGGGGTTAGAAGGGGTGTAGCTGGTTCTCTGTCCAACTGGGTAGGGGTACAATCTGCGTGAGTATGGGTTATGTGTGGTGGGGTTGGTTCTTGGGCAAGTACAACCGTGGTTCTATCTGCATCGACAACTAGCACGATCTTTTCTGAAGACCATATTTTTACTCCCACAGATACTGCCATCACCCCCTCCAATTGAAATGGCTGGTAAACAAGAAGAGTAATTGAATGTATAGACATTGTAAGATAGACATGTGCAATGGATAGTAGGGAAGAAAACAGGGCATGAAATAATTCACATTTATGTTGTCTAACCAAACAGAATAGCAGGACATAATTTCACATATATAATGGCTAATTAAACAGGATAGCATGACACAATTTCACATGTATGATGGCTAACTAAACAGGATAGAATGACATACTTCAAAATATGATGACTATGTAAACAAGATGACATGATATAACTATATGATGTGTCTATTAAAGTGGTTGGCATGCTATAAATCACAAACATGCCGTCAATGGAAACATGATGGCATGATATAATTCACGGATAGAATGACATAATTTAGAATAGGATGACTATGTAAACATGATGAGATGATATAACTATATTATGTCTTTAGAAAATGGGTTGGCATGCCATAATTCAGATACATGCTGTCTATGTAAACATCATGACATGATATAATTCAAACATATGATTTATATACTAAGGAAGTGAGCAGAGGGCAATCGCATATATGATGTGTCAACTAAGGAGATGGCATTCAATATTGTGTATATGATGTAAATACTAAGCATTGCAATACAACATATGAGTGATATGAGTAATATAACCCTGCCAAGTTTGAGCATACACCTCAGGGGGATAATAGGACTGGTCATCTGCCTCTGAATCCTCCTCTGAAGAGCTATCTATAACTAGCAAGATATCTGCTTCAGCAGGTAGCATTGTCTTCTCTGAAGGCCTTGTTTCACTCCAGATTTCTCCATCACCAATTCAAATGACTGATGCACAGGAAGAGCAGTTGAATATACAAACATTGTCGACAAAAGCAATGAGAAATACAAAAAAAGGACGGCATGATATAATTCACATATATGACGCTTGGCTAAACAGCATGGCATTGCATAATTCACATATATAATGCATTACAACAAGATAGCATTGCATAATTCGCATATATAATGTCTTGCAACAAGATTTCATTGCATAATTCACATATATGGTAATTAGACACTAAACAGGTGGCATTCACACAAAGCATGTCTTAACTAAGCAAATGACATAGCAATGCAAGATACCATACGCACGATATGAGCAACATAACGTTGCCAAGTTAGAGCATGCACCTCAGGGGGGGGGGGGGGGATAGGACTGGCCATCTGTCTCTGAATCCTCCTCTAAGGAGCTATCTGTAACCATCAAGACATGAGCTTCGTCAGATAGCATTGTCTGCTCTGAAGACATTGTTTCCACTCCAGATTTTTCCATGACCATGCCGAATGGCTGATGCACAGGAAGAGTAATTGAATGTACTAAAATTGTTGACAAAACACATAATAAAAAAATGATGGCATGATATAATTCACATATAAGATGACTGGCTAACCAGGGTGGCATTGCAAAATTCACATATATGATGCTTGGCTAAACAAGATGTCATTGCATGATTCACATATACGATAAAGAAACTAAACAGATGGCATTGACACAAAGCATGTCTAAACTAAGCAGATGACATCTTTGATGTATATAGTAAGCAATGCAAGGCGCCATATGCATGATATTACCAACATCAGCATGCCAAGTTAGAGCGAAGACCTCATGGGGTAAATAGGAGTGGTCTTCTCCTTCTGAATACCCTTCAGAACAGTTATCTTCCTCTTGATTATGATCCGAAATGGCTGGAGGGGGCTGCCTTTGTGCCCACCATGGAGCGACGTCTGCATGAAATTTTATTGCCACGCAAGGCTCATCTCTTTTGCTCTACATGATCAGTTCCATTGTGTACAATAACTAACATGCCTAGGAATAAAACATAGTGAGATTATGTAAGGAGTGCATGCACAAATCTAAAGTGATGGTAGCAAACTGTGGATAGACCCAAAACCAATGATAGCAGACAGATAATAGCTTTAGTTAAAAAATACAGATAATGGCTCCCTTAATGTTTGTTTGCACCCAACATGAAACTCATAGTAGACACCCGAGATTAACCAGATAGTAGACAGATAGTACTGATTGCTGTCCCAATATGTACCCCACAACCATTTAAAAACTCAAGTTTCAACATTAGTTTGGACCTGACTCGGAGTCTAATAGGTGAACATGATGATAATGTAGCATGTCATCATATTAAGTGATGCATAACGTAAGCAGACACGGAAGAGTGCGACCTCTCTTGCGGACCCGTGTAGTCCTCAAGGTCATCTACTCAGTTGATGATGGTAATGCAGTTGTCGTGGCTTCCGGTGGCGGGGAAGAAGATCTGAGGCAGCGAAAGACAGTCTGGAGAGTGGATCCCTACTATGGTGAACCCTTCCGTCGTTGGAGCAGCTGAGCTGGGGTGGAACACAGCACCGCAGGAGCAAGACAAACCACACAAGGTTTTCTTTGACACATATCTGTAACAGAATTAATTGTGTAAGGGCTTGTTTGAATTTGGGGATTCTAACAATGCAGGGATAGGAAATAGACAGGAATAGGATAGGAATGCACGTGCAAAACAGAGAATTTAAAAACACATGATTTTTGCCAATCTGGGTGTTTTATTCACAAGAATTGGAAGATCACAAGATGCAAAGAAGCATGGTGAGATTAAGTCAAACCACAAGAAAATGTATGGTTATAATGATATTATGCTACTACTATCTCTTAGTCTTGTGCTTCATGAATAGTAATTTGAAAAGGAGGACAAGTAAATTAAAATTCCTACGGTTTTCTTTCAAGGAGACACTAAAGGAACAAATCCTACAGTTTTCCTTTGCACCAAATTCATGAAAAGTAGTACCATAGGAAACTTTCCAATTCCTATGTTTTTCATTCACTTTTCCTTTCAAGCACTGGCAATTCTAGTAGGCAGGCTTGATCAAGGAAAAGCCTACACTAAAAAATGTTTTTGTGCTACTTCTATTACTTTGGACCCAGGCCACTGCCCTATTAGCTCAACTCCCAGGCCCATCAACAAATGCACAGCTCAAACACGCAGAGATAAATAATGATGGCATTCAAGAGAGTCCATCACGGATAGCTAAGTTGCCTGGTACCTCACTGCTTGTCATATAGTAGGATAAAATAATCGTATTTCACATTACTACGTGTGCTCAGTGGACAATATATATAACATGTAGAGTAAAAAAGAGATGCAACAAGTGTACAACCTCTTTGGCGAAGCCATGTTGATCTTAGCGTGATTGGGTTGGCCGGTGAGGATGCTCCGGGTGACTTGGCTGCCGGAGGAGGGGAAGAAGATCTTAGGCATCTAGAGATGGAGCCCGAGGTACTGCTCCGCTGTGATGGAGGGTTTCGTCGTTGGAGCAGCTCCGGTGAGTTGTACGACGCCGAGGCTGAAGCAGGACAAGAGAGACAACGTTAACATGAGTGGAATTCTAATAGCATCTCCAATAGATGACGTAAAATACATAACCACAAAGTTCTAGATGTATAATACATCAACCGCTCATCTCTGAAATTAACTATCAAGACTGAATTTAACTGTCGAAACTGAACTTAACTGTCGAAACTGAATTTTGCTGTCGAAACTGAATTTTACTTTCGAAACTGAATGCACTAGAGGTGAGGCTACACGTCAGTCGACTAACTTTTTCATCTTTGGTCAGTCGATTTTGCAGCCGTTGGATATGAAATCAAGGGCCTGCAGTTCATCTTCAACTTCCACCCCCCTGAGCCACCAGCCACCGTCGGCCAAACAGCTGCCCTCGCCGCCTGCGGCTGGCGGTGCGCCGCCCCACCCGCCCCGAAAACACTGCCCACCGCCGGTCCGCCGCTGCCCCAGCCATCCCTCTAGGCCCCCCGCGCCGAGCTTTTTCTCCGGCGATCCCCATGCCACCGCCCCACCACCACCGGCGACCACCGCCCCCACCCTGAACCCTAAGATAGATAGTGGGGTACCTCTCCAGCGAGCCCCCCTCCCCGCTGCGGCTGGTTCTTCATTAACTCCGGGGAGCCCCCACCCCCTAAAAACCGACTGACCCAAAAGTCGATTCAGTTAACTAAAGTGTAGCTAAATCGGAGCAGCATCACAAGCAAGAGTAATAGCGAGAGCAGCAGCGCGAGCAAGAGCCATAACAAGAGCAGACCAGGCAGGGTACCAAGAGCAAGAGCAGAGCAGCAGCGCGAGCGAGAGCTAAAGCAGCAGCAGCTCCTACTGATGTGGACGTTGCCACCGAGGGAGCGACGCCGTGGAGGAAGTGGCCGGCGATGCCGCCGTGGATGGAGCCATGCTGTGTGGGCTCATGTCCGAGCGCCGGCAGCATCGTGAGATCGAATCAAGAAGAAAATGCAGCGATTAGTGTACAACCTTCTTTGGTGGCGCCGATTAGGCTGTTGGAAATATGCCCTAGAGGCAATAATAAAAGAATTATTATTATATTTCCTTGTTCATGATAATTGTCTTTTATTCATGCTATAATTGTATTATCCGGAAATCGTAATACACGTGTGAATACATAGACTAAAATACGTCCCTAGTAAGCCTCTAGTTGACTAGCTCGTTGGTCAACAGATAGTCATGGTTTCCTGACTATGGACATTAGATGTCGTTGACAACGGGATCACATCATTAGGAGAATGATGTGATGGACAAGACCCAATCCTAAGCATAGCACAAGATCGTGTAGTTCGTTTTGCTAGAGCTTTTCCAATGTCAAGTATCTCTTCCTTAGACCATGAGATCGTGTAACTCCCGGATACCGTAGGAGTGCTTTGGGTGTACCAAACGTCACAACGTAACTGGGTGACTATAAAGGTGCATTACAGGTATCTCCGAAAGTGTCTGTTTGGTTGACACGGATCGAGACTGGGATTTGTCACTCCGTATGACGGAGAGGTATCACTGGCCCACTCGGTAGTGCATCATCATAATGAGCTCAAAGTGACCAAGTGTTTGGTCACGGGATCATGCATTACGGTACAAGTAAAGTGACTTGCCGGTAACGAGACTGAACGAGGTATTGGGATACCGACGATCGAGTCTCGGGCAAGTAACATACCGACTGACAAAGGGAATTGCATACGGGGTTGATTGAATCCTCGACATCGTGGTTCATCCGATGACATCATCGAGGAGCATGTGGGAGCCAACATGGGTATCCAGATCCCGCTATTGGTTATTGACCGGAGAGCCGTCTCGGTCATGTCTGCGTGTCTCCCGAACCCGTAGGGTCTACACACTTAAGGTGCGGCGACGCCAGGGTTATTAGGAAGACTTGTAGGTGATTACCGAAAGTTGTTCGGAGTCCCGGATGAGATCCCGGACGTCACGGGGAGTTCCGGAATGGTCCGAAGGTAAAGATTTATATATGGGAAGTTGACATACGAATACCGGAAGGTTTCGAGGGCATATCGGTATTGTACCGGGGCTACCGGAGGGGTTCCGGGGGTCCACAGGGAGGGGCCACCCCTCCCGGGGGGCCACAAGGGCCGCGTGGGGCAGGAGCTAGCCCCTGGAGGGCTGGGCGCCCCCCCCTTGGGCCCATGCGCCTAGGGTTGGGGGGGGGGGAACCCTAGAGGGGGCGCCCCCTTTGCTTGGGGGGCAAGTCCCCCCTCCCTGGCCGCCGCCCCCCTCTAGATCCCATCTAGAGGGGTCAGCCCCCCTTGCCCCTTCCCCTATAAATAGAGGGGTGAGGGGAGGGCTGAACACCCCAAGCCAAGGCACAGCCCCTCCCCTCCCCAACACCTCTCCTCCTCCGTTGTGTGCTTGGCGAAGCCCTGTCGGAGTACTGCCTCTCCACCATCATCACGCCATCGTGCTGCTGCTGGAGCCTTCTTCCTCAAACTCTCCTTTCCCCTTGCTGGATCAAGAAGGAGGAGACGTCGCCCGTACCGCACGTGTGTTGAACGCGGAGGTGCTGTCCGTTCAGCACTTGGTCATCGGTGATCTGAATCACGGCGAGTACGACTCCATCATCACCGTTCCCTCAAACACTTCCGTACGCGATCTACAAGTGGTATGTAGATGCAAACTCACTCCCTTGACTCGTTTCTTAGATGAACTCATAGATGAATCTTGGTGAAACCGTAGGAAAAATTTTAATTTTCCGCATCGTTCCCCAACAGTGGCATCATGAGCTAGGTCTATACGTAGTTCTCTATTGCACGAGTAGAACACAATTTTGTTGTGGGTGTAGATCTTGTCAACTTGCTTGCCGCTACTAGTCTTATCTTGCTTCAGCGGTATTGTGGGATGAAGCGGCTCAGACCAACCTTACACATACGCTTACGTGAGACCGGTTCCACCGACTGACATGCACTAGTTGCATAAGGTGGCTGGCGGGTGTCTGTCTCTCCCACTTTAGTTGAAGCGGATTCGATGAAAAGGGTCCTATTGAAGGGTAAATAGAAGTTGACAAAATCACATTGTGGTTATTCATAGGTAAGAAAATGTTCTTGCTAGAACCCAATTGCATCCACGTAAAAGATGCAACAACAATTAGAGGACGTCTAACTTGTTTTTGCAGCAATTGTCATGTGATGTGATATGGCCAAAAGTTGTGATGAATGATGAATGATATATTGTGATGTATGAGATCATGTTCTTGTAATAGGAATCACGACTTGCATGTCGATGAGTATGACAACCGGCAGGAGCCATAGGAGTTGTCTTTATTTTTGTATGACCTGCGTGTCATTGAAGAACGCCATGTAAATTACTTTACTTTGTTGCTAAACGCGTTAGCCATAGAAGTAGAAGTAGTCGTTGGCGTGACAACTTCATGAAGACACGATGATGGAGATCATGATGATGGAGATCATGGTGTCATGCCGGTGACAAGATGATCATGGAGCCCCGAAGATGAAGATCAAAGGAGCTATATGATATTGGCCATATCATGTCACTACTTTATATAATTGCATGTGATGTTTATTATGTTTTATGCATCTTGTTTACTTAGAACGACGGTAGTAAATAAGATGATCCCTTATAATAATTTCAAGAAAGTGTTCCCCCTAACTGTGCACCGTTGCTAAAGTTCCTCATTTCGAAGCACCACGTGATGATCGGGTGTGATAGGTCCTTACGTTCACATACAACGGGTGTAAGATAGATTTACACATGCAGAACACTTAGGGTTAACTTGACAAGCCTAGCATGTACAGACATGGCCTCGGAACACAAGAGACTAAAAGGTCAAACATGAGTCTTATGGAAGATACGATCAACATGGAGATGTTCACCGATGATGACTAGTCCGTCTCACGTGATGATCGGACACGGCCTAGTCGACTCGGATCGTGTAACACTTAGATGACTAGAGGGATGTCTAATCTGAGTGGGAGTTCATTAAAATAATTTGATTAGATGAACTTAATTATCATGAACTTAGTCTAAAACTTTTTGCAAAATATGTCTTGTAGATCAAATGGCCAACGCTCATGTCAACATGAACTTCAATGCGTTCCTAGAGAAAACCAAGCTGAAAGATGATGGCAGCAACTATACGGACTGGGTCCGGAACCTGAGGATCATCCTCATAGCTGCCAGGAAACAATATGTCCTATAAGGACCGCTAGGTGACGCTCCCGCCCCAGAGAACCAAGACATTATGAATGTTTGGCAGTCTCGTGCTGATGATTACTCCCTCGTTCAGTGCGGCATGCTTTACAGCTTAGAACCGGGGCTCCAAAAGCGTTTTGAGCAACACGGAGCATATGAGATGTTCGAGGAGCTGAAACTAGTTTTCCAAGCTCATGCCTGGGTCGAGAGATATGAAGTCTCCGACAAGTTCTATAGTTGTAAGATGGAGGAAAATAGTTCTGTCAGTGAGCACATACTCAAAATGTCTGGGTTGCACAACCGCCTGGCCCAGCTGGACATTAACCTCCCGGATGAGGCGGTCATTGAAAGAATCCTTCAGTCGCTCCCACCGAGCTACAAGAGCTTTGTGATGAACTACAATATGCAGGGGATGGTGAAGACCATTCCTGAAGTATTTTCAATGCTGAAGTCAGCAGAGGTTGAAATCAAGAAAGAACATCAAGTGTTGATGGTCAATAAGACCACTAAGTTCAAGAAGGGCAAGGGTAAGAAGAACTTCAAGAAGGACGGAAAAGATGTTGCCGCGTCCGGTAAGCCAGTTGCCGGGAAGAAGTCAAAGAATGGACCCAAGCCTGAGACTGAGTGCTTTTATTGCAAGGGGAAGGGTCACTGGAAGCGGAACTGCCCCAAATACTTAGCGGACAAGAAGGCCAGCAACACTAAAGGTATATTTGATATACATGTAATTGATGTGTACCTTAACAGTACTCATAGTAACTCTTGGGTATTTGATACCGGTGCCGTTGCTCACATTTGTAACTCACAGCAGGAGCTGCGGAATAAGCGGAGACTGGCGAAGGACGAGGTGACGATGCGCGTCGGGAATGGTTCCAAGGTCGATGTGATCGCCGTCGGCACTCTACCTCTACATTTACCTACAGGATTAGTTTTAAACCTCAATAATTGTTATTTAGTGCCAAGTTTGAGCATGAACATTGTATCTGGATCTCATTTAATATGAGATGGCTACTCATTTAAATCCGAGAATAATGGTTGTTCCATTTATATGAGAGATATGTTTTATGGTCATGCCCCGATGGTCAATGGTTTATTCTTAATGAATCTCGAACGTAATGTTACACATATTCATAGAGTGAATACCAAAAGATGTAAGGTTGATAACAATAGTCCCACATACTTGTGGCACTGCCGCCTTGGTCACATTGGTGTCAAGCGCATGAAGAAGATCCATGCTGATGGACTTTTAGAGTCTCTTGATTATGAATCATTTGACACATGCGAACCATGCCTCATGGGCAAAATGACCAAGACCCCGTTCTCCGGAACAATGGAGCGAGCAACCAACTTGTTGGAAATCATCCATACCGATGTGTGCGGTCCAATGAGCGTTGAGGCTCGCGGAGGATATCGTTATGTTCTCACTCTCACTGATGACTTGAGTAGATATGGGTATGTCTACTTGATGAAACACAAGTCTGAGATCTTTGAAAAGTTCAAGGAATTTCAGAATGAAGTAGAGAATCAACGTGACCGAAAGATAAAACTCTTACGATCGGATCGTGGAGGAGAATATTTAAGTCACGAATTTGGTACACACTTAAGAAAATGTGGAATCGTTTCACAACTCACGCCGCCTGGAACACCTCAGCGAAACGGTGTGTCCGAACGTCGTAATCGCACTCTATTGGATATGGTGCGATCTATGATGTCTCTTACCGATTTACCGCTATCATTTTGGGGATACGCTCTAGAGACAACTACATTCACTTTAAATAGGGCACCGTCTAAATCCGTTGAGATGACACCGTATGAATTATGGTTTGGGAAGAAACCTAAGCTGTCGTTTCTAAAAGTTTGGGGATGCGATGCTTATGTCAAGAAACTTCAACCTGAAAAGCTCGAACCCAAGTCGGAAAAATGCGTCTTCATAGGATACCCTAAAGAAACCATTGGGTATACCTTCTACTTAAGATCCGAGGGCAAGATCTTTGTTGCCAAGAACGGATCCTTTCTGGAAAAAGAGTTTCTCTTGAAAGAAGTAAGTGGGAGGAAAGTAGAACTCGATGAAGTACTACCTCTTGAACAGGATAGTAGTGCAGCTCAGGAAAATGTTCCTGTGATGCCTACACCAACTGAAGAGGAAAATAATGATAATGATCAAGGTACTTCGGATAAAGTTGCTACTGAACTTCGAAGGTCCACAAGGACACGTTCCGCACCAGAGTGGTACGGCAACCGTGTCCTGGAAATCATGTTGTGGGACAACGGTGAACCTTCGAACTATGAAGAAGCAATGGTGGGCCCAGATTCCAACAAATGGCTAGAAGCCATGAAATCCGAGATAGAATCCATGTATGAAAACAAAGCATGGACTTTGACTGACTTGCCCGATGATCGGCGAGCGATAGAAAACAAATGGATCTTTAAGAAGAAGACGGACGCGGATGGTAATGTCACCATCTATAAAGCTCGACTTGTTGCTAAGGGTTATCGGCAAGTTCAAGGGATTGACTACGATGAGACTTTCTCTCCCGCAGCGAAGCTTAAGTCCGTCCGAATCATGTTAGCAATTGCCGCATACTATGATTATGAGATATGGCAGATGGACGTCAAAACGGCATTCCTTAACGGGCATCTTAAGGAAGAACTGTATATGATGCAGCCGGAGGGTTTTGTCGATCCTAAGAATGCTAACAAAGTATGCAAGCTCCAGCGATCCATTTATGAGCTGGTGCAAGCATCTCGGAGTTGGAACATTCACTTTGATGAGATGATCAAAGTGTTTGGGTTTATGCAGACTTATGTAGAAGCCTGCGTTTACAAGAAAGTGAATGGGAGCTCTGTAGCATTTCTCATATTATATGTAGATGACATACTTTTGATGGGAAATGATATAGAACTTTTGGACAGCATTAAGGCCTACTTGAATAAGTGTTTTTCAATGAAGGACCTTGGAGAAGCTGCTTATATATTAGGCATCAAGATCTATAGAGATAGATCGAGACGCCTCATAGGTCTTTCACAAAGCACATACCTTGATAAGATTTTGAAGAAGTTCAAAATGGATCAGTCCAAGAAAGGGTTCTTGCCTGTATTGCAAGGTGTGAGATTGAGCTCGGCTCAATGCCCGACCACGGCAAAAGATAAATAAGAGATGAGTGTCATCCCCTATGCTTCAGCCATAGGATCTATTATGTATGCCATGCTGTGTACCAGACCTGATGTAAACCTTGCCGTAAGTTTGGTAGGAAGGTACCAAAGTAATCCCGGCAAGGAACACTGGACAGCGGTCAAGAATATCCTGAAGTACCTGAAAAGGACAAAGGACATGTTTCTCATTTATGGAGGTGACGAAGAGCTTGTCGTAAAGGGTTACATCGACGCTAGCTTCGACACAGATCTGGATGACTCTAAGTCACAAACCGGATACGTGTATATGTTGAATGGTGGAGCAGTAAGCTGGTGCAGCTGCAAGCAGAGCGTCGTGGCGGGATCTACATGTGAAGCGGAGTACATGGCAGCCTCGGAGGCAGCGCATGAAGCTATTTGGGTGAAGGAGTTCATCACCGACCTAGGAGTCATACCCAATGCGTCGGGGCCATCAAACTCTTCTGTGATAACACTGGAGCTATTGCCCTTGCCAAGGAGCCCAGGTTTCACAAGAAGACCAGGCACATCAAGCGTCGTTTCAAATCCATCTGTGAAAATGTTCAAGATGGAGACATAGATATTTGCAAAGTACACACGGATCTGAATGTCGCAGATCCGTTGACTAAACCTCTCTCGCGAGCAAAACATGATCAACACCAGAATTCTATGGGTGTCCGATTCATCACAATGTAACTAGATTATTGACTCTAGTGCAAGTGGGAGACTGTTGGAAATATGCCCTAGAGGCAAAAATAAAAGAATTATTATTATATTTCCTTGTTCATGATAATTGTCTTTTATTCATGCTATAATTGTATTATCCGGAAATCGTAATACACGTGTGAATACATAGACTATGATACGTCCCTAGTAAGCCTCTAGTTGACTAGCTCGTTGGTCAACAGATAGTCATGGTTTCCTGACTATGGACATTAGATGTCGTTGACAATGGGATCACATCATTAGGAGAATGATGTGATGGACAAGACCCAATCCTAAGCATAGCACAAGATCGTGTAGTTCGTTTTGCTAGAGCTTTTCCAATGTCAAGTATCTCTTCCTTAGACCATGAGATCGTGTAACTCCCGGATACCGTAGGAGTGCTTTGGGTGTACCAAACGTCACAACGTAACTGGGTGACTATAAAGGTGCATTACAGGTATCTCCGAAAGTGTCTGTTGGGTTGACACGGATCGAGACTGGGATTTGTCACTCCGTATGACGGAGAGGTATCACTGGGCCCACTCGGTAGTGCATCATCATAATGAGCTCAAAGTGACCAAGTGTTTGGTCACGGGATCATGCATTACGGTACGAGTAAAGTGACTTGCCGGTAACGAGACTGAACGAGGTATTGGGATACCGACGATTGAGTCTCGGGCAAGTAACATACCGACTGACAAAGGGAATTGCATACGGGGTTGATTGAATCCTCGACATCGTGGTTCATCCGATGACATCATCGAGGAGCATGTGGGAGCCAACATGGGTATCCAGATCCCGCTGTTGGTTATTGACCGGAGAGCCGTCTCGGTCATGTCTGCGTGTCGCCCGAACCCGTAGGGTCTACACACTTAAGGTTCGGCGACGCTAGGGTTATTAGGAAGACTTGTATGTGATTACTGGAAGTTGTTCGGAGTCCCGGATGAGATCCCGGACATCACGAGGAGTTCCAGAATGGTCCGGAGGTAAAGATTTATATATGGGAAGTTGACATACGGACACCGGAAGGTTTCGGGGGCATATCGGTATTGTACCGGGGCCACCGGAGGGGTTCCGGGGGTCCACCGGGAGGGGCCACCCCTCCCGGGGGGGCCACAAGGGCCGCGTGGGGCAGGAGCCAGCCCCTGGAGGGCTGGGCACGCCCCCCCTTGGGCCCATGCGTCTAGGGTTGGGGGGGGGGGAACCCTAGAGGGGGCGCCCCCTTTGCTTGGGGGGCAAGTCCCCCCTTCCTGGCCGCCGCCCCCCCTCTAGATCCCATCTAGAGGGGCCGCCCCCCCTTGCCCCTTCCCCTATAAATAGAGGGGTGAGGGGAGGGCTGAACACCCCAAGCCAAGGCGCAGCCCCTCCCCTCCCCAACACCTCTCCTCCTCCGTTGTGTGCTTGGCGAAGCCCTGTCGGAGTACTGCCTCTCCACCATCATCACGCCGTCGTGCTGCTGCTGAAGCCTTCTTCCTCAACCTCTCCTTTCCCCTTGCTGGATCAAGAAGGAGGAGACGTCGCCCGTACTGCACGTGTGTTGAACGCGGAGGTGCTGTCCGTTCAGCACTTGGTCATCGGTGATCTGAATCACGACGAGTACGACTCCATCATCACCGTTCCCTCAAACGCTTCCGTACGCGATCTACAAGTGGTATGTAGATGCAAACTCACTCCCTTGACTCGTTGCTTAGATGAACTCATAGATGAATCTTGGTGAAACCGTAGGAAAAATTTTAATTTTCCGCAGCGTTCCCCAACATAGGCCGCAACTTCATCCAAGGAAACGGTGATGATGCTGCTCTTACGGTGGTGCAGGTGAAGACGGTGGTGTGGGAATGGAGGTGTCGCGAAAGACAAGGGGGACATTGGGGCAGCTCCTTGGAGGTGGAGGACGGGGTGGCTGAACCGGCGGGATGACCATATCGATGATGGATTCTCATCCGGTACGATGGATGAGGGACGTCGAGGTGTTGCTGTGGATGATGTTGTTGGGAAGAGGCTCCGGTTGGGTGGCAGACAGAGAACGGTGTGGGGCTTCACGGGTTTTCGCGACCTCGGTGTACGAATGGGTGGGCGGATGGGATGGGAGTGGGGAACCATGGCTTAGGGACGCGCTTGTATGAAATGTGGGGTAAGTTATGAAAGTACCCCCACCGATTTGAGGTGGTTCTTTCGGTTCAGGGGTACCACGGGCATTTCACGTGTCGGGATTTCACAGGAGGTGGGAGTTTTCGCGCGCATTGTAATTTTGGAATAGCAAGGCGCGGGTTGAGATGGAGGGAGTTGTTGAAGCACAACGAGACAAAGATATAACTTAAATATTTAAGGGTAACAAGGCGCGGGTTGAAGAGGCGGGAGTTTCGCAGCACGATAGACAGAGACGCTGGCTTGAAATTTCGATATAACAAGGCGCGGCTTGAAATTTCGGGAGAACAAGCTTAACGTGTACCCAAAAAAGACAATTCGCACCTCATTACTTGAGAGAGCCATATCCCGTTTTACTATATTACTAGAAATGCATTCAAATACAACAAAAAAACTAAAAAAATCTGGACAACAAATATAATGTGTACTGCACCAAAACAATTTGCACTTCCCTCAACAATAAAAAAACAATGTGTGTTGTCTAGCATATGGACTAAATTTGAGTACATTTTCCCTGTTTGAATGGGATTGTACTCGGGTTAGTTATACAACCATCTAAATATTATCTTCACAACACATGACATGAATATAGGAGAAGTAAATTCCTATATAAATACAAACTACATGTACATACGATCTCAAATTCAAATATATGTATCCATTTTGTGTTGAATTCAAATCATAGTAGATGTATGCTCTAGCTATATGTTCGGAATCTAAACCATGTATGATATACTATCTACAATGTGTTTAACACGCATAACACATACGCAAATACCATTTAGACTAGTAAGGTACACGTGCATTGCACGCATGAGATTTGGCAACCAAATTATGAATAAATACCACATTATAGCATGTAAGCTTTGAGTCATATATGCATGATGTAGATGTTCGTTTAATTCTTATAGTTCATTTCATTCAAAATCATCTAGTTTTTATAAGAGAGCTAATCTATTTTAAGATTCATGGAATTGTGCGTTGTAAGGCATAAAGTAAAAAGCAAATAATGGCAAATCATGTAGAAAAACATTTGGGCAATTCTGATACGGAAGATTCTAGAGCAAAGAAGAAGCGCTTGTGTTTTGAGGTTTGTGCATTCTGCTTAAGTTCAACCAAGAAGTCTTCTAGATTGTACATGTAGCAAACTCTGGTGGAATCTAGATGATATCCAACGCCCAGTAGTGCTCAAATTTGCCATCTCTGCACCATCTGATTGGCCTCATCCAACGAACATCTTTCAAAGTTAAAGTTACCCGCGCACTATATAAAAAATATAAAATAATATATATATATATATAGGGGTATAGACATAGATATGTGATGCGAAAGCCACCCATCATCTCCAATTAGAATAGTGTGTCCATGCACGGATGCAATGTGGCCAAACGATGTCTGCCATCGGTATCTCAAATTTAAATCAGTCCGACCTTGTTCAATGTGTATACATTACAACATGCTCGTTTCCAAATCACACCACAAAGATCTCCGTTATATTCATGCATGCATGGGTTTCAAACATCATGATCTCTTATTCAAATATTTGAATTCAACTTTACATTGATTATGACCTCACCTAGTCTTTTACACCCACACAGTCGTCTTCTCTTTATAATTGTACCACTAACTTTCTCTCGTGCATGCATGCACACACACTACCAGTCGGCATTATCCATCACACACATACAATATTTTTCTTCAGGCCGGTCTCCCATGAAGGCACACACACACACACACACATCCCCCTCTCTATCATATCAGACATTCTTTATCTCTAACGTGCATGCACAACGATCAATGTTCCTCTATGTGTGTGTGTATATAGCTAGGTCTTTCATAGTTTTCCACACAAACCGATCAATCTATATATCTAGTGAGGTCTCACCCTCTTTCCCACGTCCACATCGATCAATCTATACCTCTCTATATAGGATTACATATATAGCTGATACACCCACATTAATTATATATCCAACATCGACCTCTCATCATCCATGCCTTGCGCTTCATCTCTCAGACGCGCGCACAATGGCGAAGATAGGGGGCAGCAAGGGCCCTGCCCCCATAACATCACCATATATCGAGGCTAATATGAATGTGATCATTAGACAATTGCTGGTAAAAATGGTTTAAGTTGATGAATTGGTCCTCCTCGTAAAGGATTAGCAATGCTTGGCCCCCTAGCTCATTTTTTCATGGCTCCGCCACTGCGCGCAACAACGCATGTTCTCACCCCTCTCTCTAAATATCGATCTCACACTTGTGCACTCCTTCATAGTCTCCCTCCACTCGGCCCCTCTCACCATCTTCTAGCCCCCACCGGATTTGCCACGTGTACAATCTAGCAGATTCCATGGTTGAACTTAAGCATAATGCACAAATCTCAAAACAACAGTGGTTCTCCTTTGTTCTAGAATCTTCCGTATCATAACTGCCCAAACTTTTTTTCTAGTTGAATTGCCATTATTTGTTTCTACTTTATGCTTTACAACACACAATTCCATGAATCATAAAATAGATTAAGGGCTTCTTTGATTCAAAGGATTCTCAAAGGAATTTTGGAGGATTCTAATCCTTAGGAAATGTTCCTATCTTGGTTGTTTGATTCGTAGGATTGTAAACCATAGGAATTTTTCCATATGATTCATTTGCACTAGATTTCATAGGAAACATCCCATCCACTCAAACCTCTCTGAAAGAATTCTGCGTTTTTTCTATGCACAATCAAACACTCGGACAATCATGTAGGATTCAAGATGACATTCCACTATAATCCCATGTTTTTCCTATTCCCGCGTTTTGGAAATCCTATGAGTCCAAGAGGCCCTAGCTTTTTTATAAAAACTAATGGATTTTGAATGATATGAACTATAAGAATTAAACGAAGGTCTACATCAGGCATATATGACTTAGAGCTTACATGCTATAGTGTGGTATTTATTCATAATTTGGTTGCAAAATCTAATGGGTGCAATGCACGTATACCTTTCTGGTACTTCGAGCATGTGCAAAACACGTAAATTATAATTCCGATGGCACGCTACATAGTATCTCTCTTACAGTTCATGAAGCCATGTGGCACATGTGGAGGCGTTGTCGCGACCTCCTTGTGTGGATTGATCACAATGACGTGCTGCTGGTTCCAGAAGAATGTACTCGTCCTCCCAGGGCCACAACGGTGGTACATGCACGAAGCGAATATGTGCACAAATGCCACGCACGCACTCATTCCCTTGCACGCACACGCAGGTACACGGGCGGACGCAATTTTGTACCAAGATCCACCCCATGTGATAATTTGACACGTGTAAAGTCCTTCACTTCATTGATGGTCAAATAATATAGCACATGCAAATTGAGTGGACGTGAGGGCGGAAGAAAGACATTACTACTCCACTGCGCGCATGCGAGTAGTTAAATCATGGGTTGCTACTAGTACTTGCATTGGTCTCCTTCGTATTTTGTGCCAATTTTTGACAGTAACATAATATTTACGCATTTGAGCAGTGTAGTCTACTTGAAATTTATGTTCCACTAAACACATCGGGAGCCGTTTCGGGCCTCGAAACCAGAACCATCAATTAATTTTTACCTTGTCCCCATCACATTGGAAAGTACTAGTGCTACAATTAAGTGCAAGCCTGCTCACACCTACTAGTACGTACCAAACCTGACGTGTTCCCATTATGCAGGTATTAGTACTAGTGCTAGTACTTAGGTTATAAAAAGGGGAACTACCTAACCGAAAATTACTCTACCTTTCCTCCTCATCAGTGCTTCTTCTTCGTCCGTCCTTGCCATGGCCGGATGAGCAGAGCTCTAGGTCGAGAACTACTCGTAACAAGGGAGCGGCACCAAGGCTACAGAAAAAAAGAGAGGGCTCGCCGCCACGCAGAGACCTCGAAAGATCTCTCACGGGCAGGCGATGGCTCCCAGGAGTGCCCTAGCCACGGAGGCGAACATGCCGAGCTGGCGGTGCTGGAGTCGTTATCCCTCGACGGCATGCCCGATCAGCTCAATAAGCACCTCAATAAGAAGAAGGAGTTCATCCATGGCTTGGTGGAGTTGCTGAAGGAGAGCCTCGATGACATGCCCGCTGATCTCAGTAAGCAGGGGGAGTTGACCGCTGGCTTGGTGATGCTGCTGAAGAAGAGCATTGCCTCGGAGAAGAAGGCGACCGGCGAATTCCTGCAACTTCAGGAGGACAAGGCGAAGCTCTGCCACGAGCTCGACATGCTGATGGAGAAGAACGCCGTCTGGAAGAAACTGCATGAGAATAGTAGTTCCTCGATGAAGATGCTGCAGGCCCTCGTCATGGAACGGAAGGAGGAGCTGGTGAAGCTCCGCATCAAGCACCCGACTGCTGTCAAGGTACGTAATGCGGCCGTGGAACAGATGATGAAGGCTCGCGTCGAGAAATCCCGCGTCATAGACAGAATGAAGATGGCGGAGGAGACGGGCAAGGAGATGGAGGTCGTGGAGGCGATGAAGAAGCAGTTACGACTCTATGATGAATTAGATCATTTGGGGTGATAATCTTCCTTCTTCTTTTGCTCCTGTGTTTCTTCTTTTGCTTCGGGTATTTCGCCGCACGTGTCATGTTCTCTGTGAGGCATGAATAGAACAATGCTAACAATGAGATGACTAGCAAATTAGATCATTTTTATCGCCATATTGCACTGGGCTGCCGTGTTTCGTGCTCCTCCGTCGTAGTACTACTCCAGTGGAAAACTTGAGTATACCGCACGGTTCTTTGCTCCTCCTCAGGTCATTGGCACATTTATACGAGCAGTTAAATCACAAGGGCCCGCCTTCCAGCAGTAATGAGCCGTCAAATCACAAAGGCCCTCGCCTCTCTTGAAAACGACCAAGCTAGACTGCCCTACCCTCTGGCCTTTCAAAAAATGTATACTTTTGTACAGTAGTACTATACCAACTAAAAGATGAAATGTAAGAAATACTAGTATGTACGTACTGAAGAGTTAAAGTAATGAGAAGAAACATAACATAGTTCTGCTGGGGCTCAACACAACACACCCCTGAAATTAAACTAAGCACACCTGAAATTAAACTAAGCAAATAATCCGGTAGACACTGCATTAGAACCACCATGAGCAACGACACTGCCACCTTACTCGGAGTCCTCGTCCACGTCCTTGACTTCGTCCTTGTCCCTCTTCCTCTTGGCCGATACTTCTTTGCTTGAACCACACACTTGGCTCTTGCTCTTCATCCAACCCTTGTAGATATTGAAACAAAGGTAGCCATCCATTGTAGCATAGTGAATGTGGTCTATAGCTAGTACATTCCAGTGCCATGCATGACGATGAAACGTGTGCGGAGGTTTCGCCAGTTTACCGTATGAAGGATGAACGATGGCTCCTGCCAGGGTCAGCACTGAAGGCTGACCATGGGAGGGCAGCAGCCGATTCTTCTGGAGGTCGAAGGGGTTGCCTACAACGAGGCCTATCTGACCCAGGACATCCATGTCATTCCTAAAGTCTACAATAACGAATTTCAGTCTTTCGTCCTCGAGGAAGTTCTTGAAATCCTGGCACTCAACGTCGGCATGGCATATGTGTTAGACCAAGCACAAGTCATGCACGCAAACCTGGATCATGGCAGGTGAGGGAGTCCTGGATTAGGGGGTATCCGGACAGCCGGACTATATACATCGTCCGGACTATTGAAGCATGAAGATACAAGACTCAAGACTTTGGCCCGTGTCCGGATGGGACTCTCCTTTGCGTGGAAGACAAGCTTGGCGATCCGGATATTATATTTCCTTCCTTGTAACTGACTCCATGTAAACCCTAGCCCTCTCTGGTGTCTATATAAACCGGAGAGGATGGTCCTTAGAAGGACGATCACAATTACAATCATACCATCATAGGCTAGCTCTTAGGGTTTAGCCTCTACGATCTCGTGGTAGATCTACTCTTGTACTACTCATATCTTCAATATTAATCAAGCAGGAAGTAGGGTTTTACCTCCATCGAGAGGGCCCGAACCTGGGTAAACATTGTGTCCCTTGCTTCCTGTTACCATCAGCCTAAGACGCACAGATCGGGGCCCCCTACCCGAGATCCGGCGGTTTTGACACCGACATTGGTGCTTTCGTTGAGAGTTCCTCTGTGTCGTCGCTTTGAGGCTTGATGGTGTGTTCAATCGCCAATAACACGGTCCAGGGTGAGACTTTTCTCCGTGAACAGATCTTTGTGTTCGGCGGCTTCGCACTGCGGGCCAATTTGCTTGGTCATCTAGAGCAGATCGACAGCTATGGCCCTGGCCACCAGATCAGGTTTCGAAACTTGAACTACACGGCGGATATCCGCGGAGACTTGATCTTCGACGGATTCGGCCCTGTGCCAGGAGCGCCAGACAGTCACGACAAGCACGGCCTAGACCTACTGTCGGACAATGCTCGGGACATCACCCCTGCATCAGCCCCAGATCTAAATCGGGAACAGGTTGCGTCGCCCAAGGACGGAAGGGTAGACCCCGCCCCGCAGGCCACATACTCATCGGCGGTGGAGTCGAACACAGGTCTCACCTCTGTGGAGGCCAGTAACCCCGGGCCCCCGGACTCGTATCCGGCTGTTGGTTCCGGTCCGCATACCCTCGAGCCAGTCAAACCAGGTTGGGCTCCGGTAATGGAGTTTACCGCGGATGACATCTTCTAGCACTCGCCCTTTGGCGACATGCCGAACTCATTAAAGTCTCTCTCTTTGTCAGGAGGCTCTGGGCTGAACTTTGTCTGGCATGAGTGGGAAGCAGGCGACGAAGGAATTCGTTGCCCACCCACCACCCACTTCATCGCCACGATCGATGATTTAACCGACGTTCTTGACTTCGACTCCGAAGACATCGACAATATGGACAACGATGCAGGAGAAGCTCCAGAATCTCTGGGGCGCGGGACTACTACCTTGTCACACGATATATACATGGTGGATACACCCAAGAAGGACGACAACGATAATCCGGAAGATAAAACACCCGGGAAAAAGCCAAAACGGCGGCGCAGACGCCGCTCAAAGTCCAGCAACAGTAAAAATAGCGACAAGAGCGCAAGAAGGATCGATATACCAGTAAACCCCGAAAGCAGTAACGACCACATGGACCCAGCGATGGAGCAGGACGAGCCAGGTCACGCCAAACTGAGTTCGGAGCAAATAACCAATCACAATGATCCGGAGGGACGAGCTCATGAAACTTCCCCAAAATAGGAACACAGTCCGAACAATGATGCATTCAACATTCTGGACCAACGAGTGGAACGAGACAACCTCCACCGAAAGCTTATGGCCACAGCAAGAAGTCTAAAGAAGCAGAAACAACGGCTTAAAAATGCACAGGAAAAGCTCAGTCGCAGATGGAATAAAGTGCTAGACACTGAAGAAAGATATGGCGACGATCGCCATACAAAAAGCTATCCAAAACACAAGCTACTACCAGAATTCAACGACGAGGCCGTTCCACAAAAGAATAATACGACCAGGAGACCAAACATACCACTTCACAACCACAATAGAGCGGCTACTGACACCATGCACGATCTACGTGAGAAGCTGGATAAGAAGGCCGGTGCAGCCAGGTCCATCTACGGATCTAAAGGACACACCCCGGCGAGGGACTATGGTCACCCAAACGCTCAGACAAGCCAAATACCAGTTCAGAATAAGCATCTGACACACCAACAGTCGACTACATGCCACAACGCGCCCAGATATAGAGGGGATGCTCACCCCCTGTGCTTCACCGAAGAAGTACTGGACCATGAATTCCCACAAGGCTTTAAACCTGTGAAAATAGAGGCATACGACGGAATGACAGACCCAAGGGTCTGGATCGAGGATTTTATCCTGCATATTCACATGGCTCGTGGGGATGACCTCCAGGCCATCAAATACCTTCCCCTCAAGTTGAAGGGACCAGCTCGACACTGGTTGAAAAGCCTCCCCAAAAATTTAATCGGGAGTTGGGAGGAACTCGAGGACACTTTCAGGGCTAACTTCCAAGGGACTTATGTCCGGCCCCTGGATGCAGATGATCTAAGTCACATAATCCAACAAACCGGAGAGTCCGCCCGCAAGCTTTGGAACAGATTCCTCACTAAAAAGAATCAAATAGTCGACTGTCCGGACGCTGAAGCCTTAGCAACATTCAAACACAGCATCTGCGATGAATGGCTCGCCCGGCACCTCGGCCAAGAAAAGCCAAGGACAATGGCAGCCTTAACAGGCCTTATGACCCGCTTTTGCGTGGGTGAAGATAGCTGGTTAGCCCGTAAAGGCACCAGCGACCCCAACACATCCGAAATAAGGGATGGCAACGGGAAGCCACGACGTAATAAACACATACGCCAAAAAAGGAAGAGAGCCCGGATAACACAACGGTCAATGCCGGATTCAGGGGCTCTCAACCTGATCAGCAAAAGAAGCCATTTAAAGGCAGTAAAGAGGGACCGTCCGGTCTGAACAGAGTCCTGGACAGACTATGCCAAATTCATGGCACCCCGGAGAAACCTGCAAACCACACGCATAGAGAGTGCTAAGTTTTCAAGCAGGCCGACAAATTAAATGCCGCACACAAGGGGAGGGAAACACCAAGTGAAGACGAGGATGAACCTCGCCAGCCGAACACTGGGGACAGAAATTTTTTCCTCTAGAGGTTAAAACAGGTAAACATGATCCATGCGACTCACACATCCACAAGAAGGCATGAACGCGTGCCCAGAGACGCGCACGATGTAGAGCCCATCTTACTCACATATGACCACTGGATGTCTCGTCCGATCACTTTCGATCACATGGACGGCTGAACTAGTATTCGTCACGGAGGATCACATGCCTTGGTTCTTGACCCAATAATCGACGGATACCGTCTCACCAGCGTCCTAATGGACAGCGGCAGTAGTCTCAGTTTAATATACGAGGACACTGTCCGCAGAATGGGGATAAACCCATCCAGAATTAGCCAAAGAAACACCACCTTTGAAGGGGTGATACCAGGCGTTGACGCCCACGGGAGGGGCTCCATCGTGCTAGAAGTAACATTCGGCTCCCCAGGTAACTCCTGAAGCGAAGAACTACTCTTCACCATCGCACCCTTCCAAAGTGGCTATCACGCATTGCTTGGAAGAGCGGCCTTCGCCCGCTTCAATGCATTGCCGCACTATGGCTACCTTACACTAAAGATGCCTGGTCCACGTGGCGTCATCACCGTTAGCGGAATCACAGAGCGCTCTTCACGCGCAGAGGAACACGCAACGGCCACTACAAAAAAATACACTTCCGTGATGATACGTGTTTGTCACAGTAGGTCGCGTTTTTTGTCATGCATGTACATCTATGACAAATTTATGACAGAATCAAGATAGTCATACCTGTGCTATCGTAGAAGTGTCCCATGACATTACCAAAATTATCATCACGGAAGTGTCCACTTCCATGACGATAAATTGCGTGTCACAGAAGTGCTTTCATCAAGGGTGACCTACACGTGGCATCCATCTTAATGGAACACTGTTAAGCTATTGGGTCGGGTTTTGGATTCGATAACCCGTTAACAGCCTCGACCAATGGGAAATTTCCACGTGTAAAATTCTTCTTGGCCGGATGAAACACGTGTCAGCTCGTCAGTGGGTCAGATAGGCGCCTATGATATGTCGACACGTGCCATGGCCCACCACTGGCCCATTTAGCTTACAAAGCCAGCCCATTTGACTTGGTCAAAAGTTAACGGGCTGGCCCATGAAAAGCCTGTTAATGGTCTCTTTGCAAATAGACCATTTTACGGCCCGTTAGGCACTAAAGGAAATCGGCCCAACAACGTCATGTGACTCGTCGAATATAACACCAGCCCATTTCACTTTTGGCCCATGTATAGCCCACGACGTCTTTCGGCCCATATGAGGCCTTCGTATCTTTTGGCCCTTTATAGGCCCATGGTGACTCTAGCCCATAATGAACAGTAATTTTCTTTGTACCCATTAACGGCCCGTGATTTACATGGGCCGTTTCCAGCCTGTGTTAGATTTCGGCCTATTGACAGCCCATACGTTCTTGGGCTCCTTTTCGGCCCTCGATTACTTCCGGCCTGTTACTGGCCTGTTCCCCTAATGGGCCAAATTCGGCCCATGGAAAGAGTCGGCCCGTTACTGGCATGTTCCCCAAATGGGCAAAATTCGGCCCATGGCAAGAGTCAGCCCGTTACTGGCCTATTACCCTAACGGGCCAAATTCGGCCCATGGCAAGAGTCGGCCCGTTTCTGGCCAGCTTGTCCTATATTCTGGCCCATTAACGACCCGTTATGCCTGTGATAGAATTAAGCTTTTGCAGTCCTACGACCTGTTAACGGCCCGTTACCATGCTGGGCCGATACCAATTACGCCCGATTACGGCCCATGTAGACCCATTTATCCGATGGCCCAAGGCCCATCTATCGACGGCCTGAGGCCCACCGATTACTGGCCCATTAATCGACGGCCTATAGGAGACCCATGGATCCTACGGCCCGTATATGGCCCATGGGTAGTTTCGGCCACTAGCAAACCAGGGAAAAAGAAGACTAGGAAATAAATAAGGCCCAAACTAACGTTAGGCTATTAAGGCAATTGCACAGATTACATCCACTCGGCATCAAAGATCGCCACCAGTGCAAATATAGGGAACACCCTACACTATACAAAAATGGCTTGCTGTTTTCTTCAGCCGGTGGCTACACATTAAGAATAAATTTTGTATCACACCAAAACAAATTACAACTATATAACAAAAGGAAGGTTGGCATAAAACTTAACAGTCTAGCAGATAAATGCACCACCAGAAGTTCAGAAGCTCAGTTCATTTGACCCGACTATTACGTTTTCATGCTGTATTGTCCGATGGAACACCATAACCCTCGCCTTCATTTCCCCTAGGCTCCTGAACAACATAGCAAATGTCTGATAGTCTGGTTTCAAAACCATGCATAGCTTGACGACAATGAGCAATGTTTCTCCTTGTTTCACAAAGGGCCTCTGTTAGGGAATGGACTTGTGTCTGGAGCGCAGATAAAACATTGCTTTGAGCTTGCATATCTTGATCATGAGGTAGTTTGGATGATATTGCCTTAACAACCAACCCAGTATTACGCAGGAACGTGCTTTTGGCACTGTTAGTGGACAGGTACTGACCCACTGCAGCAAGAGCTGACATTGCGGTTATAGTTGCCTCGCCATCTTTAGAAGGTGGCGGTTCCACCATTTTTTTCCATAGCTCGCTGAAAAGTTGAGGTTTTACATTAGTAGTACCAGAACAGAAGATATTAAGGAGGCAGCAAAACCAAACAAAATAGCTTTGGTCTATATACAGAACTTATTCTGGTGAACCCATGTAAAATATTAGTTGTATTTTATTGCAAAGTACATAATAAAACCAGGTTCCAAACATATGACCATGTACCATCGCTAATGTATTGTCTATTTCTTCACATTGTATTGAGGGCTAAGGATAAAGAGACGAAGTTTATAATACGGTAAGCATAGTATGACATCATTCATATCACAAAACAACTGAGAACAGACAAACATGCAATTGTAACGTTGTGTGGGCAAGTCCAGCACGGAACTAGATTACGGGTCAAGATCAAAGGAACATCACTCCTCCCTTTTAAACCTTGTAAGGTGCAATGATACGCTAAGACAATTGTGTATAAAATTGAAAAGAGTAATAGACATTGGCTGCAAACCATGCAGTTCAAGGCACAAGTCAGAGTAAGTAGTAGTTAAAAGGCATGAGGATTAAGGACTTACAACAGCGGCTTTGACTGGTGTAGTCATGCCCTTCTTCTTGCTGGTGTGACAGTCCTTGAAGATTTCACAGCATTTGGTTCAGGTACTTTTTGGTCCTTGCGGGCTTTCCTCTGCATTTTGAACAAGTCAATATAGATCTGATAATATGGTACAGCAAAAAGAGTGAAACAGCAGCTAATAACAAGAGCCTCGCAGTGTGCAATATAGCTACGAGATCCTGTCGTCTGTTGGAATTTCACTTTCGTACGGTTGGCCTTGTTCTTTGAACAGTTCACCTACAAGAAGATAGATTTGTGTGGCACATGCGTCAATAGGACTTCAACATGTGATCTGATCACATATATATAATGTACCTGATACTTCGAATCAGACCAGTGTTTAACAAGGCCCCTCCAGTCTTCATCCGATATATTTTCCACTGGAGATGTTTGGGAAAGTTCACTGTTAGCCTTGCCTTCAAAGTGAGTTTTCCTCAAGTTATACCGATACTGTCGCAGAGCAGACTTGAAAACATGGGTGCAAGCTTGTCTGGTTGCATCATCTTGGCTATCCAACTTGAACCTCATCTGTTGAAAATTATGGCAGTCTCATTATCAGCAACCTAGAAAGTATGGGACAGAGCAAGACGATATTACTAGTTTCCATACATAACCATACTTACAGATAAATGGTCGAGGAAGGTGTTGAACTGGGTTTCGTCTTTTTCATTCCTGTACTGAATCCATGTTGGGAGGATACGTAGATGACACCTAACGGCAACCGCTGCCTCTGATACTAACTTGGCTGACTCTATAGCATCACGTGGCCTTTTTAAACCTAGCTCAAAACGGATATCCATTCTTCCTCCTCTAGATTTAGTTAACCTACCGAGCATTATCCCTGACGTTTGTTTCCTCTTGCGCCTAGGTGCTAGTCCAACAACAAATATAGGAAGTGTTAGTGTACATCAAACTGTGAGACTACATATAAAGATGTATGCAACTGTAACTTGACTCCAGCAACTACCTTCTTGCTGTTGAAGCTCACAAGGTTCATTTGATATTGCCAACTCGTCTTGTGTCAAAGAGTGCTTGGGAGGTAGTGTCAGGTGGCAAGGGAGCTTGGGAACGTGCTGCTAGCTTAGTTGATGCACGAGTATGTCGCGCAGCTGGTAGTACTGTGGTAGGTGTTGCAAGAACTAGGGCTATCTCTGCTTGTTTGGTGGCAGCTATTGTTTCTGTTTGGCTTTTTTTGCAGTTCGTGTAGCATGGGATGCCGCGTTTGTAGAATTTTCCGCTGGACTTTCACCTTCTATTGCACCATCAGTACCAGCAGAATCTACATGATTCATCCACTTCTCATTCCCTGCCATTCTCTATTTCTTCCTCGTTCTCTGTGCCATGTTAAGTCAAGCCGACAAGAAAAACGAATAAAATTTAGTTCTTCAGAACAAATTGATGCGTGATGCAGATGAATAAAACTTTGATGTTAGACAACCACATGATAGGAGGATGTAATATGTATGAAAAATAGGACGAAAGAGATAACCAGAACTATGATGTGTAAACTAAGAAGAAGACATTTCACAAATTAGAAGCAATGCAATGGAAGGTAGACACCATATGAAAGATGCTACAAATATCGCTCTGCCAAGTTAACAGTGTCTCAGCATAAATGGCGTTTAAACAAATGTGAAGCAGTACAAGAAATAAATCATATGCAAGATGCAAACAACATCACACTACCATGTTAGAGGTCTCTCGTCATTAGTGCCATTGCATATTCACAGCATTGCATATTCACAGCTTATGATGTGTAAACTAAGGAGAAGGCATTTCAACAAATTAGAAGCAATGAAAGCTAGACACCATATGAAAGATGCAAATAATATCACTCTACCAAGTTAAAACTGTCTCGTCATAAGTGCCATTTCAACAAATTAGTAGTACAAGCTAGAAAAGAATGTGAGATGTAACCTATATCACACTCCGAAGTCAAACATGTCTTATGATAAGTGATTGTTGCAGGTTACACAACAGTAGTAATTTGATGTAAGAACATGGTGTGATAGACAGATATTGTATGTTCTAGAAACAGGAACACGTGTCTTATTCAAGTATAATGTGTAAAGTAAGCAGATGGAATTCAACAAAATTAGAAGCAATACAAGCTAGACATCACACATAACATGCAACCACATATAACAGTGCCAAGTTAGAGGGAGCACCAGTGATGCTTCACTAGGGGAGACGTGCTCATCATAAACACAGCTTTGTTGAGTGTCTATGCATGTGTTGTCTTGGAAATCATCTTAGGGGTGTGGAGGAGTAGAAACTGTAGAGGCCCTCCGTTTGGAAGGAGCACCTTTATCCGCTGCCTTGCTAACTTCCTTCCGCTTTATTGATTTTGAATTGTCAAGTAAAACCGACAAGAAAAATCAATAAAATTCTCTCTTCAGAACTCATTCATGCATGATACTGACAATCACTACTTTGATGTAAGGCAAACACATGATACCAGGATGGAATATGTACGAAAAACAGGACGGCATGGCATGTTCACAACTGTTTGTGTAAACTAAGCAGAAACTATTCCAGCAAATAAGAAGCAATGCAAGCTAGACACCACATGAAAGATGCAACCAATATGACTGCCAAGTTAAAAGTGTCCCATCATAAATGGAATTTCAAAAAATTAGAAGCAGCGCATGCTATAAATCATATGAAATATGGAACTAATATCGTACTGCATATACTAAAGGTGTCTCATCATATTGATTGACGCGGGATACAAAAAAAACAATAGTTTTATGTAAGGACATGCTTAATAGATAGATGTACTATGTACTAAATACAGGAAGGCATGTCACATTAACAGGTATAATGTCACATTTACAGGAGTATAAGCTAAGCAGACTAGCACATGCAGTTTAACCAGGTTAGAAGAATTACAATCTAGACACCATATGCAACATGCAACCACATATCATGCTGCCAAGTTAGAGCAAGCACTTGCAATGCTAGTGTAGGGGAAATGCTGTAATCAACTACAGAGCTACGTTCACTATCTTCATCTAGCATTTCTGTTTCTTGAGAATCATGTCGGGAGGCTGACGCTGCATTCTTTAAATGAGGAGTAGTCCCCTTGCCTGCCTGCCTCGTCATAAGTGATTGATGAGGGATCCACAAGAACATTAGTTTGATGTAAGAACATGGTTAATACACAGATGTACTAGTATGTACCAAAAACAGAAAGGCATGTCATATCCAAAGGTATAATGTGTAAGCTAAGCAGATGCAATTTAACCAAATTGGAAGCAATACAAGCTAGACATCCGGCTGGAGTGGTGAACATGATCATCTAGGACCTGAGAGCCTGGTGGGAGGCGGGCTGCTTCGCCACCATCACGGCTTTTTAGTTGGCTTCCAGGTGATGCCTGTCTTTGCTGGGCTTGTCACTGGCTCGGCCAGTGCCCTGACTAGCTATTTGTCTTCTAGTGCTCACGGGATGGTGGTTCATGTAAAAAAATATCTTTCCTTATCTTAATAAAGACCGACTTCGGCCTTTTGAATACAAGCTAGACACCAACATGCAACCACATATGACACCGTGAAGTTAAAGCAAGCACCTGGGATGGTGGTTCATTGCGAGCGAGGTCATCAACTACAGAGCTACGTTTACCGTCTCCATCTACTGACACTGCACCCTTTATAGCGTTGTAACGTGTCTTGCCTACCTGTATACCAAGCTGGAGCGACTTCTCTCTTTTCTTTGCTGCTTCTCTTTCAGCAGGAGAGTCTGAAATACCCTTGCATAAAAACACAATAGTGAGAGTATGGGTAAAGTGTGTGCAGAACTAGTGCACTGTAAAAGTAGCAGATAGCAGGTGGCTTAAAAATAAATGACAGGAGATATATGATAGCTCTACAACATTGCATGGCAAAAAAAAATTAGATTATACTCCGTATGATTTTGTAATATATGAGCACAGGAAATGCAGGTACTCCTCCAGCACACCACCACATGTGGTCATATCTAAGATAACAGTCGACTGAAAATAAATAGGCCTGTCGATTTTTTAATGAACCGTCTAATCTATAAGTAACGGGCAGATGGCCTTCGTCTACCTCCCGCCAGTCACTATTGACGATCTTTCACGAACCGCGAGCGACCACCGGCCCAGACCCGTGCCTCCGCCGCCCCGCCCTCCCATCGACCTCACACCACCGCTGTGCTTGGCAGCGCCCCCAAGCCATCCCTTTAATCCCGGCCGACCTCCAGATCGGGCGCCAGTAGCTCTAGGCCGCAGACGCCCCTAAGATAAACACCAAGGCGCTGCTTCCCCGGTGTAATAGTCGTACTAGGCCTGTTACGCCGGGGAATGCATCCGTTAATTGGGAATCAACTGGCCAGAAATTGAAATTCAAGGCGGCGACGGAACTCTAGCTAAGGTGAAATACTATATGAGGAGAAACCTTGTGCATGGCGAGTTACTAGGAACATCTAGTATCAATAAGAAGCGGCCAACTAGTGTCTTCTGTGGGATGAATACCGTGCAAGCAGAGACGTAAGATTTGCACGAATAAGGGAAGAGGAGTACCTTCTTTGGTTGCCGGTGTGGTCACCTCCACATGTCACGCCGATCTTCTTGTTTTTACCGGGGAAACCGATGTTCTGGAGGGTGCAAGCTTGGATGAACCCATGGCCAAATTGTTGACTGTGTTGCCGTGGCTGTATGTCGGCGGAGGGGAAGCAGATCCGAGGCGGCGAAGGACGGCGTAGCAGGAACAGCTCCAGTGCGGTGGAGGGTGGCGATGTTGGAGTGGTAGTAATGAGGCGCAGGACGGCGTGGTTGAACTGGCTCGGGTACGGACGCCTCGGCCTCGGCTTCAACTACTAGCCGTGGAGGGCGTTGCGGTTGAGGTTGTGGTGGATGACGACGTCGGGGTATCGGCTCCGGCGTGATGGAGGAGGGCGGCGGTTGATGGGTGGGATGGGGTGGCGGACGGAGGACGCCGGGGTTTCGCGGCTAGTGGAGAGGTAGTTTTGGCGCCCACAGAGTACGAATGGGGAATCAGACGGGTGGGGGGGGAACCATGTTTCGGTCTAGGACGCGCTTGTTTTTGGCTTTTTTGAACAGAAGATGGGACACACTTGTTTGAAATTTGGGGAAAGTACAAACTTTGCCCCCCTCTTAAATTTTGGACCTACTGCGGGTCGGGGGTAGGATGGTAATCCCAGGTGTCCCAAATAGTGGGCTGGAGCGATTTCGGCCGCGCGCAGGTGTGCTTAGGCGACCATTGTGTATGAATGTTTTTCGGAGGCGGTTGCGTGGCGTCTAGATGAAGCTACAAACCTACCCCGGTTTAGACCTTTGGACGTCGGGCCGGTAGGTTTCATAGGTCGGAGTTATTAGAAAAGTAATTTCCTTGTACTACCAAACATTGGTCTCACGCGGTTTCGGGCAAGTAGAGGCTCTTTTGGCGCTTCGTTCGAAATTTTGAAACACAAGCATTCACGTTTAGAGTAATCTTGAACTATGAGGATTGACCTAAATAGACAACTTTATATTTGACCTTGTATGTTTGAAAACCTCATTAAATTATCCGCTTCCTTTTGAATTTTGACACTTGAAAATCCTATAACTACGATTATTTTGGAATGGAGGAGCTAAATTTGAATCTATTTTGTACATGACTACATATGTTATTATGTACAAAATTAGAGCAAAGATTGGTACCCCCATAGTTTAGGTATGGTTTACAAATGCCATGATATCAAATTCAGATAATTGAATGGACTTCATGTTGAATTCTATTTTTTAAACCAACTTAGGTTGAATTCAAATATATACTAGTTCATAGGTAGCTATTTATAAATGTCCATTGTGTAACTTTCGTATGTATAATGTGCTTTACACACACAACATGAACTATACTCACGTTTATATTCGATTGCTAAAGTGATGCATTGTCTGGAGTTCAAAATACTAACTATGTGGATCAATTGTGTCGAATAATAACATAGACATGCTCAAATTCTATAGAATCTAGATGTCTGATGGATCAATGACCGCTCCTTACGCGAATTGCAAATATCATGATCCCATCCTAATATTTGGATACAATTTATATCTTTAATCAATGTGTAGAGCAGTCTTTTACGTATAGTTTCACTCTCCATCGGTGGTCTCTCACACATGCTCACACAATCTCTCCCGAGGTGTCTTTCTCACACACATTCTCTAGATATAACCCTCCCTCCCTCTCGTAACCATTTACAACTGTTTTCACTAACCTTTATCACAAGCACTGTTCTTCTCGCAAGCATACACACGCACAATCCTCATCGCCGTTTCTATATACATGGACCTGCCTACGTGTCTCATGTACGCACATTATCTTTACACCTATCTCTCACGCATTATCTCACACCTCTCTTCCTAATCGACGAGTATGATTCTAGCAGAGCATTCTGTAGGATGCCCCTTAAAGTTAGGTTGGATGAATAGTAATATAAAAGATAGAGGGGTTACCTTAGTCCGAGAACCTAGGGTTACAAATCCTAGCCGGCTTTGTCAGTGGACACAGAGTCCTTCACAATTCTGCTATCTTTGTCTTGTACGACTAGTCATCCATGGGTCTTCCTAAATGTGTCATGGGCCGACCAATGTGGCACAGGACGGAACCGAACAAAGGGCCTCACCTCGACCCACTGGACCTCACGCGGTGACACACCCTCTGCCCCCACGTCTCATTATCTTCTCACACCCACACATACCAACACAAACACCACACACACACAGAAAAGTTCTCCTGGTGCCTCTATTCCCTCCCCCTAGCATATACACACTCAAGGGAATGGAATCTCTTGTCGTGATGTCATATTCGTCTCTCTCTCGATACCACCCTCATTTCTCGTGCTATCTCTCCCCCCCCCCGTCGGCCCCTCTATCCATCACTACTAGGGAAAAGGCTAGCAGCAGCGCGGGTTTTAGGTGTATCAGTAGCGCGGGTAGCGGCACTACTAATAAGGCGCTACAGCTAACACATAGCAGTAGTGCAGGCTCACCGGCGCTACTACCACACAAGTGTAGCAGCAACGCGGTTAGCGGATGCTCGCTACTGCTAGTAGCTCTAGCACGCTTTCCCTGGACGCGCTACTGCTATCGCGGCGCTGCTGTTAACTTTTATACACTCGCTACTGCTAATTTAAGTAGTTTTTTGTTTTTTTCGGCATATTTGTTTTGTATTTGAACAGGCTTTATAGAAGAATCTTTAGCACATAGAAATGTCATCATGATACACATACAAATGCCCGCGAGACCACAAATGTAATCGTAGCATATACATACAAATAGTCTCATCATAATCATCATCCAACACAAAGTGGTATCATGTCATCATCTCGAAAATAGCGATACATGCAAGTCTTGAATACTTGCAACTACAACAACGTCATCCATCTAAACAAATGTATACGCAAGAAGAGCTATCACTATGAGTGAGAGCGGAACTATGTAGTACACGAGGTGGTGGTTACGAGTCCTCTCTCGCGCTAGCGTGAACCTCAAGTAACTAGCTTCTCCTTCTTGTCTGCTTTTGAAGCCTTTATGGCTGGCGCCCGTGAACCCATTCACTTGCGCCTGACACTCATGCCACTCGTTGTACACCCCCGGAACCTTCCCTTTGTACACGACATAGCAATTCCATCTCGCCATCAAGAAACTAGGTACCTGTTAGAGATGCATGTTCATGAAGAGGATGTACAATCATATATATGCAACAAAATATACTAGAGCAACACCGAAAAAGAAAGGGTTAGCAACTAGATGCAACATACATCATGCAAATTAATTTACTAGAGGTACGCAGGTCATCGTACGCAAACTAACAAAGTAGTGTTACGCAAGTTCGGCAGGGACCATGGACATCACAAAGTTTCATCGCTACACAAAGTATACAAGTTCAACCGACACATATCATCATCATCGGCATCATAAATCACTAGAAGTTCCGTCCTTCCATATCATCGAGGATGAACCCTAGCTTCTTGAACGGCGTGAGGTCTAGACGTTGCATGCCTATGCGAGTTCGGACATCAGCTCACGATATAGGGCCATGGTGGAACATCCCCTTCTCATCGACGACTTCTTTCATGATGATCGTCGCAATGTCGCTTTGGATGCGAAAGAAGTCATCTCTAAGTTTATAATCCGCTTCTCCATGAGATTCTAGCCACTTGTGGATATGATCATCATTTCTGCTTCTCATGTGAAGCTTTTGGTGATCCGTGTTGAACTGAATCATGAGATGGACGATGTAGAATCCATCCTTCTTGCTTTATTTTGGGACATGGATGCAGGAGAATTTAGTTTTATGCGCGAAACCCATCTTCTTGTTCCTTTGTTTCCCGATCTGCACGTGGCCACCTCTAAAGCTGAAGCCTTGGAGAGCATCATCTAGAATATTCATTATGTGGGTGTAGTCTTTTATCTTGTAGTCTCTGGAAGGGTCAAAATACACGGCATGGGAGACTTGCGGGTAAAGAACGATAAGGACGGTGCGCCCGTTGCTGCGGGGAAAAGACACCTCAAATTATTCCCCATATGAGACAGAAGGAATGATTGAAATGTACGAAAGGGTTGTCCGGAACTGACTTACTTTGGATGATAAGGCACGAGGACAATTTCCCGGTCCTTATTCTGTACCATGAAGTTTTGGAGGTATGAATAAGTGTCCTCATTTATTTCTAAAAGTATGAATAAATGAGAAATAACATAAAAAGAAATCTATGTGCCAGCACTCGATATGCCAACTATGTAGCACATATCATGCCTTTATTCACTGGAAATTTCGGCATGACCTTTGCTAAAAAATGGACATATCGAGCGCCTGAAATTCACCGGAACAGAAATGAATCAACATTCCGGCGTAACATAGGCATCGGATCATTTTCCAAACATGACATATCCACATATCACATGTCCAGTTCAAATTTTCATATAAATTCAGCTAATTTTGAAACCTAGCTAAATTCATAACTAAATAGATAACCTAATTAACATACTGCCCTAACTAAAACCTAAGTAAATTAATCGAAGAACCCTAGCAGAGAGAGAGAGAGTGGGAGGGGAGGTTTATAGAGGGTGCAGGGGCGAGGAGGCAGGCCCGACGACGCCCGAGGTTGGGAGGGAAGGAAGCAGAGGAGGGAGGCGAGGGCCGACTGGTCGGGGCGAGCGCGCCGGGGTCGGGGGAGAGCGCGACAGGGTCGGGGGCAAGCGCCTGGGTCGGGGGCGAGCGCCGGCGCCGGGGTCGGGGGCGATGGCCGGGTCGGGGGCGAGCGTCGGGGTCGGGGTCAGGGGTGAGGGCGGGGTCGGGGGCGAGCGCCGGCGCTGGGGTCGTGGGCGAGAGAGTGGGGATTTGGGGGGAAAAGGCGGGATGAAGTAGGGATACTGAGAATTTTGGGTTAAGTGGACGTAGCAGCAGCGTGTTTGGCCAAAATGCGCTGCTACTACCTTCAGTAGTTGTAGCGATTTGTACTAAACGTGCTACTACTACCTTCAGTAGCTGCAACGGTTTATACGAAAAGTGATGCTACTACCTTCAGTAGTTGTAGCAGTTTATACGAAACGCGCTACTACTACCTTCAGTGGCTGCTACTACTTCCAGTTTTCCTTTTTCTTTTCCTTTATTTTCTCCCACTTTTATTTCCAGAGAGCAGTGAACGTAGGGAGGGCGATATATATTGCATCATCTGACGGTTAAATATGTATGCAAAATAGGAACATATATATTACATCATTGGACCCATGCATAATAATGGCTAAGTGTGTATACAAAATAGGAACACATATATATATATATATATATATATATATATATATATATATATATTACATCATTTGACCGATAACATACGGTTCCTCAGCACTGACATTTTCATTTTTGAGTCAGCTTCTTTCCCTTCTTGTTCGTCGAAGAATAATTGAGCCCCTCATTGTGACTTTGCCTTTTCCATGGAGTACGATTTTTGTTAGGTAATGTAGTATTGATTCTTCTTTTGACATATACTTCATCATCATCGTCATCTTCCCTCATTGGGTTGCTGTACTGATCATAGTCTTCCTCGTTGGCGACTCCATCCATTCCAATGATGTTCCTTTTGCCTCTCCTCAAGACAACACGACTGGGATTGCATGGGTCGGTTATGAAGAAGCATTGTGTCACGTGCTTAACGTGTACCCATGGCTCGTTTTTTGCGATAGCGTTCAAGGTAGTGCTCTTAGCGTCGGGTATACTCATGGTAGTGAAAATCCAGTTTTCTCTTTCGACATTCCTTGCCCATCTGACACGGAACATCGTCGTGTTGTGCAGTCCAGAGTAGTTAAGCTCCTAGATCTCCTCGACCCTTCCATAAAATCGTTCAGTTGCGCTGTTGTCGCTGCCGGTCATGCATTCCATCGTCAACCCTGAGTTCTGATCATCACTGTCCATATCTTTGGCCTCCGTGTAGAACGTGTATCCATTGATATCATATGCCTGATAGGTTACGAGGTTGGGCGAGGGGCCATGTGCTAAGGCGTATATGAGCAATCCGTCCTTAGAGCCCTCCTCCGGGGGATTAGCAATAATATGCTCTTTGAACCAATGCAGGAAAGTGGAGTTGTGCTCTCTAGTAACCTCGGTGTTCGTCCTGCATACCCCCCGGTCACGATACTTCTTTGTGATAATTTCTTTGTGCAGTGCCACGAAAGGATCTACCTCGTCTAGGTGTTGTAGCACTACCAAGTTTGCTCTGTCAAAGTCGTTGCGTCGATCTGAGTATGCCACGTGCAGTGCCCTGCGACCGTTGCAGTGACCATCTCCTTCGAGCCTCCCATCGTGCTTGTTAGCGGGCAAACCAATACTAACACCAGGCGGCTGGTCTGTGCCATATAGAAAATTCTCACAGAAAGAGATGCACTCTTTTGTCAAATAGCCCTGGACGATGCTTCCATCTGGACGGGACATGTTACGAACGAATCCTTCGATGATCCCATTCATCCTCTCAAACGGCATCATGTTGTGCAGGAATGACGGCCCCAGGTCTATTATGTCATCCACAATATGGACACACATGCACCATCACATCAAAGAACGCGGGCAGGAAGTACATCTCAAGCTCTTTCAGTATCACAACGATCTCTTCCTGTAGCCTTCGGAGCTGCTTCACACTGATCGACTTTCGAGAGATGACATCGAAAAAGTTGCAGAGACCAATAAGCATGTCACGGACGTGCTTGTCCATTATCCTTCTAAGGGCAACAGGTAGTATCTGCGTCATCATCACATGACAGTCATGAGACTTCATCCCGCTAAACCGTTTCTTGTCCATGTCTAGATATCTGCTTATCTTGCCACAGTAACTGGAACTAACTTTGACTTTGGTAAGTCACTTAAAGAAGGCATTGATCTCAGCTTGACTTAAGGTGAAGCAAGAAGGGGGGCAATAATCCTCTTTCTTTATTTTCTTGCCCTTCTTCTCCCGTGCCTCTATCTCCATCTCTGTTTCGTCTGACATTTTACGGGGCGGCATGTGCAGATCTTCCCTGATTTTCAAATCTTGCAAGTATTTTCTTGCCTTTGGCCCATCCTTGGTCTTATCCGGCATGTTCATTAGTGTTGCGAGCAAGCTCTCAAGGACATTCTTATAGATATGCATTTGATCAAGGCAATGAGGTGTATCGAGTTTGTGCCAGTACTCCAAGTCCCAGAACATAGACCTCGTCTTCCAGACCTTCAGCAGTGGGTCTGGCGCCTTTCTCATCGTCTTTCTCGGTGCGGGGCACTCCTTCCAGTTTTTCAACAGCTCATCGATTTTGGCACCGCTCCGCTTACGTGGAGGTCCTCGATGCTCAGCGTGACCATTGAATAGATCTCCACGATTTCTCCACGGGTCGTCCTGTTCAAGCCATCTTCGATGCCCCATGTACACAATTTCCCAGACACGCCATCTTTCCTTGACGTTAGCTGCTGAGACGTCATATCATCCATGCACTGTGTGCATCCACAATATCCATGGCACACTTGGCCTGCCACATATCCGTAACCGAGATAGTCCTGCACTGTCGTGATCAGCGCGACTCTCATGTTGAAATACTCGCCTTTGCTAGCGTCCCATGTCTTGGCCGGTGTTTTCCATAACGTGTCTAACTCCTCTTGAAGTAGCCCCAGATACAAATTAATATTATTTCCTGGTTGTTTTGGCCCTTGAATAAGCATGCTCATGTGAATGTACTTCGATTTCATGCACAACCAGGGGGGAGGTTGTACATCCATACAAACACGGTCCATGTGCTATGGTTGGTGTTCTGGTTGCCAAATGGATTCATGCCATCGGTACACACGCCGAGCACGATGTTCCTTGCATCACATTCAAAATACCGATAGAAGATGTTCAACGCTCTCCACCGGCTTCCATCCTTCACGTGTCTCAGCTTCGGATCCTCTCCATCGTCGGGCTTCTTCCTCTCCGCGTGCGAGCGCATTAGCTTTGCTTCCTTGGGATCTACAAAATACCTCTGGAGACGGGGAGTGATCGGTAAGTACCATACAACTTTCTGGGGACATTTCTTCCCTGCCTTCTTGTATCGAGAAGCATTGCACACCGGACAACTTGTTTTTTCCGCGTGCTCCTTTCGATAAATTATGCAATCGTTGATGCATGCATGGTATCTAACGTGTGGCAGATCAAGAGGGCACACTTGGAGACCTCAAGGCGCCGGGGCCAGATGGTATGCCGGCGGTGTTTTATAAGAAATTCTGGGGGTTGGTAGGAATGAAGGTGCAGGAAGAGGTCCTTGGGGTGCTCAATGGTAATCCCATGCCGGAGGCCTGGAATGAAACCGCCATAGTCTTGATACCGAAGAACAACAATCCAGAGAGGGTGACAGAGTTCAGACCTATCAACCTATGCAATGTTCTCTACAAGCTGATATCAAAGGTTCTAGCAATCAGACTGAAGGAAATTCTTCCTGAGATTATATCTCTGACCCAGTCCGCCTTTGTTCCTGGGAGGTTGATTACCGACAATGTGTTGTTGGCATATGAAATAAACCATCTCATGCATAAGCGTAAGGGGGGACGAGATGGTCTTGTTGCGGTCAAACTTGATATGAGTAAAGCCTATGACCGTGTTGAATGGGAATTTCTGGAATGCATGATGCGAATGATGGGGTTTGTGGAGGCTTGGATCAACACCATTATGAAATGCGTGAGGACAGTAAAGTATAGAGTGAAAGTGAATAGAAATCTCTCACAGATCATTTTGCCGGAGAGAGGACTTCATCAAGGGGACCCTCTATCCCCATATTTGTTCATCATGTGCGCTGAGGGCTTCTCGACGCTTCTACAACAAGCGGAGGTTGAAGGCACAATCCAGGGAGTCCAAATCTGCAACGGGGCACCAAAGATAAACCATCTATTCTTTGCAGACGACTCACTCATCGTGATGAAGGCAAATGCTCAAGGTGCAGCCAGGTTGCAAGCCATTTTGGCTTTGTATGAGGAACAATCAGGACAAATGATAAATAAGAACAAGTCCTCGGCAACCTTCAGTAAAGGCACATCTACAACAGTTAAAAATGAGGTTCTGCAAGTTCTCGCTATCCCACATGAGTCTCGCTGCAAACGGTACCTGGGGCTACCAGTTCATGTGGGTATCGCGTTGAGTAGGGAATTTGAGTATATCAAACAATGTATTTGGCAGAGAATGCAAGGGTGGATTGAAAAGTTGTTGTCCAAACCGGGTAAAGAAACCTTGGTGAAATCTGTTGCCCAGGCGATCCCAACCTTTGCAATGTCTTGCTTTGATCTGACCAAGAAGTTATGTGAGGAGATTGGTACATTAATTAACCGCTTTTGGTGGAGCCAGCAAGATAAAATGGATAAATGCCATTAGATAGGATGGGACAAGCTTACCAAATCAAAAAAGGAAGGAGGTTTGGGCTTCCGGGACCTACACATTTTTAACCTTGCAATGTTAGCCCGACAAGGGTGGCGCCTCCTGTAGGAACCGGATACGCTTTGTGCGCAAGTGCCGAAGGCACGCTACTTTCCAGATTGTTTGGTGCTAGAGGCAGAGGCGAAAGGGGATATGTCCTATACATGGCGGAGCATACTAAAGGGGATCGAGCTATTAAAAAAATGTACTGTATGGAGGATTGGCTCTGGAGAAAATGTGAAAATTTGGGAGGACCCATGGATTCCGCGGGGGGACACGAGAAGGCCGTGTACTCGGCGCGGCAGCGTGTTGATTGATAGAGCCAATGACCTGATGAATCCTATAACTGAAACTTGGGATGAGGAGTTGGTCTCTGAGTTGTTCTGTGAGGAGGATGCAAAGGAGATTCTTGCTGTCCCTGTGCGGCAAGGCATGGATGATCAGGTGGCATGGCACTTTGATCCGAAAGGCATGTTCTCAGTTAAATCAGCCTATCATTTGGGAGTCCATCTCCGAGAGGCGCAAAAGAATAGAGATGCAAGCTCATCGGTCCAATCGCCGGTTGTATAACAGAAGTGGAATAAATTCTGGAGCTTGAACCTTCCCCCCAAGGTCTGTATGTTTCTATGGAGATTAGCATATAATAGTCTGCCTTTGCGGATGAATATAAAGAGGAAACATGTTGAGCTGGACACTAGGTGCCCGATTTGTCTGAGATTCGATGAGGACGACGGTCATCTATTTCTCAAATGCAAACAAGTGAAGCAAGTGTGGAGGACTTTGTTGATTGAGGATATTAGGCTTGCCCTTATAAAATGTACAGATCCCATGGCCATGTTTGACTTTCTGTGGGCCCTAGACAGCGAGCGGCGTGATCTAATCTTGATCATGCTCTGGAGTGGTGGAATGTCCGTAATAAAGCCAATGCAGGAGAAAAGATTCGACCATGTGAGGAGGTCTGTTTCATCATCAGAAGGCATGTTGTTGACTTTGCTATGGATGAAAAGTGTGTAGTGGTACCTGAAACAACACCCACTACTACAACATGGCTCAGGCCAAGGGAGGGGGTTGTAAAAGTCAATTTTGATGCAGCCTTCCATGTGGATGTTGGGCGTGGAGCTTGGGGCTGCGTTGCCCGGTCAGACCAAGGGTGGTTCATTGCTGCGTGTGCAGGGAACCTCGATCATCTAGCATCACCACTCCAGGCCGAAGCCACTGCTTGCATTAAGGAGATTGAAGCTGCGAGCGAGATGGGTGTGCACAGGGTAATTTTTGAATCAGACTCGCTTCAGCTGGTGAAGGCACTCAACACTGGCGACTACGACAAGTCATCCATCAGCGTTCTATTGAGAGAAGCTCGGAGCCTCTTCTTTGCGTCCTTTGATGCATTTGAGTTCAGTTTTTGTAAGCGAAACTGTAATACTGTTGCCCACAATTTAGCTGCTTTTGGTTATAGGGCAGGCGTGCTTAGCACCTGGTGGAGGGAGCAAGCTCCTGAATTTGTTGTTGATTGTGTTGCCAGCGACATCGCCGTGCAAGGTTAAGTACCGGAACATGTGTTCCCAGTTCAAAAAAAAAGAGGGCACACGATCTTCTTGGACTCATCAACACTAGTAGGACATAGATTACCCGTGGGAAGAACATCCTTTAGGTACTTGAGATGCTCATCGAGGCTAGTGTCGGTCCATTTGTTTTTAGCCTTTGTCTTCAGGAGTTGGAGCATGAAACTCAAGCGGGTCACCTCAGGATTGCAACCATCATACAATGGAGTGTTCGAGTCTACCACCAGTTGCTCCAGCTTAGCCTCCTCTCTAGAAGCAGCTCTCTCAGTACTCGTCTCCTTGCGAAGCAATGCTTGAACATGAGGGTCCCACACGATTGAACTTAGTACCGACGAACTCTGCTCCGTGGACTCCATGTCGTTCTCTCCGCCGCCATGTCTGGCCCCTTCTCCTCTGCCATGTCTGGCCCCTTCTCCGCCGCCATGTCCGGCCTCTTCCCTGCTGCCATTACCGATCATCTCTTTGTCTTGCCCCGTGTCATCATTGCCTACCCCGTCGGCATCCTCAACATCGTCATCCTCATCTTCAGTTATCCACTGAGTATAGCCATCCATGAAACTAGTCATGAGCAGGTGTGCTTCGACACGACCATCGTCATAGGGGTCGAGCCAAACTATTCCTTTGCATTTTCGACACAGACATAAAACCTCTGTCCGGTTATTTTCTTTCATGTCCTGCACCGCCGACCGCAACCACCTGTCCACCATCGTTCCACTGACCATCGTCAACTCTGCACGGTAATAATAAACAAATTGATTATAAAAATGCGTGCATGCATCAAAGTCATACAAAAATTCGGCATGACCTTCCCTAAAAATAGGACATATATGGATCTAGAGTTTGCCCGGAATTCGCCGAAACGGAAATAAATCGACATTTCGGCAAAACATAGGCAACTCAAAAGCACAATTTGGCGTCAACTCATGCCACACACACAATTTCCACAAACATATCACACACACATAAACATATTTCCATTTTGCAAAAGCATGAAATTTTCATCACCTATCTTGAGATCGAGCACACGGTGGAGATGATGTTGTAGGGAGATCAAAAGTGGACAAAGCTCTTCTTGACAAACATAGATCTAGTTAGGGGGCAAATAGGTCACTTAACTAAATCCTACATCTACCTAGCTACCTAATTTGGGAGGAGACAACTTCAACTAGTGGAGGGGAAGGAAAAAGAGAAAGGATATGCATTAATGGAGGTGGTGTAGTTAGGTAGGAGTGATGAAGAGAGAGAAAGGTAGATAGAAGAGTGAGAGTAATGGGGGAGAAGTATTTAGGAAGAAGAAGAGTGAGAGTGGGAGCATGTGGGAGGTAGGGGAAAGGGAAGAGAGGAGGGGGAGGGGGGGACGGTGGGGAAAAGGTGGAGGGTTGGTGCGGATTAGCAGTAGCGCGGGACGTAAAATGCGCCGCTGATAAGGAAGTAGCAGCAGTGCACTTTCGTCTAAAGCGCTACTGCTAACTGGGACAAAAAGTGTGTCCGATTTGAAAATTAGCAGCAATGACCTCAGAAAACCCGCGCTACTACTACAGCTTTAGCAGTAGCGCGGTTAGCGATACCGCGCTGCTACTAAATGGAGGTGAGGGGGCACTGTCGGTCGATATTTGTAGCAGCTAGTGTTACACAGAGCGCGCTACTGCTTAACACTTGTCAGTAGCGCGTTTTCCTCACCCGTGCTATTGCTAATTAGCAGCAGCGCTCCTTTTTGAGCAGCACTGCTGCTAAGATTCTGTGTATAGGGTTTTCCCTAGTAGTGCATGCCTGTCTCGAATACGTAATACACACACATACCTCTCTAGGCCCCACCAAATGCATCAACTACACATTCACACATGTTACATCACGTACCCCATTTATCTAAAAAGCCCTCTCTTCATGTTTATTTCTCATACAACATTCCTTTTGAATAAAGTGTGGCCAAAAAATTATTTTAGAGTTTCTACATATATACAACATTACAAAGTTATATGGAGGAGTACGAACGCTAATTTAAATTGCATTGTGCCCACAATGATATTTATTCCGCACTGTGAATTTGTATATTTTTATACTATATACAAAGTTAGTCATAATAAAGAGAAACGAAGAGCATCTCTCTCTATATCGCATACCCCCCCTGTACGGCCCTTTCACGTATGCACACAAAACTATCTCCATGTCCTCTAAAAGTAAGACCCCAAAAAATTCACGCGTGTTTCATCTTTCTCTCGCGATATATGCAATGAAGATCATTGTATTTGAAGTCAAAGCACGATACATACATTGGACTTCATAATCCACTCATTACGGTCACCGTTTACGTTTAGTGGTTATTATACAGTCACGGGCTCACCGTACAACTTTGTATTTGCTCATGACATGACTAGTTCACTAGTTGAACGCTCCACGTGGCACCTGATCTAGTGTTGCATCACATCATCTCACTAACATCATGCCCACCTGTCGACTTGTATCTACTCTACATCTACACTATTATAAAATACTTAAAATACACTCTTATAAAAAACAGAGTTGGTGATGATGGTGTGCCTGCCATCCTGCAATATAGGCCGTCCGATTTATATCTGACGGATAGGAAAGAAACTATGGCAGTTTGGCAAAAAGGTACCCACACACCTCTCCCCATTTGCAAATAAGGCCTTCCCTCGTTCATCCTTTTCTCTCACAAGATAAACAAGTCATACAAATGCATCTTGATGTTACGTGCAACGCACGGGCATCTTGCTAGTAAGAATGAAAACAAACAACAAAAAAATATTTTGACGGTGGTGCGAAGTCATGACCGCGGGCACAATGGACAAGGTGGCCTTGTATTGGTATGCTGAGCCGTCTGTTTTAACACACATGAGCTGGTGTGGTGATTACACACACACACACGCATGCACACGAACTCCATCCACGCAACACTCACACAAACACATGCACCCATGCACGCACGCAACACTCACACGTACACACGCAGCCACACACGCACGCAACACTCACACACACACACACACACATGCATGCATGCACACACCTGTACACCACATGACCAACCACTACAAGAAATATGTCAACTTATGACCTTCTGTCAGTGACCCTGGAAGAATTGGTCATAGATTTATGACCATTTGAGACCAATTGGTCAAAAGCTGTTCGAGGGGCTCCAAACCCTAAACCATTGCGACCATTTTGGTCAGAAAGGTCATAATTTCCTTACATGAAATGGTCATAAAGCTAACAGTGCTAGTCCGCTGCCTTATTTCTAGTTGTTAACGACCAATATAGATGGTCATAGCCTTGTAAATTGTGGTGGGTTGCTATGACTAGGCGCCACCTCATCAGTTTTGCCTATGTGTCATGTCCATGTGGCAGTTTTTGCCCTAGGTTGTGAAGCAACCTATATTTCTGTCATTCCCAAAATTCCCAAAAAATCTCATAAATTCTTTGGGTCATATCTTCGTCAAATATGTAAAAACCTTCCTTGCCTAGTTCAAAAATAATTCAAAAATATTCATTTTCCTATTCTGTTCAGAGTAACAGTTTGTGAAGGAAGTACCACTTTGGCATGTCCAAATAGTATCCATTTTCTACAATGCTTTCCTATGCCCAAATAACCATCCTCCACCAAATGCCAGCTCAATCCATTCATTATTTTGAGCCGAGCTTCAACATTCGTATTTATGTCCAGTGTGGTGGTTTGCAAAGCAAGTACCACCTAGGCTCCTCCTTTTGAGCTGAAAATTTGTGAAAACGGTCTTCTTAGTAACTGATCATCCTCAGCCAAAACTCACGCCCATTAGCCATGTACATTTCCCGTACCGCTAATCAAACACTTGGTTGCTAATTCATGTTTGAGCATCGATTGGTCTCCTCGTGAGAATCTTATGTTGTAATTTTCTTCCTAGCACCAACCTGGGGAGTGCCCAACCCACTAGACATGCCTAGGCCGCCCAGAACACATGGCAACGCCACGGTCACGCGGTGACCACGCGGCGGGCATGCGAGTTTACGCGCTCTAGAGTTGGGGCCCTCGGCCACCGCCCAAACCTCGACGTATCGCCACCAAACCATGTATTTATGATTAAATAGGTCCTTATGTAACTAGAAATGATTTTTGGAAAAAATAAATAGCAAACTATGAGGCAGCTGCAGTTCAAATTTGACCCGCTTCCAGCTGAATCGGCAGAAATTTGTCTTTTTCACGAGAGGTGGATCAAAATTTTTTACACCAGACCATTTTGTTAATTGTGCATTAAATATGGCCTAGTATTTTATAAAAATGATTTGGTCCAATTTTGCAACAATTATTTGGTAGTTCCTTCACAAAAAAACCTCCTTTCGGGCACTCGAAAAATGGAAAATGGTTTTTTCGTCCAACGAAAATGAAAACTTCCTTAGGCAACATTGTTTGCTATTCCAATATGCACCCTTGTGCACAATATGAGATCATTTGAACAAACTATGCCATGAATGTGGCCATAAGATTGATCATTTGGCTTGAAAGCCATGAATCTTCACACTTGATAGCTCATTTCTGAGAACACTTTTTTAAAATAATTACCGTATTACAAGTTTATTATTTTTCCTGGAAACTTGGTCACATATAATGACACAATGCGAAGGTTTTCCAATTTTTTGATTTTTTTGAATATTTTATGCCCGTTTCAAAATGCGGTCAAAACGGCGGGCTTGACCGTTCCTAGCTAGTGGTTGAATCTTGGAAAACTTTTGGTGTTTCTCTGATTAAATAGATACTTATGTACCTAGAAATTATTTTTAAAAAAAATAAATAGCAAACTATGAGGCAGCTGCAGTTCAAATTTTACCCGCTTCCATCTGAATCGGCAGAAATTTGTCTTTTTCACGAGAGGTAGATCAAAACTTTTTTCACCCAACCATTTTGTCAATTGTGCATTAAATATGTCCTAGTATTTTATAAAAATGATTTGGTCCAATTTTTCAACAATTATTTGGTAGTTCCTTCACAAAAAAACCTCCTTTCAGGCACTCGGAAAATGAAAAATGGTTTTTTCGTCCAACAAAAATGAAAACTTCCTTAGGTAACATTGTTTGCCATTCCAATATGCACCCTTGTGCATAGTATGAGATCATTTTAACAAACTATGCCATGAATGTGGCCATAAGATTGATCATTTGGCTTGAAAGCCATGAATCTTCACACTTGATAGCTCGTTTCTGAGAACACTTTTTTAAAATAATTACCTTATTACAAGTTTGTTATTTGTCCTGGGAACTTGGCAACATATAATGACACAATGCGAAGGTTTCTTAATTTTTTGAATTTTTTTGAATTTTTTATGCCCGTTTCAAAATGCGGTCAAAACGGCGGGAATGACCGTTCCTAGCTAGTGGTTGAATCTTGGAATTTTCTTGGCGTTTCTCTGATTAAATAGGTACTTATGTACCTATAAATGATTTTTGGAAAAAATAAATAGCAAACTATGAGGCACCTACAGTTCAAATTTGACCCGCTTCCAACTGAATCGGTGGGAATTTGTCTTTTTCACCAGAGGTGGATCAAAACTTTTTTCACCAAACCATTTTGTCGATTGTGCATTAAATATGTCCTAGTATTTTATAAAATTGATTTGGTCCATTTTTGCAACAATTAGTTGGTAGGTCCTTCACAAAAAAACCTCCTTTTGGGCACTCGAAAAATGAAAAATGAATTTTCCGTGCAAAGAAAATGAAAACTTCCTTAGACAACATTGTTTGGAATTCCAAGATGCACCCTTGTGCACAATATGAGATCATTTAAACAAACTATGCCATTCCAAAATGCACCCTTGTGCGAAAAACACAAGAGAAACAAATAGAAAAACACAACTACATAAGCTTGAAAAAGTATTTGATGTGCTCCACATGTGCTATGATTGTGAATTATAAAATTGATGTGCTCCAAATTTGCAACCAATATTTGCTAGGTTCTTTATAAAAATATCATTTTGGACACTCGAAAAATGATTCTCTTACAAAAAACTCATATCTTAGAGCACTTTTTTTAATGATATTAACAATATTCCAAGTTTGTTATTTTTACTGAAAAGTAGTTCATATTTGGTGACACAATGCGAATGTTTTTATTTCCATATTTTTATAAATTTCTTAGGTAGTCAAATAACAGACATGATTGAAAATCTTATTTTCAATCGATTATGACCAATTTAAATGGTCTTAACATCATCAAAGGGGATACTCTATTCTGATTGGTCTAAAATCAGCTCACGCGGATCATGGCTTAAGCACCGTCGGATGCGCCCGGATCCAACGGTAGCCCACACCCCGCTCGTCTCTCTCACCCCCTCCCGAATCACCCTCGTCCTCGTCCACCCACCCACCCACCCACGAAACCCTTCTCCCAATCGCCGCCGCCGCCTAGATCCAATCCAAGTCAGAGCCCCCGGCCTCCTCCCTCCTTTCTTGCGCGCGTCGGTCACCTCCCTCCGGCGGAGCTCGACCCCCACCCCCCAAGCGCCGCTGCTCCACCCTCTCCTGCGCCCCTCGATCCCAGATCCCCATCTCCAAGTCACCCTCTCCCTCCCTCAGATCTCGATCCGCCGCCGCCCACCATCGACGACCCTCACCATAGACGAGATCGAGCTCCTCCCTCCCTCCCGTTCTCCCCTAGCCTTATCCACTCCGAGCCAACCAACCACCCACAGAGAGTTCTACGGTTGGTTTAGGGTAGCAGCAGAGATGCTGTGGTCCAGATCGTGGGGTGGTGACCCGGCGGCCGGAGAGCGGACTGCTGGGTGTCGCTCCGGCTGCTCTCTCTCCGTCAGCGCCACTCCTCCGCCCCACGGTGGTGACCCGAAGCCGGCGCCGACGGACGGCGCGGTCCGTGATGCGTCCATGGGAGTCGACATCCAGGACCGAGGACGCGGGCTGCACATGCATGGCATTCCGGTGGAGGTGAGCCGGCCCATGGCAGCCGATGGGTTCGAGGAGGCGAGCGTGGCGCGCGACGGGTACCACCTGCTTCCTCCGCTGCCGTGCCACCCATTGCTGATGTGGGGTCAGATGGCGTCCGCGCGGGCAGGGTCCGGGCAGTCGGCAGCGTTCTGCCTCCCAGCGGTGAATGGGCTGGTGGCGTCGGCACCGACAGGAGGGCGAGCAGGCGGCGGCTCGCCATCAAGGTCACCCCACCCCCTCTTCGATCTGCTCTTCCTCCTTTCCCTTCCCTTCCCTAACGCGTGCCATTTTCTTCCTCATGCAGGCAGGAGGCCGGCAACACGGTGGTGATGACACCAGCATTCAGCGCGGACAATCCCTGCTCGATTCGGCCAGGCTCGAGATACACCCATCCCTCGGCTGTGCTGCTTTTCCCCGACTTAGGTAAGGCACTCAAAGCCGTCTTCCACTCTCTCTGCTCGAGCTCGCCAGGCACACCTAACTAGACTACATCAAGAAGGTCCTCGGTGAGCAGGAGCAGCACATGGTCAATTGCTTAGGCCAAGACATCTTACACTGTTTGCCTAGCTAGGTGTAGAACACATTGCTAATTGTGTGAAAGTTCAATAAAATATTGCTGGATCTGCTGGACTGAACTGCATCCACGTACATAGTCAAGACAAACCCTTTACCGCCCACAGAAGAAGTGCAAAAAAATTACATGAACAACCCAGATCCAGTGACACATTGCATTACGCCAGTCTCGATGTGCAATCATATAATATACTCCAAGCATCACACGGTACACTGCAAAATGGTCTATACTCTTTTCTGAACTAGGGGACTCTGACTGAAGTGGGCTAACTGAAACCGATTTCCGTTGCCATCATACAACATGTGGTCTATACTCTTTTCTGAACTCAGTGACTCAGACTGAAGTGGTGCTAACTGAAACTGATTTCCACTGTGTTTCAGGCGCTGAGCAACGGGAGATATAAGAGAGTGTGGCACCGCACCGTGGTGAACTCGGACAGGCCGAGGATGTCCATCGCCTCCTTCCTCTGCGCCATGGTGCTGCTTCTCCCCGACTTAGGTAAGGCAATCAAAGCCGCCATGGGCACACCCTGTTGTCTTAGGTTTCGTCTGGTTAACCATCGGTGTTAATTACTTCTGCTCATGAGCCTTGTAGTATCATTAGTGATTCTGGGAATTTATGTACTGATGTGTTGCTACTTTTGGAATTATTGCCTGGTGTATGTCTGAACAGTACTGATGCGTTTGCAGTGCGTGAGTGTTTTTCTTTTTCTTTTTTGACATCTTGTTTGTGGTGCCTGAATCTATACTGCTCTGCTTGGTTATCGTATAGTCTAGTAGTATATATCCATTTGCTGTTACTGGATTCCATGTCTAGTGTTTTTTACTGTTCAGATGCTTTCATCCATTCCGGCTGTACTTTATGTGCATACTTGTTCTACTAGCAAATTCTCTGTAAGAAGTAGTTCAGGCTGCTGTGATGCGAAAATGAGACATATGTGGCATTGCCATTTTTTAAGCTTGCATGCTGTAGCTAATTTACCTGTTGATCAAATATACACATCCATATCCCTGCAAGTAATATTTACATCCCTGCATATATCTGCATATCATCCATTGTGATCGTACTTTATGTGCATAGTTAGCATGTCCATATAGTGGCACCACCGCAGCAGCAGGTAGCATGTCCATATCCACCTCCCTCTCCCTCTGCTCCCAATCCTTTTTATTAGAATATACTGTGTACATTCTGAACCCCATAATGTGACACAAGTATATGCACATGCTATGGTTTAAGTGTTGCTAGTGTATGGTAAATAGGTTGAGCACCCACCGCTATTTGATGCTATTTTGTTTACGATTCTGTTCCTCTATGCATGTAATCTCCAGATCATGCTCAAGCATACACACACGGTTGATTTGCATGGAACGATTACTACTAACTAAAGAAGGAAGCAGACTTCTTCACATAAAGGAAGACGTCTGTTTTAGTAATATAAACAAATAAAAAAAGATTGTTTGCATACAATTAGATCATTCTCACTTATTAGTTGATGAGTTCAAAGTATGTAGAATTTTTAGTTCTCTGGTTATATTATAGTCAGAATTATACTGTGTGCATGATTTTATCCATTGCTAGTACTATGGATAGAGCTTTGTGTGTAATCTGGAGTTGTTCTTGTTATTGTTCTATCCATTTTATTGTTCTATCCATTTTATTATACTGTGTGCATGATTGTTCCATTGCTGTTGCATGATTTTATCCACTGTTCGCTCCAAACTGGGAGCTTGTTCTATATTATTCTATAATGAATCAGCTAATAATCTGGAGTTGTTCTTGTTATTGATTGCTGGTACTATGGATAGAGCTTTATGTGTTTATCATTCTATAATGAATTGTCCTTTACTCCATTTTACTCCAGTTTTTCTAATTCTTAGCTGATTCATGTAACAGGGCGATCATGGAAGGCATGCAGTCGTTCTGTTAGCCCAGTCCTGACTATGGCCGTCCAGTGAGTCCGGCATTTGATCTCTATCGAAGGATCTCCATGTTGAAGAAGAAAACACTTGTAGAGCTTGTAACATTACTTGGAGAGCTTGTAAAGTACTATAGAGCTTTGCATTTGTAGAGCTTGCAAAGCATTGTATATGTTGAGCTTGTATTACGTGTCATTTGTAGAGCTTGTAGTGAATCTGGCTATGGTTATTTGAATTATTATGTGTGCTTTCTGCTTGCCTATTTAAATACCGGTTATTTTCTTACTATGAAATTCAAATATGATGTCAAATTGAAATATGAAGAATCTGAGCCTAATAGCTAGGACCCATTTATCAGAACCTGACAAGTGGGACTTGTTTGACTAATGGACCCATTTCATAAAAAAAAGAAAACTAAAACTGCTAGTACAAAAAGGCCTTGGCCCAGAAAATAAAAAGGCCGAATTGTAGGGCTTGGCCCGTGTAGTTCACCAAAATTAATATGAGAAAAAAACACAAATAGGCCGAATTAATGGGCTAGGCCCATGTAGAAAACCGAATTGGACCGGGCTGAATCTTGTGCCACATCAGCTTGCCACGCTGGATGCCTACGTGGCCTGGGGAGGTTGCTAGTGACCAAAACGCCACAGTAGGAATATTTTGGTCATAAACGTCTTTGACCATTCCAGAAGAAAGGTCGCTATAGTCAGTTTACGACGCCCAGCTTTTGACCTTCTGTTTTAGTCACAAAAAGGTCATAAATGGAAATTTGTGACCTTTCAGTGACCAATAGTGGTGGTCATAAGTTGACATATTTCTTGTAGTGAACACACACTCTCACGCTCAAGTGCTCAACCTACACGTGCATGCGCACACATCAGGCCCTGACAGACACATACACAACCAGGTGATTCCAGCGCACTGGTTGGAGCCTTGTCGCGCCTGCGTAAATTTGTGTTTATATGACCTTTTCCCTATGCGAACTGACAGGTGGGACCCACAAGGAACATGGTCAATTTAACTAGTCAACATGGCGCCACGCAGACTATTTGGCCGGTCAACAGAGTGCAATCTGATGCTGAACTGTGAGCAAGTGACTGGATAATCACCGCAAAACGTATATAGTGACCGTAATCAGCTTATTCTGAAGTTCGGTGACCGTACTACGCTTTTCTCTCTATAGGCCCTCCAAAACTACATCTCTACACGTTCTCGCATGTTACATCTAACAACTATGCAATACAACACTACTACTACACTCTAACACAATAAATCATATGTGTTTTTAGTTTTACTAGATATCATATTATTACTTAAATTATTCAGTTTGCATACATTAAAATTGCCTTTGAAATGTATGGCCAGTATCATCTACCGCGCGGGAAAAATCCTGCCCTTTCCTATTTAATCGGGTTTGTATCGATGGTTCGTGCGAAACAGCAAAACAATAGTACTATATAGTACAAGTGATAGTTCACTGGGCCGTCGTGTCGTCTACTCCTCCGTCATAAGAGTGGAGTGCTCACTTTCATAAATCTTCAAGTCCCTTTCGCCGACATGTGGGACATCAAGCTACCGGGTCCACGTGCCATACCGGAATACAGTGCAGAGCAGCCGGGGTGAAGCACCCCAGTCATGGCGCCGGCGTAGTAATGAGCAATGAGGCGTCAAATCACAAAGCTGCACCTTTCCCGCAGTTAAGTTGGAGGGACGAGGTAATAATGCTAAAAAAAGAAGTTGGAGGGACGATGCAACCATCATTTCACTCGTTGCTGAATCCGCTTCTCCCTCATCTTCTTCAACTTAACCACGTGTTGCTTCTGCCGTTGTTCTGCCTCATGTGGGACGCGGATCAGCTTGGTCGCTTCTCCCTCATCTTCTTCAACTTAACCACGTGTTGCTTCTGCCGTTGTTCTGCCTCATGTGGGACGCGGATCAGCTTGGTAAAGCACTGACACGTGGGACCGCATGTTAGCAAACCGCCAGGACAACGTCCTCCGAAAATAAGAAACCTCCCCCGCCATCCGCGCGGCAAAATCACCTCCTTTTTACTAATCTTTGATTCTATAATTTTTTAGATCAATATAATTGAGATTTGTATAGATAGCACACAGGAGCAAAACCAAGTGGTACGGTTAAGGGCATCCACAATGTGTAGCCAAATGTGAAAATAGCTTTTGGCATCGTGGGAACCATTGTGGACGGCGTTGCCAAAGCCAAAAAGATGGAACCGAAGCTCCCTGATTGATTGATTGAAGGAATAGAAAAATGCAACGTCTCTCCTCTTTCTCCCATGCTTGGACGCATGTAGGAGTAGTACAGTATAGAGCACAGAGTCTACTCCCCTGTCCCTTCTATCACAAATCACAAAGCAGTGAGGCGTCAAATCACAAAGCACGGACGAAGCAACTATCATTTCACTCTTCGCTGACTCCGCTTCTCCATCGTCTTCTTCGAGAAACCATCTCACCGCACTAGTACTCCTAGTAGTAGTACTAGTAAAGGACTTCCTGGATGCAAATAAGGCGGTTGTCTCGGCTTGCAGGCGGCACTTGCGAACGACTTACCGTGGTCTCCCTCAATGGTGTTCTCCGTCGAACGCACTTCGCCAAACCACAAAAAAAAGTCGTCGACGTCACCGCAATGGGCAAGGAATTCAAATATAGTTACTACCTCCATTTTTTTGTACACAAGGCCAGTATATCAAAATTACAATTTGCAAAGGGCCACTAACACTAATCGAGGCAAAATTGATGGGGTTAGCAACCAAGGACATTAATATCCCCTGCATGCATGCGGAAGTGAGAAGGTTCGTTTGCATGGCGCTGCATTAATCAAGCGATGAGGAGTGAGATGGTTAGCTCTTTGGTCTTTCGAGAAAAAAATACGCATTAATTGACACGTGAAACGAGGATTTGTATCGAAGGAAAACCCCGCCTTTCTTTTTTAACACTAGTACTCCTAGTACGTACTACCTCCGTCCTGGTTTATAGGTCCCTTTTATAGTTTGTGCCAAATTTTGACTAAAGATTTAACTAACAAAATGTTAATGCATGTCAAGAAAAATTATCTCATTGGATTCGTATTTGAACATAGTTTTGAAAAATATAATGTTTGGTGACATGCGTGAACATTTTCTTAGTTTAATCTATGGTCAAAATTTGGCACGAAATACAATGGGGACCAATAAACCCGGACAGAGGTAGTACGTACTTATCCTGTTTGGGTCTAGGCCTTGCATTGCCAAACTTCGCCACACATTTTTGCCAAGCTTGCCTAAAGTTTTCAAAATGAGAAGGAGGTACACTTGCGCACGGCTGTCGCGGTCGCACCGCACCCTCACACGGTCGCTCCTGCACGCCGCGGTCGCACCGCACCCTCACACTTCGCTCCTGCACGCCGCAAACCCAACCAAGGGAACGCACCCTCACTGACACGTGCTGTCGCATGTGAACAAACCAAACTCAGCCATCCTATCGCTGACACATAATTTTCGTTCATAGAGTATGTTTATCCAACCGGAGTATCCGTACGGCCCGTGCGGTGGTCTGTTGGGGAAGAAGAAGAGGTGAGGAAGAAGGAAAGAAGGGTTAGGAGACGTAGGATATTCATCCAACCGCCTGAAATGGTAGACTCACGCGACTTGCGTAACAAATAGTATGTTTTTACACAGCAAAAGATCCATAATAATAGAAACAACAACATAAAGAAAAACCATCACTGCTCGCGGAAAGAGACGGCCTTGTCATCTTTGGCTGTCGGCGCGAACCAGCCGTCGCTGCTGATGTGTGTCTCTGCACCGTGGTTGTCCTCGGCCTCCAGCTACTCGTTCAAGCGGAGCGTGCAGGCGCTCTGCACGGACGAGATCACAACCCGTTTCAAGTCGAGGACGTCCGGTTCCGCCTACAGGAGGGCCTCGATGGCAGCAGCATCCGCGCGCTCCACGTCGAGTCGAGCCTCCGCCGCCCAGTTCAAGTCCAAGACTTCCGGTTCCGCCTGCAGGAGGGCGTCGATGAGAGCGGCATCCGCGCAGTCCGCGTCGAGTCGAGCCACTGCCGCCCGGTTCAAGTCCAGGACTTCCGGTTCCGCCCGCAGGAGGGTGTCGATGAGAGTGGCATCCGCGCCCTCTGGGTTGAGTCGAGCCTTTGCCGCCCGATTCATGTCCAGGACGTCCGGTTCCGCCTGCAGGAGGGCCTCGATGGCAGCGGCATCCGCGTGCTCCACCTCAAGTTGAGCCTCCACCGCCCGGTTCACATCCACGACATCCGGTTTCGCCTGCAGGAGAGCCTCGATGGCAGCGGCATGCACGCGCTCCGTGTCGAGTTGAGCCTCTGCCTCCCGGTCCTCCTTTAGTATCGCCATGTTAAACCGCTGGTCTGCCTGCACCATGGGGGACTCGGACGCCGGCACGAAGTCGACGTCCATCGTCTCATACCCATCAGGGGCCTTCTGCGCCGCGACCTCCGTAGTGAACATCGGATCGGCTTCGTCCTCCTTGTAGCTTGGCTCCAGAGAACTCGGGGATTGGCCCGCCGCAAAGCAAGCTTGGGAACGGAGGTCTGTGGCGCCGACCGCCGCCGCGATTTCTGCGCGGCGCTCGGCGTCAGCATCTTGTAGTAAGTGATCTTGCGGCGCACCATGGCTTTCCGGTGAACTAGGGGACGCTTGATGCGGGCTAGGGGATCGAAAGGTGGGGAATGGGCTGGAGATTTGGTGTGGTTTTAGGGCAGTGGCTGGCGTAGGCCGAGCAGCAAAGGTTCTGGTGTGAATAGTGGTTCCGGTGATGGCTGGTCAATCGGTTTTGACTGTACATCGCTCTTGTCGCGTTCGCGTTGCAGCCCGGCACGCTGGACCCTCCACGTCGCTCACCGAATGGAACGCGCTTCGTCTTGCGTTTTCGCTCGCTTGTGGGACCGCAGTTGAGAGCAAACCGACGTCCCTCCCCCTCCCCCGCCCGCGTCATTTATTATACCACTACTCCCTCCGTTTTATGCGGAGTAAATAAAAACAGAGGGAGTATACTACGGATGAGGATCCCCTGACGTGGCCGAACCCATTGAGTAACTGACATGCGGGGCCTAGCAAGCATGGGGTCCGCCAGTAAGTGACCGAAAGGGAGGGTAAGGCAGGGATACCTACGTCAGAGGATCCACTTCCACTATACTACTTTGACCAAATGTTAGAGTAATAATATATGACATGCAACTTACACAAATGTTAGAGTAATAATATATGACATGCAACTTACACAAAGCATACAGGGTCTAATGCGTTTTTCGAGGCTAACTTTGACCAAATGTTAGAGTAATAATATATGACATGCAACTTACACAAAGCATATGGTCAATTTCGTATGTGAAAGGAGTTTCCAATGATATAATTTTCACATTATACATCTCATGTACTCCCTCCGTCTAGGTGTGTAAGTCATCTTACGAAAACCAAATAATCCCAAAACACGTAGGCGCGGTGCATTAACTTCTACCTCGTTTCTTGTTTCTTGACATATGAACCAATAAGAGATGAGGGTGTGCATGCTTTTAATGACCTGAGACTATCAAACATGACATGCAGTGGTTAGTTCATTGCATGCAATACTATTAATTAGCAAATAAACATTAATGTCTCTCGTTTTCCCCTCCTCCTTGGTCACGGTGCACAGCCTAAGATGACTTACTCACCTATGTGAAAGGAGTACTATTAATCTTGTCAATAGTCAAATTGGAAACCATCTCGAGTACAAATCTAGGAGTACGTACGAATCTAACAATATTGATTGGGCGTTGTTGAATGTTGATACCTTTTTTATCATAGTAGAGATACTTTGACTACACATAAAACTTATATGTAAGGTAGAAAGGATAGGAGGGAGTATATTGTACGTTCAAAAACGAAACGAACATTGAATACCCTTTATATATGATTTGCGGATGCTATGATCACCGGTTCAAAATTTTGAATCCGCCTTAGGTATCACGTGCCCCCACTCGTTCCCTCTCGATTTCATCTCGGGGTCCGGAGATCTATTGAAAGAGGACTAGGGTGGGTACATGCGAATGATACTCGGCGGAATGTTCAAATGAGGCATGCGGGAGGATGGACTCGACTGGAGGGCGACATGATCGATGGAGAAGAGGGTTGGAGAGGAATGAGAAATAAGCAAACGCCACATGATTACACTTGAACGGCTCAAATAAACAATAAGTTGTCTCGCTTGGCCTACATAGTGAAAGGCCTAATGCGCAACGCGGAGCACTCACGCTCGAATATGGCCGGGAAAACAGGGAAACCGACATGTGGGGCACACCCGTCGGGACGACGTAGCGCAGACTAGTCCAATGGAGGAGCTGGCCCACGACCTCCTCGCCACCGACAACCGTTCATGTGGGTCTTTGGGGCCAACAACGGGGCGCAGCTCCAGCACCGCCTCTGGACACGGCGACCGCGGTGAGCGACACGCTCATATCGTCGATAGACACGGTCGGTTTCAGTGTGCCGAGGGTGGCGTTTGTGCTGTGGCACGACCAACGGTATGTTTGGTTTGTGCCCAAGGTTGCCCCATCAAAGCATTGGGTAGCCAAAATTTTGGTTGAGGTATTGGTTGCCCATGATTTGGCCGACATTGGCAAGAAAAATGAACTAGAGTTGGCTAGAGTTCATTGGCATGCCAAAGAAATGGCAACCATCCAAACAAAGACCAATCTTTGGGTCATGACCAAAATTTTGGTAAGGTGCACTTTGGCCACAATCCAAACACACCCCAACACCCGGCTCGTCGCGGATGCACGGGGCGCCGCGACGCGTCCGCGGAGTGGTGTAGCGCGGCCAACTGCATCCTCTGGACCTGAGACCATGCCGGGTCGTCTTGCTTTTTCAATGACATGCGGGGATCGCATTTGAGCAAAGGGCATCTCCAACGTTGCCACGACCGCAGCTGACTACCCTGGCACACCAAAGCCCTCGTCCCTCGCGCCGTCGCGCGGTGCGTTCCCAGCCGGCGCCAGCTGCCCGCATTCATGCCGTCCGTTCGTATGTCGTCGTTAAGAGGCTCGGTGCCCGAGGAACCAACTCCGGCGACTTAATGACGCACCCGGACGCTTGGCCTCACCGGAATGCGCTACTTAAAGCGGCAACGCCCAGCTAACCTCCACACCATAGCGCATCGTCCTCCTACCTGACACCACATCCGCCATGACCGCAAGTGCGAACGCTCTGCGGGAGAGCTTGTCTTCGGGGATGAAGCTCGAGGTCGCCGCCCTCGCTCAAGTCGCCTCTCGCGACGCAATAGCGGCGTAGCCGGACGCGGACGCGACCGCACAAGCGGTGGCCACGCTGGCGGCCGACGACGGGAGCACCGTCAGCCACGCGTCCTACTTGCCGCCGTCCAACGTCCGGCACCGCCGAGGTCGGGGACTCCTCCGAGGATGAGTAGGGCATGGGAGGCGGCAGGGCATGGTGTGCCAACTGGCCGGTCCGTATCCCGTGTTCTACTCTTCCTCGCCGGAGACCGCACCTTCACTTCACGGGTCTTGAACCCCGCCCCCGTACATAGAGATCGCAGATGGAGGACGTCGGTCGCCGCCGTAGAATAGGTTTAGGGTCGGGTTTCTTTTATTTTTCTGTCTTATAAAAGTTCGAAATGTAATGAAAATCTACCATGTTTGCATTAATCTCGGCCGGTGCATATGAACTTTCACAATAATATACATATTGTAGGAGTACTAGTGCACAGAAGATCAAGATCTTGTGGGAGAAAAGGATGAACGAGGGAAAGCCTTATCTGCAAATGTGGAGAGGAGTGCGGGTAAATTGTCATAGTTTCCTTCCTATCCGTTAGATATAGATCGGATGGCCTATATTGCAGGATGACAGGCACACCATCATCATGAACTCTGCTTTTTATTGAACCGAGACAAATCTAAAAAACCCAACTAAGCCAACCTCCCAGCATATCGCGTGGGAAAAGACCCGGCCACACCGTTTTATTCGGGATTACCGGATTACTAGTAGTAGTATCGATGGATCGCGCGAAGCAACATTTTTTGAGGGGGTGAAGCACCTAGTTTAAAAGGAAAAAAGGTGGTACACTCAAAGCACTCCTGTTGCGGTCACATTGCACCCCACACACATTCGGTCCTGCACACGGCTCACGCAAATGGAACGCGCTTCGGCTTGCCTCTTCACTGACACGTGGGACTGCACTTGGAGAAACCGACCATGCGCCAAACTCCCCCCGCCCACCGTGCGAAAATCATCCTCCCCCCCAACAAAAATTCCCCCCAAATTCGATTCAACCGCCCTTTGGCCAAATATTCCCCAAACCCCCCTCCCCCCCGTCCCCCCTCCACTCCATTCGCTCCGCCAAAGCCGCCCTCCCTGCTGCACCGATACGTCGGCACCGTGGTTCGTCGAGGGGACGCTCGGCGATCCTCTCGCTCCCACAATACGCTCTCGTAGACTGTCGTCCTCTAGCCGCGCCGCCACCTCTGGCTACGTTCTTGTGGAGGCGCACGGCGGTCAGTGCCGCCACCGCTGGCGACGTTCGTGTGGAGACGCATGGCGGTCAACTTCTCCCACGGTACGCGCATTCTAGACTGAGGCCCCGTTCATGTTGGTGTAGCGCTGAATGTTAGCTGATAGACACTGTTAATCTCACTGTTTGCCGAAGTAGTTTACTGTCAATATGCTCTGCTTAAGAAGCTTCCTTGCCCTGTTCTGCACTCAATCTGCTTAGCTGAGATGGCATGCCAAGGCCGATTAGTTGCTAAAATATCCTGCCATATATTTATTGTGACGTAGATTGCCATGGTCTAGTAGCCAATCTGTTAGGTGAAATAGCTCTACACCGTTTTATACTCGATCTTTGTTGCTGCGATGGCCTTCGATAGTTCGATGGCTGTGTGCTCGGGCTCATTGACTGCTGAAACAGCCTGCCATAATTTAGCACTCAAATCTGTTTGCTGAATTAGCTTTACATATATTTCGTTACTTAGATCTGCTCGTCCAAATATCTTGCCATAGCTTTAGACATCGACCTAGGTATTTTTTTTCTGGACTTCATAAAAAAGCATATATGTTTTTCCTGTAATATCTAGTAGAAGAACTAATTTGTATGTCTAACAGATGGACAGGACTTGGATAACTTCTGCTCGAAGATTCTCCGCTGCATATGTCGAGGGGGTTGAAAACTTCATGAACTTTATCAGAGCTGAGTACGGTGGTCCGAAATCAGATGTGCTCTGCCCGTGTAGCAGTTGTATGAATTCAGTTACAAGACCCCAGTCAACTGTGCAAAATCATCTACACTTGTATGGGATGTCGGTCACATATACTAGGTGGGTTCATCATGGTGAAGCTGTGAACGTCAATGTTATTGACTACGTGGAAGCAGCAGATCACCATCTTGATCTGCCTGATGCTCAGGTGGAAGAGGAGGAGGAGGTGGTGGTGGCGGAGCCAGTGAGTTTGACCAACATTGAAACAATGCTACGAAATGCTCGTGCATTCCGTGAACTTTCACCTGCAGAAGAAAAACGGTGGGCCCGCATGTTGGAACAATGCAACGTTGCTGTCACCCCAGGAAATAAGCTGTCAGTATTCTCAGCTATGGTCACCTTTCTTCAGGTGAAGACATCTGAGCGGATGACCAACAAATCATTCGATGCGATGTTGGCTGCTTTCCGCAAATCTTTCCCAGATGCGTCTGAGCTGCCACACACCTACAGTAAAATGAAGAATTTCCTTCGTGCAGTTGGAATTGGATATGATATGATCCATGTTTGTAAGAATAATTGTGTTCTGTTCCGGAAGGATTATGCCAACTTAAGTGAATGCCCGAAATGCAAATCATCAAGATGGAAAGATGGCGATGCTGTGAAGAGGGTTCCTCATAATGTTCTGAGACATTTTCCAATTACACCAAGATTGCAGAGGTTGTTTCATGATGCTGAAACAAGAGAGGATGTACTGTGGCATTCTAGGAACCAGGAGTACAGAGATCAGAATGTAATGAGCCATCCATCTCATGGTAGTGAGTGGAAAAGCTTCAATGATAAACACAAAGAGTTTGCTGCTGACCCGAGAAACATTAGACTTGGCTTAGCTTCAGATGGATTTAACCCATTTGGCCACCAGAGCGCCACATATAGCATGTGGCCAGTGCTTGTTATCCCTTACAACATGCCTCCAAATGTCTGCACCAAAGAATCAAACTACATGATGGCCTTGCTCATCCCAGGTCCAAAAAGTCCTGGAAAGGATTTTGATTTGTTCATGGAGCCTCTTGTGGAGGAACTTCAACAGCTATGGAAGGGTGTTCTCACTCGAGACCTATATAGCAGCCCACCAGCTGATTTCTTTCTGCGTGCTGTTGTAATTTGGTGCATCCATGATTATCCGGCTTTGGGCACTATGTCAGGGCGAACGACACATGGTTACAATGCATGTGTTCGCTGTGACAGGAATCCGCTGTCATACGCAATACTTAGCAAGATCTGTTACATTGGACACCGCCGTTTCCTTGCCAAGGACAAGCCGCATCCTAGAAAATACCGAAGACATGTGTTCAATGCAAAGCATGAAAACCGTGATGCGCCAAAGAGGCTCACCGCCGATGAGTTGCAAGTGGAATTAGAGAAGGTCAGGCATATTACACCAGGAAACCATCCTGGTAATGGTAGCGGGAAAAGGAAGCGTGGCACGGTAGAAGAGAGATTATTGTTTACCCGCAGGTCCACTTTGTGGGACTTGGAGTATTGGAAAGATTTGGATCTGCGGCATAATCTTGATGTGATGCACATCGAGAAAAATATATGTGACAACATTATCGGCACACTTCTTAACATTGAAGGCAAGACGAAAGATACCTTAAAATCTAGGATTGATTTGACACACCTGGGTATCAGAAAGGATTTGCAGGTGCAAGATGAAGGTAAACCACGGGATATGGCACCAGCTGTGTACGTCTTGGACAAGGTAAAAAGAAAAGAATTCTGCGAGGTCCTGTCACGTGTGAGATTCCCACATGGATTTGCTTCCAACCCTGAAAGGAGAGTCAGTGCAGATGGAAACAAGGTACAAGGGTTGAAAACTCATGACTGCCACGTCCTACTTCAAAGGGTTTTACCTGTTATCCTTAGAGGATTGGGCCGCCCTGACTTATACAGAGCAGTTGCAGAGTTGGGACAATTCTTCAGGGAACTCTGCAGTAGAAATATCAGGATAGATGCTTTGGAGCGTCTTAGAGACAAGATACCAACTATCCTATGCGACCTTGAGAAGATATATCCTCCAGCCTTCTTTGATGTGATGGTGCATTTGGCTGTTCATCTACCTGATGAGGCACTACTTAGAGGTCCAGTACAGTATGGCTGGATGTACCCTATTGAAAGGCGGCTAGGCACTTTCAAGGGCTATGTTAGGAACAGAGCTAGACCCGAGGGTTCCATTGCAGAGGCCTACATTGCTACAGAAGCGTTGACATTCTGCTCAAAATACATTGAAACAGCTGATCAGCTTAGCAAAGAGGTGGGTGAAGACAATCCCGGGCTCAATGTTTTCGATTATTCTGTTCGAGTTACAGGGAAGAGTCGACAAGAGGACAAACCTAAAGATTTGGACAAAATGGTTTGGTATGTGTTGAATAACTGTCCTGAGATACTACCTTATATCAAGTAAGTGCAGTACTGCAGCTTATACATCGTAATCTACTAAACTTGCAGCACATTCTTATATATTTAGATGTTTGACGCGATCACTATGTTGTGCAGCATGTACAAAGAGGAGTTACTGCCGCAAAATCCAAGAAACATTGACAAACTGGTTATGGCAGGATTTGCGAAATGGTTCAAGAACCATGTAAGCTTTTGAAGTGCACTGTCAGTTTTTTTAATATATTGAGTACATAAGATGATCAGCTTGTCTATTTTCTAACCATAGGTTAAGAAGATGCGGGAGGATGGGCAGGCAGTTGATGATGCCCTTTACTCACTAGCAATGGGTCCTGATACTCGGGTAAGACATTATGAATCTTGCGTTGTTGGAGATGTGCGCTACAACACCCTTGCACGAGACGAAGGCAGGAAGACACAAAACAGTGCCATCATGAGCACGGATACGTATGACAAAGAGACAACTGAAATGTATGCTAACATAACAGACATTGTTCAGTTGCAGTATATCTCCAGTTTCGAGGATCATCGGTGTGTGGTTCTGTTGTGCTGTCGTTGGTATAACCTGTTTTCCAGGATCGCAAAACCCAGAGCTGATGATTATTTCAAATCCATCAATGTCAAGGCGGCGTACCAGACCAACGAGCCTTTTATTTTGGCAAATCAAGCAACACAGATATTTTTCTTGGAAGACACATTTGCACGTAGCGATGACTGGAGAGTATTGCAAAGGTTTGAGCAGAGGAATTCGTTTAATGAAGTTGCACAACAAGATGATGCTTACACTGCTCCTGATGTACAAGATAACACAGATGTTCCTAATATCTTTGAGAACCATCACGTCAATGACGCCGGCGAAAAGATTGCCTGTCGTGCTGTGGACATACAAGAGTTGATCAAGAAGAAGCCAACGTTCGAGGACGTTGAGGACGAAGAAGAAGATGACACCATGGGGAATTACGATTCAGACTGATACACATGGCGAAGATGTTGACGCTGCTGCTGTGGATGATGATTACATTGCTTTTCTTGTATTTGCCTGTCAGAAGACGTTTTTTTATCTACTATGTGAAATTGTGTTTGCTATGACAACTGAAACCTGATGAACATGTTGTTTAGTATTTTGCTGTGAGAACATCACTTGTTATGTATGCTGATTTGTGTTTGGTGATTGTATGACAACTAAAACATGATGACATTGTTGTTTAGTTGTACTCATATTTGGCTGTGAAACTTGAATTTGATGACATAGTTTGCTATTGGACTGCAATTTGCTCGACGTCTTTGAATGAGAACAAAGCTGACCCGACAGGGCCTCTGCTATCTATTTATTTACATGAGCAAAAGGGGATACCCCCTGATTTCCGTTAATAGAAATCATTAGATGTTCACAACACTACGCCCAGCCTGCTACACAGGTTTCATTCATTACTAGTTTCAGCAAAGTGCTCACGTCGTAGCCACTGAATACATCAGGAGTGCTACATACACTGCAAATAAAGAGACAATCATCCTACATAGCACATCGATTTTGCCCATTATCTTCACAAGCTCTTTCATCTCCTCATTGCTGTCAAGGCCGTTCAGCAGCTGTTGCTTGGCCATGATCAGAGGAACTGCATCTTTAACCTTCTGCTCCGCATCTTCCTCTTCTGTCGTTCCTTTAGTTACTTGTCCAACACCCCAACCTGCTGGTATTGGGATTCCTTGGCTAACCAAATAATCAGCGTAGTTGCATTCCCCCACATCAGCAACTTCCCAGAAATACAAATCACATGAATCTTCCCTTTTCTGCATGAATCAAATTGAAAGATCATCAACCAAACTATTAAAAAAAATCAGCATCTGAAAGCAACAGAACAACACTTAAACATATTATTACCCCATGATTCAGGCATTTGTAGAAGATTCGGCCAGGGTTGCGGATTGTGGTTGAGACGCGACGGATGACTCTGCGTGATTTGCAGCAGTGGCACCACACCAACGGCAGCGGGTTGCGATGAGCAATCGGCTGCGGTGCGCGTGCCGGTGGGGGTGTGATGAGACCCATAGGCGATGGTACGGGTGGAGACTTGGCGCATATCTGGTTGTTGCCTGGTGAAGAGCAGGTGGACGAGCAGCCAGCGGGCATGGTTGCTGCGGCCAGAGCTTCTGATGCTAGGCAGAGTAAGTAGAGAAGAGGAGCAGCGAACGTTGGATATGTCAATTTCATTACTTGCAGAGTAGCATAGCACCATATATATAGTCATAGTCTAGGTTTGGATTCGAACCAGCTACAGGAGCACGTCTTTCTTTTTTCTAAAACTCCGCAATGTCTCTTTACTAGTACACTAGCTTGTTCTGTACGCCTTCCCAAGCCTTTGATTTTCTTTCCCTTTTTCTGTGAGGAAGGAAGGAGGACAAAATTGAGAGTTCCTCGGACTCGAACCCAAGACCTCTCAGTTGAAAACCAAGGGTGCTAGTCACTTATGTGGCGAACGTTCCCTGTGAGGAGGACGGCAGACGAACGCATTTTCCTTGCAGTTTTCTTCCTATATATAAAAAAGTATGCTACTTGGTGTCCGCTTAGTCAAAAAACGATTGTGCCAACCTTGACCGTTCGTTTGACATTCAACGTCTGTCGCTTTTCTTTAGTCTCTTCTTCCTCGAGCCGCCAAAGCCAAACCAGCACCAGCGGGACCGCGTGCTCCCGCCTCCCACGGCTGGCTGTGATCTTCCCCGGCTCCTGATCGTTCCCGTCCGAGGCCTCACCATCGTCCTCCGCGCTCGCTGCGGCGCCGCCCTCCAGTGTTGTCAACATGGTCAACAACCGAGAGGAATAAGGAGATGACTGTACATGGTGTGGATGACAGTAGGGAGCCAGCAGCGCGCGCAGTAATTTTGTTTTTTTGGGACGGAGAAGGGTATCAACTGGGTTGTGCGGGACCCGTGGCCCATCTAGCCCAGGCTTTTATTTCATATGTTTAGCACATGACCAGCCCAGTTTGTTTTTTTCCTTTCTGAAAAATGGCTAGCCAGCTATTTTGTTTTTTGCAGAATAACCAACATAGGCCTACTTGCTTTTCTACGCCTTGCTAGGCTGGAAATCTTTCAAGACGAGGAGGGATGCATTTTGCCCAGAAAATGGGCTATAAGTAATAAGAAATGGGCTATAAGTAATAAGAAATGGGCTATAAGTAATAAGAAATGGGCTATAAGTAATAATAAATGGGCTATAAAATGAAAAAAAAAATACAGCAAACAGGCAATTAGTTCCCAAATACTATTTTCTTTCGGATTTTGATATTTTAAATTTCATTGTTTTGTGCGGGTAAAATTTCATTGAATTTGGGTCACGCTAACTGCCACACGTGTGGCAGGAAGGGAGACGCACCACACGTCTCTAATGTAAACAGATTGCCACGTCATCGCATGCATGCATGCAGGAATCTTTTTGGATTTTCAGTTTTTAAAATGTTTTATCTCTTAAACGAAAAATCCGATTGAAAATCCGTTTTCACCATTAAATCCCTCGCGATGAGATCTTCGAAACTAGATCCCATGTTGATATGTTTTGATGAATTTTTTTTGGATTAAAAGTTGCCATGTCTATTGCATATGAATTGCCATGATGTTTACACCGAAGTTGCCATGATATGTTTCAGCTATTTTCTTCTATATTTAAAAGTAAATTTTGACATTTATAAAACGGGGAATTAAGAAACTAGACTTGCCATGAACCATAAACTAAAATTGCCATGATACATGCACGTAAAATTGCCATGGTTCATACCAAAAATGATTTTCATGGTCAAAGTACTGGAGTTGCCATCATCAAAATACTAAAATTGCCATGATCTACAAACTAAAATTGCCACATGGCAACTTTAGTTTAAGCCCTATGGCAACTGCAGTGTAAACATCGTGGCAACTTCTGGCAAAAAACAATTTCGTCGAAACATATCAACATGGGGTCTAGTTTTGAAGATCTCGTCAAGACGGATTTAATGGTGAAAACGGATTTTTAGTTCACTTTTTTATTTAGGAGATACAACATTTTTAAGCCGAAAACCAAAAAAAATCCTGCTGATGCCATCTATTCATACGTGGCAAAATGAGTGGTGATGGAGGCGTGTGGACGATGTGCAAACGCCCACACATATGGGCATCAACATTTCCGTTAAATTAAGGTATATTTAGATTTAAAATTAATTTGAATCCGGCTAGAAATTTCGGGCTATATGCTGTTTGGGACAGATTTGGAGGCTGACTTGTGGGTCTACTAGGTTGACGTGTACTTTGGCTTTGTCAACTTAGTCCACAAACGATTCTAGCAGCAGTGACCGTTGGATGTTAATCCAACGGCCGTGCTGCTTCTTCAATATCTGATCTTCTTGCTCCAGCCACCCAAACCAGCTCCGGTGGGACTGCCTGCTCCAGCCTCCCGTGGCTGGCTATGTTGCTGCACAGGCCGCACCGCCCCACCCTACTTCATTGCTGGCCAGGCCATTCCTCTACTCACCCACACCTCCTGTTATTTTCCGGCGATGGCAGCCGGACTAGTAAACCATCGTACTCCCCACCGCATGGGCAACCATTGCCGAGTCTTTCCCGGCTCTGTGTCGTTCCCTTCCTAGGCCTCGCCGTCGTCCACCGCCATGGTGCTCTCGGCACGGCCTGGTCAACGTGGTCAACGAACGACATCCATCGGCCGTGGACTGTACACCTAAAATAATGATTCCTCCACCTGACAGCTGGGACCCACCGGAAGGGCCTCTGTATTTGGTGAAAAAAACGTTCCCCCCGCTGACATATCAGACCCACCAGCTATGACTTTGCACGCAAGGAAGTGCCTCCTTATTATGCACAAAAAAAATGAATACCCACCCTGCTAGATGGAACCCACCATAGTGGGAGGATGACTTGTGGGCCAACTAAGTTGACGGGGATGGAGGGCTTTGCCAACTTAGTCAATATGAATGATTCTAGCTCCAGTGACCGTATGATGTCCATCCAACGGCCATAGTGCTTCTTCAACCTCTGGTCTTCTTGCTCTAGCCGCCCAAAGCAGTGCCGGTCGTGTCGCGTGCTCCTGCCTCTCATGTCCGGCTGTGATGCGGCGGAGGCCTCACCGCCCGCTACTACTCCCACCGCTGGCCCAGGGTATCCCTCTACTCACCCACACCCCTTGTTATTCTCCGGCGACGGCAGCCTCACGCCGCAGCCGAACCAGTGAACCCTCGTACTCCTCTCCGTGCGGGCTACCACTGCTGCATCTTCCCCGGCTCCGCGTCGTCCCCTTCCTAGGCCTCGCCGTCGTCCAGACCACCGCCCTGGTGCTCTCGGCATGGTGTGGTCAACGACCGACTTCCATCGGAAGAGTACTGTACATGGAGAGGCTGACAGCTGGGTCCAGGCGGCCGCAAGGAAGTGCCTCCTTATTAGCGCAAAATAATTATTCCTCCACCTGCGGGACCCAGCGGACGGGCCACCTTATTTCGCGAAAAAAAACATTTCCCCCCTGACTGTTGGGACCCACCAGACGGGCGAGCGTATTTCGCGAAAAAATGTTCCCCGCGCTGTCATCTCGGACCCACCGGAAGTGCCTCCTTATTACGCAAAAAAATAAATACTCCCCTTGCTAGCTGGGACCCACCATGGTGGGAGGCTGATTTGTGGGCCTACTAAGTTGACTGGGACGGGGGCCTTTGTCAACTTTAGTCAATATGAATGATTCTAGCTCCAGTGACCGTACGATGTCCATCCAACGGCCGTAGTGCTTCTTCAACCTCTGGTCTTCTTGCTCCAGCCGCCCAAAGCAGCGCCGGTCGTGCCGCATGCTCCTGCCTCCCGTGGCCGGCTGTGCTGCCACGGAGGCCTCACCGCCCCCTACTATTCCCACTGCTGGCCAGGCCCTGTGGCGATGGTAGCCTCGCACCGCAGCCGAACCAGTGAACCCTCATACTCCTCTCCGCGCGGGCTTCCACTTCCGCGTCTTCCCCGGCTCCCCGTTGTCCCCTTCCTAGGCCTTGTCGTCGTCCATCGCCCTGGTGCTCTCGGCACAGCATGGTCAACGTGGTCAAGGAACAACTTCCATCGGACGTGGAATGTACGTGGAGAGGCTGACAGCTGGGTCCACGGCCACAGCAAGGAAGTACCTCCTTATTTCGCGGAAAATAATGATTCCTCCACCTGACAGCTGGGACCCATCGGACGGGCCACTGTATTTCACGAAAAAAACGTTTCCCCTGACTGGTGGGACCTACCAGCTACATCTTCGCACACAAGGAAGTGCGTCTGGGCAAAAAAACAAAACGGTTCGCCCCCCTGACCGCTAGGACCCACCAGCGACACCTTCGCACATAAGGAAGTGTGTTCGAGCAAAAAAAAAGATTCACCCCCCTGACTGCTGGGACCCACCAGCTACATCTTCGCATGCAAGGAAGTGCGTCCGGGCAAAAAAAAACCAAAACGATTCGCCCCCCTGACTGCTCTGACCCACCAGCTACATCTTCGCACGCAAGGAAGTGCCTGACAGTCGGGACCCACCTGGTCGAAGCGTATGTAGCGTTGTCATTCTGGTCGCGAACGTGTACATACATATATACTGGTGGATGTAGAGGCGCGCATGTGTCATAGTAGAGGCACACACGTAGCATGTACACGTACGTACAGCAGCGAGGGTGCAAGAAAGAAAATACGGCCACGTACGTACATACGGGCAGGGTCTCTAACGCCTATCGTGCATACGTACATGGCTTGGTCGGAACGGAGAAACTGCATCGTCGTCGTGTTCATGGGGAGCCAACCGGCTGGGTCGGAACGGAATGCATGGTCGTGTTCATCGGGAGGGCTTGGACGGAACATGCGATGGAAATGAGGCCTGGCATACCGCACAACAGAGGAAACAACCTTGTGTTCGACCAGCCATGTTCGAAACGGGGTCCTGTTGATTGGGAGGGGCCTGGCGTACTGCAAAACGGAGGAAACGGACCTCCTACGGTCGAAACGGGGGTCCTGTTGATCGGGAGGGGTGTGGCGTACCACAAAACGGAGGAAACGGACCTCCTACGGTCGAAAGGGGGGTCCTGTTGATCGGGAGGGGTGTGGCGTACCGCAAAACAGACAAAACAGACCTTCTACGGTCGAAACGGGGGTCCTGTTTATCGGGAGGGCTATGGCGTACCGCAAAACGGGACTCCACGAGATACTGTTCATCTCCACCGTCGACCTCCTCCAGCCTCCAAGGGCTACCGTCGACCTCCTCCAGCCTCCACGGGCTCCTGTTCATCCAGCCTCCATCGTGCGCTACTCCACCGGCTACTGTTCAATCACCCCTCCACGGGCACCCCTCCACCATCTACTGTTCATCCAGCCCTCCACACCACGGGGTCCTGTTCAACCACCCCTCCACGGCCACCCCTACACCATCTACTGTTCATCAAGCCCTCCATGCCACGGGTTCCTATTCATCCAGAGGCAACGCCACTGCTCACTATTCATCCAAACCCCCCCATAACGCTCGCTATTCATCCAATCGACCGGCTTCAGTTAGCAGCAGTAGCGCAGGAATCGCTCCATCGGGTTCAGTTAACAGCCATCGATCGATCGCTTGGGTTCAGTAACGCATAGCCTGCAGTGCAATCGCTCGGGTTCAGTTAGAGCCCAACGCCTCGCTCGGCTTCAGTTAGAGCCAATGCCTCCCACACACGCGCGTACGTACGAGAGAAACGCGCATCGCTCCACCCCTGACCTCCCACCGTAACCGGCAACTCCTCGAAATTTTCCTCTCCCTCGCTTCTACCACGGTTTTTTCCGTCATGGACGGCCCAAAGAATGTCATGCAGCTGCGTCTCCGGCCCGCCCAGGACGAAAAGCCCATTTTCTGTCATGATTTTTTGTCATAGAAGTAGGATCCCACCACATCTATGATGATACCAGGTTTTGTCACAATTATCGTCATAGAAGTGTCATATGTATGACAGAAAAAAATTTCGTTCGGCCCAAAATGTCACAGATGTCTTTTTTTTGTAGTGGGCCCTGGCGGCCGGACTGTAAGTGGCCACCAAATATCAAAAACATGAATGGTCATTGCAACCACAGACACGGTTAGACGAGTCCGGTAGCCCGAATAAAACTGAACCAGGGCACCATTTATGCAATCCCATAGCAGATACCAGGGCTGTACATATTTAACACAACCCCACGACTAGCTAAACCTTACCGGCAGGCTAATGTTGGAAATATGCCCTAGAGGCAATAATAAAATGATTATTATTATATTTCCGTGTTCATGATAATTGTCTATTATTCATGCTATAATTGTGTTATCCGGAAATCGTAATACATGTGTGAATACATAGACCACAACATGTCCCTAGTGAGCCTCTAGTTGACTAGCTCGTTGATCAACAGATAGTCATGGTTTCCTGACTATGGACATTGGACGTCGTTGATAACGGGATCACATAATTAAGAGAATGATGTGATGGACAAGATCCAATCCTAAGCATAGCACAAGATAGTGTAGTTCGTTTGCTAGAGCTTTTCTAATGTCAAGTATCATTTCCTTAGACCATGAGATCGTGTAACTCCCAGATGCCGTAGGAATGCTTTGGGTGTACCAAATATCACAATGTAACTGGGTGACTATAAAGGTACACTATAGGTATCCCCGAAAGTATCTGTTGGGTTGACACAGATCGAGACTGGGATTTGTCACTCCGTATGACGGAGAGGTATCTCTGGGCCCACTCGCTAATGCATCATCATAATGAGCTCAATGTGACCAAGTGGTTGGTCACGGGATCATGCATTACGGTACGAGTAAAGTGACTTGCCGGTAACTTGATTGCACGAGGTATTGGGATACCGACGATCGAATCTCGGGCAAGTAACGTACCGATTGAAAAAGGGAAAGTTATACGGGATTACTTGAATCCTCGACATTGTGGTTCATTCGGTGAGATCATCGTGGAAGATGTGGGAGCCAACATGGGTATCCAGATCCCGCTATTGGTTATTGGCCGGAGAGATGTCTCAGTCATGTCTGCATGATTCCCGAACCCGTAGGGTCTACACACTTAAGGTTCGCTGATGCTAGGGTTGTAGAGATATTAGTATGCGGTAACCCGAAAGTTGTTCGGAGTCCCGGATGAGATCCCGGACGTCACGAGGCGTTCCGGAATGGTCCAGAGGTGAAGAATTCTATATAGGAAGTCCAGTTTCGACCATCGGGAAAGTTTCGGGGGTCACCAATATTGTACCGGGACCACCAGAAGGGTCCTGGGGGTCCACCGGGTGGGGCCACGTGGGCTGAAGAGGGAAGGGAACCAGCCCCTGGTAGGCTGGTGCACCCCCCTTGGGCCTCCCCCCGCACCTAGGGTTGGAAACCCTAGGGGTGGGGGGCGCCCCACTTGGCTTGGGGGGCAAGTCCCCCTCCTAGGCCGCCCCCCCATTGAGATGGGATCTCTAGGGGGCGGGTGCACCCCCTAGGCCCCCTAAATAAAGAGGGGGGAGGGAGGGAAGCCACACCCTAGTCCCTGGCGCCTCCCTCTCTCCCCGTACCACCTCTCCCTCCTGCTGAGCTTGGCGAAGCCCTGCCGAGATCGCTGCTGCTTCCACCACCATGCCGTCGTGCTGCTGGATCTCCATCAACCTCTCCTTTCCCCTTGCTGGATCAAGAAGGAGGAGACGTCTTCCCCAACCGTACGTGTGTTGAACGAGGAGGTGCCGTCCGTTCAACACTAGGATCTTCGGTGATTTGGATCGATGAGTACGACTCCCTCAACCCCGTTCTCTTGAACGCTTCCACTCGCGATCTACAAGGGTATGTAGATGCACTCCTCTCTCTCGTTGCTAGATGAATCCATAGATTGATCTTGGTGAAGCGTAGAAATTTTTTATTTTCTGCAACGTTCCCCAACAGTGGTATCAGAGCTAGGTCTATGCGTAGTTTCTTTGCACGAGTAGAACACAAATTTGTTGTGGGCATAGATGTTGTCAATTTTCTTGTCACTACTAGTCTTATCTTGTTTCGGCGGCATCGTGGGATTAAGCGGCCCGGACCGACCTTAGACGTACGCTTACGTGAGACAGGTTCCACCGACTGACATGCACTAGTTGCATAAGGTGGCTACCGGGTGTCTGTTTCTCCCACTTTAGTCGGATCGGATTCGATGAAAAGGGTCCTTATGAAGGGTAAATAGAAATTGTCATATCATGTTGTGGCTTTTACGTAGGTAAGAAACGTTCTTGCTAGAATCCTATTGCAGCCACGTAAAAACATGCAACAACAATTAGAGGACGTCTAACTTGTTTTTGCAGCATATGCCTTGTGATGTGATATGGCCAAAAGGTTGTGATGAATGATATATATGTGATGTATGAGATCATGTTCTTGTAATAGGAACCATGGCTTGCATGTCGATGAGTATGACAACCAGAAGGAGCCATATGAGTTGTCTTAATTATTGTATGACCTGCGTGTCAATGAATAAACGCCATGTAATTACTTTACTTTATTGCTAAACCGTTAGCCATAGTAGTAGAAGTAATAGTCGGCGAACAACTTCATGGAGACACATTGATGGAGATCATGATGATGGAGATCATGGTGTCATGCCGGTGACGAAGATGATCATGGCGCCCCGAAGAGGGAGATCAAAGGAGCAATATGATATTGGCCATATCATGTCACTATTTGATTGCATGTGATTTTTATCATGTTTTTGCATCTTATTTGCTTAGAACAACGGTAGTAAATAAGATGATCCCTCATAATAATTTCGAGAAAGTGTTCCCCCTAACTGTGCGCCGTTGCAAAAGTTCGTTGTTTCGAAGCACCATGTGATGATCGGGTGTGATAGATTCCAACGTCCACATACAACGGGTGTAACACAGATTTACACATGCAAAACACTTAGGTTGACTTGACGAGCCTAGCATGTACAGACATGGCCTCGGAACACAAGAGACCGAAAGGTCGAACATGAGTCGTATGGAAGATACGATCAACATGGAGATGTTCACCGATGATGACTAGTCCGTCTCACGTGATGATCAGACACGACCTAGTTGGCTCGGATCATGTATCACTTAGATGACTAGAGGGATGTCTAATCTGAGTGGGAGTTCATTAAATAATTTGATTAGATGAACTTAATTATCATGAACTTAGTATAAAAAACCTTTGCAAAATGTCTTGTAGATCAAATGGCTAACGCTCATGTCAACCTCAACTTCAACGCGTTCCTAGAGAAAACCAAGCTGAAAGATGATGGCAGCAACTATACGGACTGGGTCTGGAACCTGAGGATAATCCTCATAGCTGCCAAGAAAGCATATGTCCTAGAAGCACCGCTACGTGAAGCACCCATCCCAGAGAACCAAGACGTTATGAACGCTTGGCAGTCACGTGCTGACGATTGCTCCCTCGTTCAGTGTGGCATGCTTTACAGCTTAGAACTGGGGCTCCAAAAGCGTTTTGAGCAACACAGAGCATATGAGACGTTCTAAGAACTGAAAATGGTTTTCCAAGCTCATGCCCGGGTCGAGAGATATGAAGTCTCCGACAAGTTCTACAGTTGTAAGATGGAGGAAAATAGTTCTGTTAGTGAGCACATACTCAAAATGTCTGGGTTGCACAACCGCTTGTCCCAGCTGGACATTAACCTCCCGGATGAGGCGGTCATTGACAGAATCCTTCAGTCACGCCCACGTAGCTACAAGAGCTTTGTGATGAACTACAATATGCAGGGGATGGTGAAAACTATTCCTGAAGTATTTTCAATGTTGAAATCAGTGGAGGTGGAAATCAAAAAGGAACATCAAGTGTTGATGGTCAATAAAACCACTAGTTTCAAGAAAGGCAAGGGTAAGAAGAACTTCAAGAAGGACGGCAAGGGAGTTGCCGCGCCCGGTAAGCCAGTTGCCGGGAAGAAGCCAAAGAATGGACCCAAGCCTGAGACTGAGTGCTTTTATTGCAAAGGGAAGGGTCACTGGAAGCGGAACTGCCCCAAATATTTAGCGGACAAGAAGGCCGGCAACACTAAAGGTATATGTGATATACATGTAATTGATGTGTACCTTACCAGTACTCGTAGTAGCTCCTGGGTATTTGATACCGGTGCGGTTGCTCATATTTGTAACTCAAAACAGGAGCTGCGGAATAAGCGGAGACTGGTGAAGGACGAGGTGACGATGCGTGTTGGGAATGGTTCCAAGGTCGATGTGATCACCGTCGGCACGCTACCTCTATGTTTACCTACGGGATTAGTTTTAAACCTCAATAATTGTTATTTAGTGCCAGCTTTGAGCATGAACATTATATCTGGATCTCATTTAATAGAGATGGCTACTCATTTAAATCCGAGAATTATGGTTGTTCTATTTATATAAGAGATATGTTTTATGGTCATGCCCCGCTGGTCAATGGTTTATTCTTAATGAATCTCGAACGTGATGTTACACATATTCATTGTGTGAATACCAAAAGATGTAAGATTGATAATGATAGTCCCACATATCTGTGGCACTGCCGCCTTGGTCACATTGGTGTCAAACGCATGAAGAAGCTCCATACAGATGGACTTTTGGACTCTCTTGATTTTGAATCATTTGACACGTGCGAACCATGCCTCGTTGGTAAAATGACCAAGACTCCGTTCTCCGGAACAATGGAGTGAGCAACCAACTTATTGGAAATTATACATACTGATGTGTGCGGTCCAATGAGCGTTGAGGCTCGTGGTGGCTATCGTTATGTTCTCACCCTCACTGATGACTTAAGTAGATATGGGTATGTTTACTTGATGAAACACAAGTCTGAGACCTTTGAAAAGTTCAAGGAATTTCAGAATGAAGTAGAGAATCAACGTGACCAAGAAATAAAGTTCTTACGATCAGATCGTGGAGGAGAATATTTAAGTCACGAATTTGGTACGCACTTAAGGAAATGCGGAATCGTTTCACAACTCACGCCGCTTGGAACACCTCAGCGTAACGGTGTGTCCGAACATTGTAATCGCACTTTATTGGATATGGTGCGGTCTATGATGTCTCTTACCGATTTACCGCTATCATTTTGGGGATAAGCTTTAGAGACAGCTACATTCACTTTAAATAGGGCACCGTCTAAATCCATTGAGACGACACTGTATGAATTATGGTTTGGGAAGAAACCTAAGCTGTCGTTTCTAAAAGTTTGGGGATGCGATGCTTATGTCAAGAAACTTCAACCTGAAAAGCTCGAACCCAAGTCGGAGAAATGCGTCTTCATAGGATACCCTAAGGAAAACATTGGGTATACCTTCTACCTCAGATCCGAAGGCAAGATCTTTGTTGCCAAGAACGGGTCCTTTCTGGAGAAAGAGTTTCTCTCGAAAGAAGTAAGTGGGAGGAAAGTGGAACTTTATGAAGTACTACCTCTTGAACAGGTAAGTAGCGCAGCTCAGGAAGATGTTCCTGTGGTACCTACACCGACTAGAGAGGAAATTAATGATGATGATCAAGGTACTTCGGATCAAGTTACTACTGAACTTCGTAGGTCCACAAGGACACGTTCCACACCGAAGTGGAATGGCAACCCTGTCCTCGAAATCATGCTGTTAGACAACAGTGAACCTTCGAACTATGAAGAAGCGATGGCGGGCCTAGATTCCAACAAATGGCTTGAAGCCATGCAATCCGAGATAGTATCCATGTATGAAAACAAAGTGTGGACTTTGACAGACTTGCCCGATGATCGGCGAGCGATAGAGAACAAATGGATCTTTAAGAAGAAGACAGACGCGGATGGTAATGTTACCATCCATAAAGCTCGACTTGTCGCTAAGGGTTATCGGCAAGTTCAAGGGGTTGACTATGATGAGACTTTCTCTCCTATAGCGAAGCTGAAATCCGTCTGAATCATGTTAGCAATTGTTGCATACTATGATTATGAGATATGGCAAATGGACGTCAAAACGGCATTCCTTAACGGCTATCTTAAGGAAGAACTATATATGATGCATCCGGAAGGTTTTGTCGATCCTGAGAATGCTAACAAGGTATGCAAGCTCTGGCGATCCATTTATGGGTTGGTGCAAGCATCTCGGAGTTGGAACATTCACTTTGATGAGATGATCAAAGCGTTTAGGTTTATGCAGACTTATGGAGAAGCCTGCGTTTACAAGAAAGTGAGTGGGAGCTCTGTAGCATTTCTCATATTATATGTAGATGACATACTTTTGATGGGAAATGATATAGAACTTTTGGACAGCATTAAGGCCTACTTGAATAAGTGTTTTTCAATGAAGGACCTTGGAGAAGCTGCTTACATATAAGGCATCAAGATCTATAGGGATAGATCAAGATGCCTCATAGGTCTTTCACAAAGCACATACCTTGATAAGATATTGAAGAAGTTCAATATGGATCAGTCCAAGAAGGGGTTCTTGCCTGTGTTGCAAGGTGTGAAATTGAGCTCGGCTCAATGCCCGACCATGGGAGAAGATAGAGCAAAGATGAGTGTCATCCCCTATGCCTCGGCTATAGGGTCTATTATGTATGCCATGCTGTGTACCAGACCTGATGTAAACCTTGCTGTAAGTTTGGTAGGAAGGTACCGAAGTAATCCCGGCATGGAACACTGGACAGCGGTCAAGAATGTCCTGAAGTACCTGAAAAGCACTAAGGATATGTTTCTCGTTTATGGAGGTGACAAAGAGCTCGTCGTAAAGGGTTACGTCGACGCTAGCTTCGACACAGATCTGGATGACTCTAAGTCACAAAACAGATACATGTATATTTTGAATGGTGGGGCAGTAAGCTGGTGCAGTTGCAAGCAAAGCGTCGTGGCGGGATCTACATGTGAAGCGGAGTACATGGCAGCCTCGGAGGCAGCGCATGAAGCAATATGGATGAAGGAGTTCATCACCGACCTAGGAGTCATACCCAATGCGTCGGGGCCGATCCCTCTCTTCTGTGACAACACTGGAACTATTGCCCTTGCCAAGGAGCCCAACTTTCACCAGAAGACCAGGCACATCAAGCGTCGCTTCAACTCCATTCGTGAAAATGTTCAAGATGGAGACATAGATATTTGCAAAGTGCATACGGATCTGAATGTCGCAGATCCGTTGACTAAACCTCTTCTGTGAGCAAAACATGATCAACACCAGAACTCTATGGGTGTTCGATTCATCACAATGTAACTAGATTATTGACTCTAGTGCAAGTGGGAGGCTGTTGGAAATATGCCCTAGAGGCAATAATAAAATGATTATTATTATATTTCCTTGTTCATGATAATTGTCTATTATTCATGTTATAATTGTGTTATCCGGAAATCGCAATACATGTGTGAATACATAGACCACAACATGTCCCTAGTGAGCCTCTAGTTGACTAGCTCATTGATCAACAGATAGTCATGGTTTCCTGACTATGGACATTGGATGTCGTTGATAACGGGATCTCATCATTAGGAGAATGATGTGATGGACAAGACCCAATCCTAAGCATAGCACAAGATCGTGTAGTTCGTTTGCTAGAGCTTTTCCAATGTCAAGTATCATTTCCTTAGACCATGAGATCGTGTAACTCCCGGATGCCGTAGGAATGCTTTGGGTGTACCAAACGTCACAATGTAACTGGGTTACTATAAAGGTACACTACAGGTATCCCCAATAGTATCTGTTGGGTTGACACGGATCGAGACTGGGATTTGTCACTCCGTATGACAGAGAGGTATCTCTGGGCCCACTCGGTAATGCATCATCATAATGAGCTCAATGTGACCAAGTGCTTGGTCACGTGATCATGCATTATGGTACGAGTAAAGTGACTTGCTCGTAACGAGATTGAACGAGGTATTGGGATACCAACGATCGAATCTTGGGCAAGTAACGTACCGGTTGACAAAGGGAATTGTATACGGGATTACTTGAATCCTCGACATCGTGGTTCATTCGATGAGATCATCGTGGAACATGTGGGAGCCAACATGGGTATCCAGATCCCGCTGTTGGTTATTGGCCGGAGAGATGTCTCAGTCATGTCTGCATGATTCCCGAACCCGTAGGGTCTACACACTTAAGGTTCGGTGACGCTAGGGTTGTAGAGATATTAGTATGCAGTAACCCGAATGTTGTTAGGAGTCCCGGATGAGTTCCCGGACGTCACGAGGAGTTCTAGAATGGTCCGTAGGTGAAGAATTGTATATAGGAAGTCCAGTTTCGGCCACCGGGAAAGTTTTGGGGGTCACCGGTATTGTACCGGGACCATCGGAAGGGTCCCGGGGGTCCGCCGGGTGGGGCCACCTATCCCGGAGGGACACTTGGGCTGAAGAGGGAAGGGAACCAGCCCTTGGTGGGCTGGTGTGCCCCCTTCGGCATCCCCCTGCGCCTAGGGTTGGAAACTCTAGGGGTGGGGGGCGCCCCACTTGACTTGGGGGGCAAGTCCCCCCCTAGGCCGCCGCCCCCCTTGAGATGGGATCTCTAGGGGGCCAGCGCACCCCCTAGGCCCCCTATATAAAGAGGGGGGAGGGAGGGCAGCCGCACCCTAGTCCCTGGCGCCTCCCTCTCCCCCCGTACCACCTCTCCCTCTCACTGAGCTTGGCGAAGCCCTGCCGAGATCGCTGCTGCTTCCACCACCACGTCGTCGTGCTGCTGGAACTCGATCAACCTCTCCTTTCCCCTTGCTGGATCAAGAAGGAGGAGACGTCTTCCTCAACCGTACGTGTGTTGAACACGGAGGTGCCGTCCGTTCGGCACTAGGATCTTCGGTGATTTGGATCACGACGAGTATGACTCCCTCAACCCCGTTCTCTTGAACGCTTCCGCTCGCGATCTACAAGGGTATGTAGATGCACTCCTCTCTCTCGTTGCTAGACAACTCCATGGATTGATCTTGGTGAAGCGTAGAATTTTTTTATTTTCTGCAACGTTCCCCAACAGCTAACATATTACACCTTTATTATTAATCGCATACTTACGTTGTACTCTCCTACGAGTTTTTTTTCACAGACAATGTTCGCGCGATACCCTTCCAGGATACGGCACAACGGAGATAAAGGCGCAGACATGCAGCAGGGCCCCGTTCAACAGGTTTCTTTTTCGATTAAGCCCATTTGTAAACCTTTTCTACTGTATCTTGTTGTTTAACCATCCCATGGGTTCCATACCCACAGAGGATACTGCCGTTATTGGCATTTCTCCACGACAGATTAAAACACATGTACCTGGAAATTTAGTGCTTATAATAGGCTCTCATCAGCCTATTTTCTTTTAAAAGACCGAATACCCTCGGGAGTGTTCGGCATCACGAGTTTGGCCTTATATGCATCAGCTCCGAATCATGTCTTTGGTCAAATGTTGGGTTTGCCCGGCTCCTGGGTTTGCCGCCTTACGTTCCGTTATTATCGGCTAAGGTAGGCCAAGGGAGAACTACTGCGATTGTGCCCTGGTTATTTCCGGACGAGCACCTCAGTAGAGAAAGCCAAAAACTGACTGTCATGATACAATGAGAGACTGTTCAACCACTAGAAGACTCACCGGAATCTCTAAGGATTCCTCTGCATTAATGAAGGGCCATTTCCCGGCCATGTACACATGCGCCCGTATTCGGATGCACCTGAATGTACCAGGGGCTACATAGTAGCCCCCCCCCGTTAGACCCCCATGGCTAAGCGAAAGTGTTACAGCTATATAGTCCGGTTGCCTAGTTCGACGTGCGATCACCTCCTTAATGGACCAAGACCTTGGATCAAGTGTGATTAAGCATATTTCTCGCAAACACCCCCGCATTGTATGTGTGGGGGCTGAAGCCAACGACTGCTAACTTTCGGACTACTCATATCTATATAAAAACGGCCGCAAAGGGGACACAATCATACTTCTGAGCAAAAAGTATAAATATAGCCCCATAATCAAAATAAACATTGTTTTTTACAATGATTCGACTTATCACTCGAACAAGACATTCTTCGAGCACTGCGCCTCTATTAGGCGGGCACCTTCTGTGACCTGCGCCAAGTAGTGCTCGGCCGGATATTGGCCCCCAGCCGGATCCTGGGTCGCTATAATGGTGGCCTCCATATCCGTCCAATAGGCTTTAACGCGGGCAAGAGCCATCCGCGCACCCTCTATGCACGCCGACCTCCTCATGGCGTCCATCTGAGACACGGCCCCAAGGAATTGCTGCACTAATCCAAAATAGCTGTCCGACTTACACCCCTTCGGCCAAAGATGGTCTATTATAGACTGCATTGCAAGCCCGGACAGCCTGTGGAGCTCCACCATAGCAACCACCTTCTCATTTAGCGGCAGCAGGCGAGTGGGAGCATTGAACTGCGACCAGAAAAGCTTCTCCACTTCTTTATCACCTTGGCCCTCGAAAAACTTAGCGGCATCAGCTGTACTATTTGCCAAGTCCGCATATGCGTCTGCAGGACTCCAGCGCCCAGCCAGGGGAGCATACTTCGGATCCAAAAACTTCGTCCGTAGTAAGTAGGAGTCCCCAGCCACGATTTTGTTGGCCTGTTGGAGCTCCTTCCGCATACCCCGGACCTCGGTCCGCATCTCCTTGGTGGCATTAAGTGCCTTGTCCAGCTCGGCCGAACTAGCCTTATTCTCCTTTTCAAGGAGTACTTACCGGTCGGCGGCATTCTTCAACTCCTCAGCCATTTCAGCTATCTTTTCCTCGCTTCAGCGATGAGCAGCCTGTTCGGCTCTCAATTCTTCAGACGCCTTTAGGGCAGCCGCATTGCTAGCCCGAGCTTGTTCCTTGGCCTGAGCAAGTTCCGCCCTCAGAGCCTCCACGACAGCAGCACCATCTGCAGTACAAACACATGGCATTAACATTATGCCACTTTCGTATTTTCCCATACAACATAATTGAAGTAGAGCACATACCCAGTGACTCTTCCAGCCGTTTGTTTACCAGCGTGATATCGACATCAATAGATCCGATCTGCCTCCTCAGTTCGGCAACTTCAACAGACTGGTCGGCTGCTGGATCCTTATATACCTGCGCATATTTACGGCTCAGCCATTACTATATGATCCCCCATTTTCCGCCTATGGCGGGCAACCAGAGTCTCAGGGGCTACTATCCACAGGGAGGACACCTAGCGCGTGTTTCACAACCAAAAAATAGTGTATTTTTCACTACATACCTCAAAGCCTTTGAGTAGGCTTGTAAATGCCTCATTCAAACCGCTGGTAGCGGATGAAATCTTCGTGAGCACCGTGCTCATTAAAGAGCGGTGCTCCTCCAAGAGCATGGCTCGCTCCAGAAGGCCCATCAGTACGTTCGGCCAGACATCGAACTGTGCCGGACCCTTCTCATCGCCCCCCGTGGGAGCCAAATGCTCCGGGCTCAGGGAGACTGACGTGTTTGCTTCCGGCTTCGGCCGATCCGGACTCCTCCGTGATGACACCCGAGTGTAGCCCGCTTCATGAGGCGGAGAGGTGGGTGGGGTCTCACTCTCCATCATCTCCGGAGGAAGATCCCCCGAAGACGAACTCTATCGAGAGGAGCTGCTCGCCGAACTGCAAAAGACGAAGTCCCGGTTATGAATCTCGGAGAAACACCATACCTTCGAATTAACGATTAACTTATGGCTCAGTGGAGGGCTGGCCCGTTGGTGGGCATGACGCGGTGAGGGTGCCCATTGAGGGAGTCCTGGATAAGGGGGTATCCGGACAGCCGGACTATATTCATTGTCTGGACTATAGAAGCGTCAAGATACAAGACTCAAGACTTCGGCTCGTGTCCGGATGGGACTCTCCTTTGCGTGGAAGACAAGCTTATCAATCCGGATATTATGTTTCCTTCCTTGTAACCGACTCCATGTAAACCCTAGCTCTCCGGTGTCTATATAAACCGAAGAGCATGGTCCTTAGAAGGCCGATCACAATTACAATCATACCATCATAGGCTAGCTCTTAGGGTTTAGCCTCTACGATCTCGTGGTAGATCTACTCTTGTATTCCACATATCTTCAATATTAATCAAGCACGAAGTAGGGTTTTACCTCCATCGAGAGGGCCCAAACCTGGGTAAACATTGTGTCCCTTGCTTCCTGTTACCATCAGCCTAAGACGCACAGATCGGGACCCCCTACCCGAGATCCGCCGGTTTGGACACCGACATTGGTGCTTTCATTGAGAGTTCCTCTGTGTCGTCGCTTCGAGGCCTGATGGCGTCTTCAATCGTCAACAACACGGTCCAGGGTGAGACTTTTCTCCCTGGACAGATCTTTGTGTTCGGCGGCTTCGCACTGCGGGCCAATTCACTTGGCCAGTTGGAGCAGATCGACAGCCTTGCCCCTGGCCACCAGATCATGTTTGGAAACTTGGACTACACGGCAGATATCCATAGAGACCTGATCTTCGATGGATTAGAGCCCTTGCCAGGAGTGCCAGACCGCCACGACGAGCACGGCCTAGACCTGCTGTCGGACAGTGCCCGGGACATTATCCCCGAAGCAGCCTTGGATCTAAATCCAGGACAGGTTGCGGTGCCTATGGACGGAGGGCTGGACCCCGCTCCGCAGGCCGCACACTTATCGGCGGTGGAGCCGAACACGGGTCCCACCTTTGTGGAGGCCTGTAACCTCGGACCCCTGGACCCATATCCGGCCGTTGGTCCTGGTCCACTCACTCTCGAGCCAGCTAGGCCAGGTTGGGCTCCGGTAATAGAATTTAGCGCTGCGAACATCTATCAGCACTCGCCCTTTGGCGACATGCTGAACTCATTGAAGTCTCTCTCTTTGTCAGGAGGCTCTGGGCCGAACTATGTACGGCCCGAGTGGGAAGCTGTCGATGAAGGAATTCGGCGCCCACCCACCACCCACTTCGTTGCCACGATTGAAGAATTAGCCGACGTGCTCGACTCCGAAGATATCGACGGTATGGACGACGATGCAGGAGAGGCTCCAGAATCCCTGGAGTGCGGGATTACTACCTTGTCACACGACATATACATGGTAGATACACCCAATAAGGATGGCAGCCCGGACGATAAAACACCCAGGCAAAAGCCAAAGAAGCGGCACAGACACCGCCCAAAGTCCAGCAATGGGAAAAATAGCGACAAGAGCACAAGAAGGGTTGATATACCCGCAAACTCCGAAAGCAATAATGACCACATGGACTCAGCGATGGAGCAGGACGAGCCAGGTCACGCCAAATCAAGTTCGGAGCAAATACCCGATCACAACGATCCGGAGGGACGAGCTCATACTGCCGCCCCAGAACAGGAAGACAGTCCGGATGATGATGCATTGATCATCCCGGATGAACAAGTGGAACGAGACAACCTCCACAGAAAGCTTATGGCCACCACAAGATGTCTAGAAAAGCAGAAGCAACGGCTCAAGGCCGCACAGGAAAAGCTAAGTCGCAGATGGAATAAGGTGCTAGACACCAAAGAAAGATATGGTGATGACCGCCATACGAAAAGCTATCCAAAACGCAAGCTACTGCCAGAATTCGACGATGCGACCATTCCACCAAAAGAAAATTCGACCAAGAAACCAGACGTACCGCCTCACAACCATAACAGAGCAACCGCAGACACTACACACGATCCACGTGAGCACCCGGATAAAAAGACCGGTGCAGCCAGGTCCATATATGGATCTAGAAGACACACCCCAGCGCAGGACTATGGTCACCCAAACGCTCATAAAAGCCAGATACCAGTTCGGAATCAACCCCGGACACAACAACAGCCGACTACATGCCACAATGCATCCAGATACAGAGGGGCTGCTCACCCCCTGTGCTTCACCGAAGAAGTACTGGACCATGAATTCCCACAAGGCTTTAAACCTGTGAACATAGAAGCATATGACGACACGACGGACCCAGGGGTCTGGATCGAGGATTTTATCCTGCATATTCACATGGCTCGTGGGGATGACCTCCACGCCATTAAATACCTTCCCCTCAAGTTGAAAGGACCAGCTCGACACTGGATGAAAAGCCTCCCTGAAAACTCAATTGGGAGTTGGGAGGAACTCGAAGACGCTTTCAGGGCCAATTTTCAAGGGACATGTGTCCGGCCTCCGGATGCAGACGATCTAAGTCATATAATCCAACAGCCCAGAGAGTCCGTCCGCAAGCTTTGGAACAGATTCCTCACTAAGAAGAATCAAATTGTCGACTGTCCGGACGCTGAAGCCTTAGCGGCTTTCAAACACAGCATCCGTGACGAGTGGCTCGGACGACACCTTGGCCAAGAAAAGCCAAGGACAATGGCAGCCTTAACGAGCCTTATGACCTGCTTTTGCGTGGGTGAGGATAGCTGGTTGGCCCGTAAAGGCACCAGCGACCCCAGCACATCCGAAATAAGGGATGGCAACGGGAAGCCACGACATAATAAAAACAAACACCAAAATAAGGAAGAGAGCCCGGACAACACGACGATCAACGCGGGATTCAGGGGCTCCCGACCTGATCAGCAAAAGAAGCCATTTAAAGGCAGTAAAGATGGACCGTCCGGTCTGAATAGAGTCCTGGACAGACTATGCCAAATTCATGGCACCCCGGAGAAACCTGCAAACCACACCCATAGAGAGTGCTGGGTTTTCAAGTAGGCCGGCAAATTAAATGCCGAACACAAGGGGAGGGACACACCAAGCGAAGACGAGGACGAACCTCACCAGCCGAACATTGGGGTAAAGAAAAAATTCCCGCCAAAGGTTAAAACAGTAAACATGATCCACGCGACTCGCACATCCACGAGAAGGCATAAATGCGTGCCCTTAGAAGCGCACCATGCAGAGCCCGTCGTACCCACGTCTCACTACTGGATGTCTCGTCCGATCAATTTCGATCACATGGACGGCCGAACTAGTATTCGACGCAGAGGATCACAGGCCTTGGTGCTTGACCCACTAATCGACGGATACCATCTCACCCGTGTTCTCATGGACGGCGGCAGTGGCCTCAATTTAATATACGAGGATACTATCCATAGAATGGGGATAGAACCATCCAGAATTAAACAAAGCAACACCACCTTTGAAGGGGTGATACCAGGCGTTGCAGCCTGCGCCAGGGGCTCCATCATGTTGGAAGTAACATTCGGCTCCCCGGGCAACTCCAGAAGCGAAGAGATGCTCTTCACTATCGCACCCTTCCAAAGCACCTATCACGCATTGCTAGGAAAAACGGCCTTCGCCCGCTTCAACACATTGCCGCACTATGGCCACCTTACACTCAAGATGCCCGGTCCCCCTGGCATCATCACCATTAGTGGAATCATAAAGCACCGTTCACGCACAGAGGAATACGCGACGGCCCTGGCGGCCGGACTATGAGCGGCCTCCAGTTTTAGAAAACATGATTGGTCATTATGACCACATACACGGTTAGACGAGTCCGGTAGCCCGGATAAACTCAAATAGGGCACTGTATATATAATCCCGCAAGGGAAACCAGGGGCTGTTTATATTTAATACATCCCCACGCTTCACTCGACCTTATTGGCAGGCCAACAGTTTACACTCTTATAATTAATCTCATACTTACGTTGCAACCTCCTGTGAGTTTTTCTTTTTTATAGACAACGTTCACGCGATACCCTTCCAGGATACGGCACAACGGAGACAAAGGCGCAGACGTGCAGCAGGGCCCCGTGCAACAGGTTTCTTTTTAGATTAAGCCCCTGTGTAAATATTTTCTACTGCCTCTTTTTGTTTAACCATCCCATGGGTTCTCTACCCACAGAGGATACTGCCGTTTTTGGCATTTGGCCATGGCAGACTTAAATGCACGTACCTAGAAATAAAGGGCTTAAAATAGGCTCTTTTCAGCCTATCTTCTTTTACAAAAGACCGAATACCCTCGGGAGTGTTCGACGTCACGAGTTTGGCCGTATATGCATCAACTCCGAATCATGTCTTTGGTGAAAATGTTGGGTTTGCCCGGCTCCTGGGTTTGCCGCCTTATGTTCCGCTATCATCCGGCTAAGGCAGGCCAAAGGAGAACTACTGCGATTGTGCCCTGGTTATTTCGGATGAGCGCCTCAGTAGAGAAAGCCGAAAACTGACCATCATGATACAACGAGAGACTGTTCAACCCCTCGAAGACTCACCGGAATCCCTAAAGATTCCTCCGCCTTAACGAAGGGCCGTTTTTCGGCCATGTACATGCGCGCCCGTATTCAGATGCATGTAGAGGTACCAGGGGCTACATAGTAGCCCCACCATTAGACTCCCACGGCTAAGCGAAAGTGTTACAGCTATATAGTCCGGTTGCCTAGTTCGTCGTGCGATCACCTCCTTAACGGACCAAGACGTTGGATCAAGTGTGATTATGCATATTTTTTCTCCAACACCCCCGCATTGTCCACGAGGGGGCTGAAGCCAACGACTGCTATCTTTCAGACTACTTATACATATAAGAATAGCTACAAAGGGAGGACAATCATACTTCCGGGCAAAAGTATAAAAATAGCCTCATAATTAAACTAAACAATGTTTTCTACAATGATTTGACTTATCACTCGAATAAAACACTCTTCGAGCACTGCGCCTCTATCAGGCGGGCGCCTTCTATGACTTGCGCCAAGTAGTGCTCGGCCGGATGTTGGCCTCCCACCAGATTCTGGCTCGCTATTACAGTGGCCTCCATATCCGTCCAGTAGGCTTTAACGCGGGCTAGGGCCATCCGCGCACCCTCTATGCACGCCGACCTTCTCAGGGCATCAATCCGGGACACGGCTCCAAGGAATTGTTGCAGCAAACCAAAGTAGCTGTCCGGCTTAGGCCCCTTCGGCCAAAGATGGTCTATCACAGACCGCATTGCAAGACCGGACAACCTGTGGAGCTCCGCCATAGCAGCCACCTTCTCATTCAGTGGCAGCGGGCGAGTGGGAGCATTAAACTACGACCAGAAAAGCTTATCCACTTCTTCATCGCCTTGACCCTCGAAGAACTTGATAGCATCAGCTGTGCTATTTGCCAACTCCGCATATGCGTCTGCAGGACTCATGCCACCCGCCAGGGAAGCATACTTCGGATCCAAGAACTTCGTCCGTAGTAAATACGAGCCCCCTGCCACGATTCTGTCAGCTTGTTGGAGCTCCTTCCGCATACTCCGGATCTCGGTCCGCCTCTCCTTGGTGGCATTACGCGCCTTGTCCAGCTCGGCCAAACTAGCCTTATTCTCCTTTTCAAGGAGTGTGTACCGATCGGCGGCATTTTTTAACTCTTCAGCCATTACGGCTATCTTTTCCTCGCTTCAGCGACGAGCCGCCTGTTCGTCCCTCAACTCTTCGACCGCCTTTAGGGCAGCCGCAATGCTAGCTCGAGCTTGTTCCTTGGCTTGAGCAAGTTCCAACCTTAGGGCCTCCACGACAGCAGCACCATCTGCAGTGCACACATATTACATTAATATTACGCCACTTTGGCAATTTTCTCAACATTATAATAAAAACCAAGCACATACCCTGGGACTCCTCAAGCCGTTTATTCACCAGCGTGATATCGGCATCGATGGATCCGATTTGCCTCCTTAGCTCGGCAACTTCAACAGACTGGTCAACTGCCGGATCCTTGCATACCTGCGCACATGTACGGCGCATCCATTAGTATATGATCCCCCGTTTGCAACCTATGGCGGGAAAACAGAGTCTCAGGGGCTACTATCTATAGGGAGCACACCCAGCGCGTGCTTCATAACCAAAAAGTTGTGCATTTTTTCACTACATACCTCAAAGCCTTTGAGCAGGCTTGTAAATGCCTCATTCAAACCGCTGGTAGCGGATGAAATCTTCGTGAGCACCGTGCTCATTAAAGAGCGGTGCTCCTCCGAGAGCGCGGCTCGCTCCAGACGGCCCGTAAGTATGTCCGGCCGGACACTGAACTACGCCGGACCCTTCTCATCGCCCCCCGTGGGAGCCAAACACTCCGGGCTCAGGGCGGCTGACATACTAGCCTCCGGCTTCGGCATGTCCGGACTCCTCCGTGACAACACCTCTGTGTCGCCCGCCTCATGAGGCGGAGAGTTGGCTGGGTTTTCACTCTCCATCATCTCCGGGCGAAGGTCCCCCGAAGACGAACTCTATTGAGAGGAGCTGCTCGCCGGACTACAAAAAACGAAGTCCTGGTTATGGATCTCAGAGTAACATCTCACCTTCAAATTAATGAATGACTTACGACTCGTTGGAGGGCTGGCCCGTTGGTGGGTGTGGCGTGGTGAGGGCGCCCATCGCGGCAGAGCCCCGTGGTGATGTTCTCTTCCCTTGTTTGGGCGTCTCCGCCTCCAAATCTTTGAAGGCGGCCCTCTTCTTCCCGTGTGGGGAGGAGGCTTTGGCCTTCCCTTCCTGACTATCCTCCATAGGAGGGTTGGTGATTTTCCCGGTCTGGATGCGTAGCGCGTGAAGTTCGGCTTCACTGCCCTTTCCTTCGTCCTTCTCTAAAGGGATTTTGCTGAGCGCCCGGTCCATCATCTTTGCAATGGTGGGACCAGGCGGACCTTCAGGAAGTGGTGCCGGACACCTGATTCTCTTTGCTTTGTCAAGCCATTCCTGGCCGCGGAGGGAGTGTTAGAATAATAATCATGATAAATATAAATGAAGTGTCCGGCTTTAAGGTTACTTACTTGGGCATCTAGGCGATTGCAGCTTAGGCCCGCATCCTCGGTGGTGTCCGGACACTTTACTAGTGGTACGAAGAATAATTTACACATCCCTTCGAGCTTGAGGCCGAAGAAGTGTTTAATAGTTCGCGGACCCTCCGGATTAAACTCCCACATCCGAAGGGGTCGACGTTTGCACGGCAACATCTGCCGGACTATCATCACCTGCATTATGCTAACAAGATTTATGTCCCTCTCAATAAGCTCCCGAATACGGTTCTGCAGTTCTGGCACATCGCGAGCAGGCCCATAATTCCATCCTTCGTCTGTCCAAGACGCTAACTGTGATGGAGGGCCCGAGCGGAACTCGGGGGCAGCTACCCACTTTGTGCCTCTGGGAGCAGTGAATAGAACCATCTCCATTGCCATACGTCGGACACTTTCGGAAAAGAACCCTTTGGCCATGGGGCATCGGCGTTCCTGCTTATTATGGCGCCTCCGCACTCCGCATGTCGCCCTTCGATCATCTTCGGCTTCATATTGTAGGTCTTTAGCCATAAGCCGAAGTGAGGGTTGACATGGAGAAAAGCCTCGCACATGATAATAAAAGACGAGATATGGAGGATGGCGTCTGGAGCCAGATCATGGAAATCCAAGCCATATTAGAACATAAGCCCCCTCACAAAGGGGTCGAGGGTAAGGCCTAGGCCTCGGAGGAAGTGAGGAGTAAACACAACGCCCTCATTGGGCTCCCGCGTGGGGATGACTTGCCCCGGAGCAGGAAGCCTGTGCTGGATATCAGCAGTCAGGTATCCAACCTCCCTAAGCTTCGCAATATCCTCCTCCTGAATCGAGGAAGCCACCCATCGGCCAGCTCCATCAAATCCGGACATACTAAAGGATCTGGGGGGGGGTGGAGCTTAGGTTTTTGGGCGATGGAGCTCGAGGTGTGAGAAGGAGCAGGAGAGGTGAAGACGAGGCATAGGCCTCGACCCCTTTATAAAAGGGATGGATACCAAGAGTCCTTAGCGTGGCCGCTTGAGACTTATCTAAGAAACACGGAATTATACCAACAGTCGCCGTGGGGTCACATATGCCCATATTGATGAAAGATCCTGTAATAAGAGGGACACAATCTCTGCTTTGACAGGACGTGCTGATAAAACCGCCTCGCAACGCGAGTCAAGGTGGAGCGAGAAACGCTGGTTCGTGTTGGACCAGGTCACGATGCAGGGGCACGATGTACGAAGATTGCCAGTAGAACGAATTTATGCTAAGGGTATGTGAAGATCATCTTGCTGATCCGGACACGACCTGCGTGTTCGATAATCACCTTGGAGTATTCGGAGGAGGAACCCACCTTGCAATGCCGAAGACAAGACTGCACGCCGGACTCATCGTCATTGAAGCCTGGTTCAGGGGCTACTGAGGGAGTCCTGGATAAGGGGGTATCCGGACAGCCGGACTATATTCATTGTCTGGACTATAGAAATGTCAAGATACAAGACTCAAGACTTCGGCTCGTGTCCGGATGGGACTCTCCTTTGCGTGGAAGACAAGCTTAGCAATCCGGATATTATGTTTCCTTCCTTGTAACCGACTCCATGTAAACCCTAGCTCTCCGGTGTCTATATAAACCGGAGAGCATGGTCCTTAGAAGGCCGATCACAATTACAATCATACCATCGTAGGCTAGCTCTTAGGGTTTAGCCTCTACAATCTCGTGGTAGATCTACTCTTGTATTCCACATATCTTCAATATTAATCAAGCAGGAAGTAGGGTTTTACCTCCATCGAGAGGGCCCGAACCTGGGTAAACATTGTGTCCCTTGCTTCTTGTTACCATCAGCCTAAGACGCACAGATCGGGACCCCCTACCCGAGATCTGCCGGTTTTGACACTGACACCCGTCGCGGCAGAGCCCCCTAGTGATACCTTCTTCCCATGTTTATGCATCTCCGCCTCCAAGTCTTCGGAAGCGGCCCTCTTCCTCCCGCGCGAGGAGGAGGCTTTAACCTCCCCTTCCCAACTATCCTCCGTAGTAGTGATTCCCCCAGTCTGGATGTGTAGTGTGGGAAGTTCGGCTTCACTGCCCTTCCCTTCGCCTTTCCCTGAGGGGATTTTGCTGAGCACCCGGCCAAGCATCTTGGCAACGGTCGGACCAAGCGAACCTTCAGGAAGTGGCCCCGGACACCTGATTCTCTCTGCCTTGTTGAGCCATTCCTGGCCACGGAGGGATTTTCAGAATAATAGTTATGATAAATATAAATTAAGTGTCCAGCTCTTAGGTTACTTACTTGGGCATCTGGACGATTGCAGCTTAGGCCCGCATCCTCGGTGGCGTCCGGACACTTTACTTGTGGTCCGAAGAATAATTTACACATCCCTTCGAGCTTCAGGCCTAAGAAGTGCTTAATAGTCCGCGGACCCTCCAGGTTAAACTCCCACATCCGGAGAGGCCGACGTTTGCACGGCAACATCCGTCGGATTAGCATCACTTGCATTATGCTGACAAGATTTATGTCCCTCTCAATGAGCTCCCGGATGCAATTCTGCAGTTCTGGTACATCACCCGCAGACCCAAAATTCCGTCCTACATCAGTCCAAGATGCTAACTGTGACGGAGGGCCCGAGCGGAACTCGGGGGCAGGTACCCACTTTGTGCCTCTGGGAGCTGTAACATAAAACCACCTCCATTGCCATACATCGGATACTTCCGGGAAAGAACCCTCTGGCCATGGGGCATACACGTTCCTGCTTATTATGGCACCTCCGCACTCCGCATGTCGCCCCTCGATCATCCTCGGCGTCACATTGAAGATCTGGAGCCATAAGCCGAAGTGTGGGATGACGTGGAGAAAAGCCTCGCACACAATAATGAACGACAAGATATGGAGGATGGTGTCTGGAGCCAGATCATGGAAATCCAACCCATAGTAGAACATGAGCCCCCTCACAAAGGGGTCGAGGGTGAGGCCCAGGCCTCGGAGGAAGTGAGGAACGAACACAACGCTCTCATTGGGCCCCGGCATAGGGATGACTTGCCCTGTAGCAGGAAGCCTGTGTTGGATATGGGGGGTCAAGTATCCGACCTCCCTAAGCTTCGTAATGTCCTCCGCTTGTATCGAGGAGGCTACCCACCGGCCTTTTGCGTCGGATCCGGACATGTTGGAGGATCTGGAGTGTTGGAGCTTAGGTCTTGGGTGCTAGAACTTGAGGTGCGAGAAGGAGCAAGGGAGGTGGAAAAAAGGCGTAGGCCTTGACCCCTTTATAAAAGGGATGAATATCAAGAGTCCTTAGCATGACCGCTTGAGACTTATCTAAAATACACGGAGTCATGCCAACGGTCGCCGTAGGGTCACACACGCCCATATTGATGAAAGATCCCATAATAGGAGGAACACGATCTCTACTTTGGTAGGACGTGCCAATAAAACCGCCTCGCAACGCGAGTCGAGGTGGGGAAGGAAACGCCGGTTCGTGTTGGACCAGGCCACGATGCAAGGGCACGATGTACAAGGATTAATAGTAGAACAAATTTATGCTATGTTCCCCACAATGGTGTGTGAAGATCATCTTGCAGAACCGGACACTGTTCGTCGTATCAGATCCGGACACGGTCTGCGTGTTCGATAATTACCTTGGAGTATTCGGAGAAGGAACCCGCCTTGCAATGCTGAAGACAAGATTGTGCGCCGGACTCACCTTCATTGAAGCCTGGTTCAGGGGCTATTGAGGGAGTCTTGGATTAGGGGGTATCCAGACAGCCAGACTATATACATCGTCCGGACTATTGAAGCATGAAGATACAAGACTCAAGACTTCAGCCCGTGTCTGGATGGGACTCTCCTTTGCGTGGAAGACAAGCTTGGCGATCCGGATATTATATTTCCTTCGTTGTAACCGACTCCATGTAAACCCGAGCCCTCTCCGGTGTCTATATAAACCGGAGAGGATGGTCCTTAGAAGGACGATCACAATTACAATCATACCATCATAGGCTAGCTCTTTGGGTTTAGCCTCTATGATCTCGTGGTAGATCTACTCTTGTACTACTGATATCTTCAATATTAATCAAGCAGGAAGTAGGGTTTTACCTCCATCGAGGGGGCCCGAACCTGGGTAAACATTGTGTCCCTTGCTTCCTGTTACCACCAGCCTAAGACGCATAGATCGGGACTCCCTACCCGAGATCCGCCGGTTTTGACACCGACAACAGGCTTCTTCTTCTCTTCCTCTTTTAGATCCTTCTCTCGTCCCAGGACTGTGGTGTACGCAACATCTAGCCCAGCGACCCACTCATCATTTGAGTTTTTGAACATGCGTCTGAAGCGAGCAAGGCATCCTTTCACCATCGCAGAAGAACGGGTGTAGATGACGTCGAACTCATCGCCTGTGATGGTTCTAACCTTGTACTCACCACCGATCATGGAGATTTGGGACGCCATGGATTTAGGAGGAGGGTTAGGATTAGTGGAACTACCGTAAGGTGACAGGACAGGACGACTAGGAGCGAACTGCCGTAATGTTAAAGGACATTCGGGGACTAGTAGGAGCAAACTGCCAGCGGTTTTTGGATTGTAGAAGTGTTGAGTGGGGCGTGCGAACGGCAGGCTAGTGGCTTGCCTGGTGGATAAATGGATTCATGCATAGTACTATGGGGGCCCAATTAGATTTCATGTCTACTCGACGCCCAATTAAATGGCTTTTGATGTCATGTCAAGCGTCGGGAAAATTACAGGTGATACGAAGCTTTCCATTCTCCCATGATACGGGCTTTCGAGAGCCCTTGGATCTGAGATTGAACGATTGCATGGCATGTGATACGTCTCCAACGTATCTATAATTTTTGATTGTTCCATGCTATTATATTACCTGTTTTTGATGTTTATGGGCTTTATATTACACATTATTATCATTTCTGGGACTAACCTACTAACCGGAGGCCCAGCCCATATTGCTGTTTTTTTGTCTATTTCAGTATTTCGAAGGAAAGGAATATCAAACGGAGTCCAAATGGAATGAAACCTTCGGAAGCGTGATTTTTGGAAGGTACGTGATCCAGAGGACTTGGAGTACAAGTCAAGAAGCAGTCGAGGCGTCCACGAGAGGGTAGGGCGCCCCCCTGTCGGTGTCAAAACCGGCGGATCTTGGGTAGGGGGTCCCAAACTGCACGTCTAAGGCTAATGGTAACAGGAGGCTGGGGACACGATGTTTACCCAGGTTCGGGCCCTCTCGATGGAGGTAATACCCTACTTCCTGCTTGATTGATCTTGATGATATGAGTATTACAAGAGTTGATCTACCACGAGATCAGAGAGGCTAAACCCTAGAAGCTAGCCTATGGTATGATTGTTGTTGTGTCCTATGGACTAAACCCTCCGTTTTTTATAGACATCGGATGGGGATAGGGTTACACAGAGTCGGTTTACAGAGAAGGAGATCTACATCCGGATCACCAAGCTTGCCTTCCACGCCAAGGAGAGTCCCATCCGGACCCGGTACGAAGTCTTCTATCTTGTATCTTCATAGTCCAACAGTCCCGCTGTCTGGATACCCCCTTATCCAGGACTCCCTCAGTAGCCCCCGAACCAGGCTTCAATGAAGATGAGTCCGGCGCGCAGATTGTCTTCGGCACTGCAAGGTGGGTTCCCCTCCAAATCCGGTGCACCTGTTGTAGCGAATAGTGTCCGGCCTCCCAGTAAGGTTGTACTCCTCGGCTTCTGTGCTTCAATAATGGCTACCTCCACGTGTCGATCGAAGACGAGGGGCCGGGGCGTTTTTGCATTTGACACCCTAATCCCGTAGGTGAGCCGTCTATTTGAGGAGATGGGGATCTTCAGATCCAAATCACACCATCTTCCCCCAAGCAAGCATTCCGCAGAGCGCGCCCAAAAGAGGCCATCCCATCATGACCGGTCGCCGCAGCCCTGCTCGCCGCTCCCCCAGCTCGAAGCCAGGGGATTGAGAAAAGTGTTCCATCTCTCACAGCCGCCTAATAGAGCTGCAGACCAAAGGGTTCCTTCCGCCCGCATGCATGGTCCCAGTCCGATCCGGACTAGCCACCTATAATGGCGGGGAGCTAGCGGAGAGATTCCCTAACCCATCTCGGGGGGAGCGGGTATGCCTTGTCCCATATCTGCTAAGAGGCGTCGGGTTCCCAATCCACCCATTCCTCCGCGGGCTCCTAGAGTTCTACGGTCTCCAGATGCATAATCTTACCCCCGCCTCCATACTACACATCGCGGGCTACGTCGCCCTCTGCGAGATGTTGCTAGGCTGCGAAGCTCATTTCGAGCTATGGAAGAGGTTATTTTGCCTCGTCCCCCGCAACTAGGAGGGGTCTATATATCAAGTGGGCGGAGCTGAAATATGGTGCATCACCCAGACCGGATACCTGTCCGGTACTCCAAAGAAGGCGTCCGAAGACTGGCCCTCGGAGTGGTTTTATGTTGATAACGTTCCCCTTCCGAACCCGGTCCGGATAGGCCTTCCTGAGTTCACCAATACTCCGCTGAAGAAGTGCCAAAGCTGGCGCCCTCAGAGCCCCCAGGAGGAAGAAAACAGGGAAGTCTTCTATCTGATGAGCCGGATACAAACCCTGGCCAAATCATGATTGAAAATAATCGAAGTTATGTCAATATGCATAATAAGGGGAGTGCAGCCACTTCAATATAGGGGAAAACCCATGTGGCACTTCAATGGAGAAGACGATGCCTCCCGCTGTGGTCGCAAAGGTCCAGACTCCGCCACATCTTTGGCGAGGATACTGCCCGAATTGTACAAAGGAGAAGAAGAGGAGTTCCTCCGCATCAAACCGCGGGATGGATTTTCCATGTATAACCCCCGAAGCTGGGTAAGTTGTCATCTTTCACTCGACTCTATTCATTCTCACCTTCTTTGTCACCATTATTTACCTTGCTGTTTCAAAACGTGAACTTAGGAGGGCTGTGAAAGAGTTCAACAGCCCCTCTCCGCAGCCAGAGGATCCCGGCTGGGCTCTCGACCCCGGACTTGAAGAGGATCTGGACATATCTGTGGGATTCGTCGACAGGACCTTCTATCAGGCAAGTAGTGGCGGCTCATTAGTGGCCATCACCGCGGATTATCCCGGACTGCTTCCCGTGTCGCACGTAAGTAATGTCGGGGTTCCAACCTTCCGAAAGAATTCCTTCGTTTTGTCGTACCTTAAGCTCACATGCCGTATTTTTATAGAAACGGCAGTCGAGGCATCGTGCGGAACCCGCGGGGCCTCTTAGCAAGAGGCGCCTACACAAGGTAGGCTTAAACGGGAGGCGGTTAGGAGTGATACGCAGGTGCAAAGGTATTCATCAAACTCGCCCCATGGTTTATTTGGTCTTTTTGTCGAGGCGTGATGGCTTTAATTACGTCCGGATAGGAAACGTCGGACTATATCAGGGGACCCTACCGGCCACGCTTCCAGCAGCCGGATTCCTGGACCGGATTCCCGGGCAGAGGCGGATGTGGGGACAGTGCCAAACTGTCCTCCTGCGGAGGATACAGATATGCTTTCCGCCACAAATTCAGAAGTGGAGAGCGCCATGAATCACCGGCACCGACGGGCCGTACTCCGTGGTGGTATTTTTTCCGAAGAGGCGTTCAATGCCTTCAATTCCGGACACGCTTATATCCGCGCTGCTCAAGATGGACTTGCCAGAGCAATGAACCAATATGTGAAGGACATACGGGTAATAGAATTTAATAAGTATGTATAGTAGTAGCCCCTGAGACTTGAAATAGTTGGCACAACTGATTTAAGGATCATTAAATGCATAGGTCTTGTAGAGAAGAATGCCCAGTTGTCTCAGGAGCTGGAGGAGTGTAAGGCCCAAATGAAGGCCAATGTAGCCGAACAAGAGGAGTCCAAGAAGGCTTCTTCTAGTAAGAATTTCCCTCTACTAGTTTGTATGTTCGGCATGGTTTATAAATCTGACAAAAGATTCGGCAGACAATCCCGGAGGAAATCCGAAGACTGTGGGAGATAACGAGCTGCATCTGCGAAGTCAGCTGAAGGCGGGCAAACGCGTGCTGACGCAGTCTATCCAAGAGAAGAATAAGCTGCAAGATTCTAATCTCCAACTGAGCATCAAATTGAAAGACGTTTGGGCTCAGCTTGCGGAATCCGTGAAGGAGAACCGGAGGCTTCGACGCGGCATTTATAGTAACTGCTTGAACGAACTGTAGTATAGTTCGGCGAGGAGGCGTATTGAAAGAGTTATGTCTGCAGGTATGTTGACGGGACGCCCTGAAGAGGATATGCCCGGGTCTGCGGGCGATATGCTGCAAGAGCTATCACAACTGCACGAACAAGCTCGATAGGTGATGCAGGGTATTGCCCAGGCGTTGTGGCCGTCTGCTTCCCTGCCAGGAGGCATGGGCGAACTTGTAGAGATGCTCAAAGGAGCACGGCGGCGATTTCGATTATGGAAGATATCAGCCTGCCGGCAAGGTGTGAAGGAAGCTTGGGCCATGGTGAAGACGCGATACGCCAAGGCTGACCCGAAGCTTATGGTCGAAGTCGGACCGGCTGGTCCAGATGGACAAGAGATACCCGTTAGTTTGGTATATGATCAAGTAGCATTAGCTGCAAAGTATTCCCAACAGGATTGTAAGCTAGACAGCCTGTTGGATGGTATAGAGGAAGAGTACAGCCAGTCTATATGATTGTGTAATTTTGAAGAGGCTCATGTACTCTCTAGCCGGATTGAAAATCGTTTGTCTTGGCAGACCTTTTCGCTTCAGCCCCCAGATTTGACAGTCCGGGGTGTATCCGAATTCCCGCACAGTAATGAAAAATCGGGGTATGCATGGTAACCAGGCGTAGGGGTCATAAGTGCTTGAACAGACAAGTACCCAACTAGTTATGTTTTATTACATGGATAGTAAGAAACATCTTCCAGAGAGAATAGTTCCATTAGGGGTTACTTTCTCTAGGTACACATGCATCGATGTGCATGTCCGAACTGCGAACAGAAACGCAGGAAACAAAACATCTGGGTATTTTCGTTGTTAGGAACGAGAACATTTTTTGTTCATTGACCAAATATTCCCTTAAGAACGCTAGCTTTCAGCTTCACCTAGTCTGAGGTACACATCCGACTCAACCGACAGTAACAATCACAGAGGTGCTCCCCTTATACCCTAGCCGAATTAACGGGAACGTAGGGCATAAATACAAGAGCCAGGCAACCCAGCATGGCCAAAACTTAAGTCATATCGATGCATATAATGGTGAAGAAAAGGCACAAATGGAAAGGGAGATGCATATGTGGCTGGCGAGAAGCCATTAAAGTGATTATAATATAGCTTCCGAATAGGAAGCCCCCAGGTATAGTGTGCACACATAATGCGGCCGGAGTGCTCAGGGCATCCGTACAGTTTTAAGGCTGTATATAATAAAAAAGGAAAAGGGGGCGAGAAAGGAGGAAAGAGAACATAACTGAGGAGGCGGAGTTAAGGAGACGAACACTGGGTTCGGCGCTAGGCATAGAATCTCCGGAGTCTGGCCGTGTTCCATGGGTTCGGCTCGAGTCTGTTATCAGATGTACTACGCAGACAGTACGCTCCTCCAGTGAGAACTTTGTCAATGATGAAGGGACCCTCCCACTTGGGTTTGAGCTTGTCCTTCTTCTTCTCAGGTAGGCGTAGAACGAGTTCGCCAATGTTATAAGTTTTTGCTCGTACTTATCTGCTTTGATACCTTCGAGCATGTTGCTGATAGAATGCGGAACGGGCTTTAGCGACATCACGTTCCTCCTCCAAAGCATCTAAGTTGTCCTGTCGGTCTAGCTCGGCTTCCTTCTCTTCATACATGCGCACACGAGGTGAGTCATGAATTATATCGCAGGGCAGCACTGCTTCTGCGCCGTACACCATGAAAAATGGTGTGTATCCGGTGGTGTGATTCGGCGTGGTCCGCAGCCCCCAGAGTATGGAGTTGAGTTCCTCGACCCAATGTGTGTCTGATTCCTTCAAGGATTGCACTAGTCTAGGTTTGATGCCGCTCATAATAAGACCATTCGCACGTTTGACCTGACCGTTTGTTTGGGGGTGATAGACAGAGGCGTAGTCAAGCTTAATGCCCATTTTGCCACACCAGGCTTTTACCTCCTTGGCTGTAAAATTCGAGCCGTTGTCAGTGATGATACTGTGGGGGACGCCGTAACAGTGTACAACCTCCGATATGAAGTCTATCACTGGTCCGGATTCGGCCGTTTTAACTAGTTTGTCTTCAATCCATTTGGTGAACTTGTCCACCATGAACAATAGGTAGTTTTTCTTATGGCTTCCCCCTTTAAGGGGTCCCACCATATCCAGCCCCCATACCGCGAAGGGCCAAGTTATGGGGATCGTTTGGAGAGCGGTAAGGGGCATATGGCTCTGATTGGCAAATAGTTGACAACCAACGCAATGTTGGACAAGGTCCTATGCGTCTGCCTGGGCTGTCGGCCAGTAGAATCCTATCCGAAAGGCTTTGCTTATGAGAGCTCGGGCTGCCACGTGGTGCCCGCCTAGTCCGGAATGGATTTCGGCTAAGAGCTGCCACCCTTCCTCTTTGGAGATGCATCATTGGAGCACTCCGGTGGCGCTCTTCTTGTAGAGCTCTCCTTCATGGACTTTGTAGGCTTTAGAGCATCGCATAATACAACGTGCCTCATTTTGGTCCTCGGGGAGCTCTTGCCTATTAAGGTAGGCTAAGAAGGGCTCGGTCCATTGGGCGATGACAACCATTATTTCGTGGGCCGAAGATGTTATTTCGGTGGCAGGGCCTCCGATTACGTCAGAAGGATCAGAATCTAGGGTTGTGTTCAGAGCCGGACTAATGGTGCCAGACTCCCCTTCCCATGCCATGGACGGCTTGAACAACCTTTCTAAGAAGATATTAGGTGGGACGGGGTCGCGTTTAGCGCCGATGCGGGCGAGTATATCCTCCGCTTGGTTGTTTTCTCTGACCACATGGTGGAATTCGAGCCTCTCGAACCAAGCTGATATTTTGAGGACGGCATTGCGATAGGCCGCTATTTTCGGATCCTTGGCGTCAAAGTATCCATTTACCTGAGATATTGCGAGGTTCGAGTCCCCGCGCACTTCGAGGCGTTGAATGCCCATGGAGACCGCCATCCGAAGACCATGCAACAGAGCCTCGTATTCGGCTGCATTGTTGGAGTCTGTGTATAGTATTTGGAGGACATACTGCACCGTATCTCCGGTGGGGGATGTCAGGACGACACCCGCTCCCAATCCGGCCAGCATTTTGGAGCCGTCGAAATGCATGATCAAATTTGAGTGCGCGCCATACTCTTTAGGGAGTTCGGCTTCTGTCCATTCGGCGACAAAGTCAGCCAGTACTTGCGACTTAATGGACTGCCGTGGTTTGTATGTTATGTCGAACGGAAGGAGCTCAATAGCCCATTTAGCAATTCGGCCTGTTGCTTCACGGTTATTTATTATGTCATTGAGTGGAACTTCGGAGGCCATCATGATCGAACACTCTTGAAAGTAGTGTCATATTTTCCGGGATGCCATGATGACCGCATATGCTATCTTTTGATAGTGCGGGTACCGAGATTTACATGGGGTGAGGACAGTGGACACGTAATATACCGACTTTCGGAGCTGGAACTTGTGTCCGTCTGCCTCTTGTTCGACGATGAGCACTGCGCTCACTATTTGGTTTGTTGCGGCTATGTATAATAGCATGGGTTCTCCAATGTTTGGCGCGGTCAGGACTGGGTTGGTGGCCAAGAGTGCCTTTATTTCTTCCAGTCCGGTCGTGGCCGTGTTCGTCCACTCGAAGTGCTCGGTGCGTCGAAGAAGGTGATACAGGGGTAGTGCCTTTTCTCCTAAGCGGGAGATAAAGCGGCTTAAGGCAGCCACACATCCAGTTAATTTTTGGATCTATTTGAGGTCTGTTGGTATAGCCAACTGTGACAGAGCTCGAATTTTTGCCAGATTGGCTTCAATTCCTCTATTGGAAACGATGAAGCCGAGCAATTTTCCGGAGGGTACTCCAAAGACACACTTCTCTGGGTTGAGCTTGATGTCGTATGTTCGGAGATTATCGAACGTAAGCCTCAAGTCATCTATTAAAGTTTTGACGTGTCTTGTTTTGATGACCACGTCGTCTACATAGGCCTCTACTGTCTTGCCGATTTGTTTTTCTAGGCATGTCTGAATCATGCGTTGATAGGTTGCGCCGGCGTTTTTGAGCCCGAAGGGCATGGTGTTGAAACAAAAGGGGCCGTACGGAGTGATGAAGGCTGTTGCAGCCTGGTCGGACTCCGCCATCTTTATTTGATGGTATCCGGAGTATGCCTCGAGGAAACACAATGAGTCGTGTCCTACGGTGGCATCGATTATCTGGTCAATGCGGGGGAGGGGGAAGGGATCCTTAGGGCAAGCTTTATTGAGGTCTTTGAAATTGATGCACAAGCGCCAGGATTTGTCCTTTTTTGGTACCATTACCAAGTTTGCTAGCCAATCCGGATGTTTGATGCCTCTGATGAATCCGTCCTCAAGTAGCTTGGCTAGATCTTCTCCCATGGCTTGCCGCTTAGGCTCTGAGAAGCGCCGGAGAGTCTGCTTGATTGGCTTGTTGCATGTGACCAGACTCCAGCAGACACGCCTGGATTGGCTATCGTCTACATATCATGCAGGTTGTGTTGTACAGGGTTGCAGTTCTGGTGAGAAATCTAAAAAAAGGTTTCTTGTCATCTCGCAAAATTAGGTGTCATGTGCTTCGAATCACTGCGAGGGTTAAACAATGACAACTGAGTTGGGCTAGTAATTGGGGAACATGCACGAAGACTACTCGGCTGCCATCTAGGTCAAGCCGGCTATGTTAATTAGGACATCTATCGACAGACCCCTTTTCTACGAGTTTATCTTTAATTTGAGCTTTGATCCTCATCTGGTTTGTCCGTCGAGATTCATGTTGTCTCCTTTGGGCAGTGAGGTTATGATTTCTTGTCATTTGGCAATTTTTCGTGTTATATGTTATAATCCGGTCCTTTAGATCAAAATGATGACAACTGCGCCTTCGAGGCACGTGCATGAAGACTTCTCGACAGTCATTGACGAGGTCAAGCGGGCTCCGGTAGATAAAAGAAAACTAGTACTCCACTATATAGGCAGGAGCCTCCATGCTTGCTTGCTAGTGTTGCTCTCTTCACACTGTCTCGTCCTCTCCAGATCTAAATACGACAGCGGTGGCCACACACTCTCTCTCTCTCTGCTCACCGCTGGTCACAGATCCAGCTGGATCCTCTCTGCTGGGGAAGGTGAGAAGGTGCAATGTTCACGCGGTCGTCCTTGGCGATGGCTCTTACCCACTGCCGGTGCGTCCCGATCAGCGTGCCTTGCTGTTCTCTCCCAATTACCGCTGGCGAGGGAGGGCCTCCGACCCCTTCTTCCTCGCTGCCGTAGTGTGGGCAGATCCGTCCTCCTGCTATGTCTTGAGCTTGCGTTGGTTTTCCTTGAAGAGGAAATGGTGATGCAGCACAGTAGCGTAAGTATTTCCCTCCGTTTTTGAGAACCAAGGTATCAATCCAGTAGGAGGCTCCTCAAAAGTCCCACAAACCTACACAAACAAACAAAGAACTCGCAACCAACGCGATAAAGGGGTTGTCAATCCCTTCACGGCCACTTGCGAAAGAGAGATCTGATAGAGATAATATGATAAGATAAATATATTTTTGGTATTTTATAATATAGATGCAAAAAGTAAAGATACAAATAAAAGTAGATTGAAAGCTTATATGATAAAAGATAGATCCGGGGGCCATAGGTTTCACTAGAGGCTTCTCTCAAGATAGCGTAAGTATTACGGTGGGTGAACAAATTACTGTCGAGTAATTGATAGAAAAGCGAATAATTATGAGATTATCTAGGCATGATCACGTATATAGGCATCACGTCCGTGACAAGTAGACCGACTCCTGCCTGCATCTACTACTATTACTCCACACATCGAGCGCTATCCAGCATGCATCTAGAGTATTAAGTTCATAAGAACAGAGTAACGCATTAAGAAAGATGACATGATGTAGAGGGATAAACTCAAGCAATATGATATAAACCCCATCTTTTTATCCTCGATGGCAACAATACAATACGTGCCTTGCAACCCTTTCTGTCACTGGCTAAGGACACTGCAAGATTGAACCCAAAGCTAAGCACTTCTCCCATGGCAAGAAAGATCAATCTAGTAGGCCAAACCAAACCGATAATTCAAAGAGACTTGCAAAGATAACTCAATCATACATAAAAGAATTCAGAGAAGATTCAGATAGTACTCATAGATAAACATGATCATAAACCCACAATTCATCTGATCTCGACAAACACACCACAAAAAGAGTTTACATCGAATAGATCTCCACAAGAGAGGGGGAGAACATTGTATTGAGATCCAAAAAGAGAGAAGAAGCCATCTAGCTAATAACTATGGACCCGAAGGTCTGTGGTAAACTACTCACAACTCATCAGAAGGGCTATGGTGTTGATGTAGAAGCCCTCCATGGTGGATTCCCCCTCTGGCAGAACACCGTCGACGGCTCCAAGATGGGATCTCGCGGATACAGAAGGTTATGGTGGCGGAAATATTTCTTCGGTGGCTCCCTGGATGTTTTCGGGGTACGTAGGTTTATATAGGAAGAATAAGTATGTCGGTGGCCGCTCGAGGGACTCAGGAGACAGGGAGGCGTGCCCAGGAGGGGTCGGTGCACCCTCCTATCTCCTGGCCGCCTCGATTGCTTCTTGACTTGCACTCCAAGTCCTCCGGATCACGTTCGTTCCAAAAATCACGCTCCCGAAGGTTTCATTCCGTTTGGATTCTGTTTGATAATCCTTTTCTTCAAAATACTGAAATAGGCAAAAAAACAGCAATACGGGCTGGGCCTCCGGTTAGTAGGTTAGTCCCAAAAATGATATTAATGTGTAAAATAAAGCTCATAACATCCAAAACGGGTAATATAATAACATGGAACAATCAAAAATTATAGATACGTTGGAGACGTATCACCTCCCGCCGCCCACTGATGACCCACAAGTATAGGGGATCTATCGTAGTCCTTCCGATAAGTAAGAGTGTTGAACCCAACAAGTAGTAGAAGGAAATGACGAGCGGTTTTCGGTAAGGTATTCTCTGCAAGCACTGAAATTGTAGGTAATAGATAGTTTTGTGATAAGATAATTTGTAACGAGTAACAAGCAATGAAAGTAAATAAGGTGCAGCAAGGTGGCCCAATCCTTTTTGTAGCAAAGGACAAGCCTGGACAACTTCCTATAATGAGAAAAGCACTCCCGAGGACACATGGGAATCATTGTCAAGCTAGTTTCATCACGCTCATATGGTTCGCGTTCGGTACTTTGATAATTTCATATGTGGGTGGACTGGTGCTTGGGTACTGCCCTTACTTGGACAAGCATCCACTAGTAGAAAAGGGGCATTGGTCCAGGCCGGGTCAGCCCATTAGTCCCGGTTCAATCCAGAACCGGGACCAATGGGGGCATTGGACCCGGTTCGTGAGCCCCGGGGGCCGGCCGGGCCACGTGGGCCATTGGTCCGGTTCGTCTGGACCTTTTGGTCCCGGTTGGTGGGACGAACCGGGACCAATGTGCCTTGCTCCTGGCCCACCACCATTGGTCCCGGTTGGAGGCATGAACCGGGACCAAAGGACGCCCATTAGTCCCAGTTCATACCACCAACCAGGACTAAAGTGTTTGTCCTCGTTGCGGCCAGAGTTTAGTCCCACCTCACCAACCGAAGGGGGCTCACACCGGTTTATAAGCCCCTCCCTCTCTGCCTTGTTGAGCTCCTCTCAAAATGAAAATAGATGCCCTTATACAGGAAATTTGACCTAAATTCATACTGAATTTCTCTGAAGTTAGTAGAAATTTATTATGAGTTTAGGTTGAATTTTCTCTATAAGCACATCTATGCTCATTTTTGAGTAGTTTTTTATATAGTTTTTTTCTTTTCTGCTATATTTATTTTTTTTCTATTAATTTCTGAGTTGTAATAAGTCATTAAAAATAAAAAAGATTTTAGTAAAGTTAATCACAACTATTTTTTCTACTATTTATTTCTGAGTAGTTTTTTATATAGTTTTTTTTCTTTTCTGCTATATTTATTTTTCTATTTATTTCTGTGTGGTAATAAGTCATTAAAAATAAAAAAGAGGCGCAATGCTAGTTAATTCGCTTCAAGCCTTTCAGAATAGTGTAAACTGCACTGCACATAGCTCCGTGCAGTCTACCCTATTCCTCAAGGCTTGAAGCGAACCAACGTGCAGGTGAGCATTGAGCCTCTTCTTCATCGTCTCTGCACTCGGGGCTTATAAACAGCTGTGAGTGCCTCTCGCTTGGTGAGATGGGACTAAAAAACAGCTGCAGAAAGAATCAACTAAAGAACAGCTGCAGAAAATAAATAAGTAATTAGACGGATCCATTGGTACCGGTTGGTGGCTCCAAACGGGACCAATGCCCCTCTTTAGTCCCGGCACATAATGTTTTAATGTCTTATGGTTCGGCCCTCGTGATACCATGCCAACTTTCAACTTTCAACTTTTTCAGAGTTCATTTGAAATGCTTTAATGCAGAAAACAAAAGAAAATAAATAATTCAGAAAACAAAACAAAAAAACTTGAAAAAAATAAAATAGCAACAATAAGTATTTTGTTGTAAGTAGAAACAAAATAAAATAAATAAAGCAAAAAGAAAACAAAAAAGTGTATTCAAATTTGAAAACTAATGGCACTAACAGAAAGTTTATAATTTTTCTAAAACTAAAAGCAAAAAGAATTAAAAAATAAAGCAACAAAACAAAAGAAAATAAATAATGCAGAAAACAAAACAAAAATCTTGGAAAAAAATAAAAATAGCAACAATAAGTATTTTGTTGTAAGTAGAAACAAAATAAAATAAATAAAGCACGAAACAAAACAAAAAAACAAAAAAAGTGTTTTCAAATTTGAGAACTAATGGCACTAACAGAAAGTTTATAATTTTTCTAAAACTAAAAGCAAAAAAGAATTAAAAATAAAGCATAAAAACAAAAGAAAATAAATAATGCAGAAAACAAAACAAAAAATCTGGGAAAAAAATAAAAATAGCAACAATAAGTAAAAAAAAAGTGCCTCCTACTGGGCCCCCGCGGCCTGAATACGACTAGAAACCCACCATGGGCCAGGATTCAGGCCCGTAGGTGGCCCAGTAGGCCCATCAGGATAAGCAGTAGTAAGTAGGCTCGTAAGCCTGCAGTGGAGAGGAGGTCGAGAGGGGTGCGGCAGTGGGGCTTATAAACCACTGCGCGCCCCTCTCAGCTAGCGAGGTGGGACTAAACTTTTGTGCCGCACCGTGCCAGCACACGACCATTGGTCCTAGTTCGTGGCACCAATCGGGACCAATGCCCACCCTTTAGTCCCGGTTGGTGGCACCAACCGGGACCAAAGCCCTCTGCTTCCTGCCCTTTGGGCTGCTGAAAAGAGGCCTTTGATCCCGGTTGGTGCTACCAACCGGGACTAAAGGGTGCATTGGTCCAGGTTGGAGCCACCAACCGGGACCAAAGACTTTGCTATATAAGGAAAATTTCAGAACCACATCCCCACTTCGATCTCTCCTACTCCTCGATCTCCCGACGTCGCACGTCGTCGCCTGCCGCCACCTCGCCGTCGCCGCCCCGCCCCGACTCCGTCGCCGCCCCGCCCCGCCCCGACGCCGTCGCCGTCCCGCCCCGCCCTGCCGCCCCGATGTCGCCGCCCCGCGCCGCACCTCACCGTCGCCGTCACCGTCGCCATCGACCTCGCCGTGAGCAACTTTTTATGATTTTTGGTAGATTTTTTAAGATTTTTTGTAGTTTATAGATTTTTTTGTTAGATTAGATGTGTAGTAATTTAGATATGTAGTTCATAGTATGTTAATTTAGATTGTGTAATTAATTTGTTCATATTGTGTTAGATTTTTTTTTCTGTTAATAGATTTTTTTGGTGTAATTAATTTGTTCATATTGTGTTAGATTTTTTTTGTGTTAATAGATTTTTTTTCTATTAATTTGTTCATAGTATGTTTGGTGATATTATTGTTAATAGATTTTTGGTGATATTTAGATTGTGTTAGTAAGTACTATAATTGAACTAGCTAGTTAGAAAAATATAATTACTATTTTATTTAGATTTTTTGGTAATATAATTAGTTAGAAAAATATTAGTTAGTTAAAAAATACTAGTTTATTTTTAGTAAGTACTATATAGTAAGTGCTACTTTGTTTTTAGTAAGTACTAATTTATTTATTTATAGTAAGCGCTTTGTAGTTGAACTAGATAGTTGATTTAATTAATAAAACTACTTTATTTAACTATATATAGAAGTAGTTTGTAGTAAGTACTACTTTATTTATTTATAGTAAGTGCTACTTTATTTATTTATAATAAGTGCTACTTTATTTATTTATAGTAAGTGCTTAGTAGTTGAACTAGATAGTTGATTTAATTAATAAAACTACTTTATTTAACTATATATAGAAGTACGTAGTTCCCGCATCGACGTCGGCGATGCCTATCCCGCATCCTCGTCGTCGTCGACTCGGCGGTGGAGGCCTCCTTGATCAGGGCCATGTTCGGGACTGGGCTCCGCCAGGCTGGTATTGGGAGGTGCTACCTTCTGGGGGACGTAGGTTGGTGAGGAGGCAGCCCGTTGTTGACCCGATCCATGTTTGGTGGCTGTCGCGTGGGCCAGTGACGGTGCCGAGGCTTCCGGACACCGCGAAGGTGGTACGTCACGGTGTCAGCAAGGAGGACGAGCACGTCCGTCGCTACATGGTTGCGTTGGAGGGCAGGTTCGACAATAACTGGCAGGTTCTTCAAGGATCTCACTGGAGCTATGATCCTGTGATCGTTCCTTATCTTTGGGTGTCCATCGCCCGCAACGATACCCATCGGGCGCTACGGTTCTAGCTGTATTAATAAGCGATGCTATATGTATGATAGTATTCGAGGAGTATTCAACGATGTACAGACACAAGAGATGATGTACTTTTGGTTATAACTGAATGCATGCTAATTTGAATACTACTTTATTTTACGATTTGGTTTTCTTATTGAATTCTCATATTGGAAAAGTACTCCTATTTTAAATGCTAAAATTGAAGAGCACTCCATGCAGAAATCTAGGAGCCCCCTCCATCATCCACGCTGTCGTGGGGGTAGCTTCTCCTTCATAACTGTGGGCTAGACAATTTGTTGTAATAATGCACTCGGGAATGAAAGGAGGAGCTACATACCATCACCGATAGTCAACCCGTGATTAATAATAATGATCTAATTTAGGTTTTTTAGTACATATATTTAATATTTGAATTATGAACTTAGGCCGGAAATGTCGTACTCGAATGATGAAAACCGCCCGGGGGAGTGCGACTGGTGCCACGACGACCGAGGTATGTGCGACAGGTTCATTGAGCTGGACGAAGATCGGCGCTTCAGCATTAAGCTCGAGGAGACCTTCGATGTTCATATGGTACGCAACAACGACAATAGTTTTTTTCATAATTAAGCACGACTTCAACTATTTAATGTGTATTTTTCATCTTTTCCAATTCGACTAGCTTATCCCATGCTTTGCAAGATGCTATGTCTTGGAGAGGATGGGTTTGGAAGACCATGAAAGTATGGAAACCAAAAAAATTATCCAAATACCCATCATGGTGTGGATTTTCAAGTAAAGCTGTACAATGCTCAGAGTGTAACCCATTTTGGGTGCAAAAACTGGGAAGCACTTTGCAAGATGTATGGTTTTGATGAGGGTATGCTTGTCACCATGGATCTTGGTGATCCTACAATCGCGCAAGAGAGACCTTTGATTTTCGTCCTTGTGTATACACCTCCAATTCTTCCCCCATGTGAGCTTAACATAGTTATTAAGTAATTTATATTGTTTATTTCAAAATAGTTGACAACTTATTTCCATTGGCAGCTTATTTTCATTCTTCAAAGAATGTGCGGAAGATGGTAGACAGAACCTACTACACCGAAGGCTCCGAATTAACTTATCAGGAGAAAAATCATCTGGTCGCATTTTGTACTAATCTTGAGAATTACAATATCTACAATCAAACTCCTCAACATTATGGTCAATACGTGCCACTAGTGCACGTGTTGAACTACGGTAACTACCATGGAGATACCCTGGTAAGATTTTTTACTATTACGACATCCGTGCATCTTTTTGCACACTTCTAAAACTAGTACATCATTGCTAACTACGAAGTTATTACTATGTTTTTCAACAGATAATCCCGAATGACTGTGTGCCTCATCTGATGTATACACACGGTAGCCTTCATGTTTTGAACATACAACGATGTCTTCCTACGAATCTGAACTGTCCATACCGGGTTTCTAAAAGAAGTGGAGACATGACAATCAAAGAATGGAAAAAATGTATGGACAGTCGTAAGGAGCTTCTTGGAAGCAACAATCAGCGAAGGGCAAGAATTGGAGACAGGATGATCGCCATTCTTCATAATGGAGAGTCAGTGCCTATATTGTTTTATGCTATTTTACCTTAAGGGTGTTTAGGTCATGTCCTACCTGATACTGATGATCATGCGCTAAGAACAATTATGTAGGGTTGGGTTCGATGACGATGAGGATGATGATCGTATGACTTATTATTAATAATGAGTAGAAGTTGTATGATGATGCATGATTAGTAGGACTTCTTATTATATATGATGATGTATGATGCGACCATGCATGAGTTATTATATCAGCGGGTGAAATGAACATATATAGCAGCAGCGTTGGTAAACCAAGGACGAAGATATAAGACAGGACACTTCTCTCTATTAGCTAGCTAATAACAACCTAAAAATAACCCGCAAAACCCCTAAAGCAGCCACTTTTCTAAAAAAAACATGGACTTTTGGTCCCGGTTGGTGCCACCAACCGGGACCAAAGGCCCCCTGACTGTGCTCGGCGCACAGGGCCATGTGGAGGCACATTGGTCCCGGTTCGTGTTTGAACAGGGACTAATGAGTGGAGGTATTAGTAACGACCCATTAGTCCCGGTTCATGAACCAGGACTAAAGGCCCTTATGAACCAGGACTATTAGGTGTTTTTCTACTAGTGATCCCACTTATGATTAACCCCTATTGCAAGCATCTGCAACTATAAAAGAAGTATTAAGGTAAACCTAACCACAACATGAAACATACGGATCCAAATCATCCCCTTACGAAGCAACGCATAAACTAGGGTTTAAGCTTTTGTCACTCTAGCAACCCATCATCTACTTATTACTTCCCAATGCCTTCCTCTAGGCCCAAATAATGGTGAAGTATCATGTAGTCGACATTCACATAACACCACTAGAGGAGAGACAATATACATATCATCAAAATATCAAACGAATACCAAATTCACATGACTACTAATAGCAAGACTTCACCCATGTCGTCAGGAACGAACGTAACTACTCACAAAGCATATGCATGTTCATAATCATAGGGGTAATAATATGCATAAAGGATCTGAACATATGATCTTCCACCAAGTAAACCAATTAGCATCAACTACAAGGAGTAATCAACAATACTAGCAACCCACAGGTACCAATTTGTGGTTTTTTTGATACAAGATTGGATACAAGAGATGAACTAGGGTTTGGAGAGGAGGTGGTGCTGGTGAAGATGTTGATGGAGATTGACCCCCTCCCGATGAGAGGATAGTTGTGATGATGATGATGATGATTTCCCCATCCCGAAGGGAAGTTTCCCCGGCAGAACAGCTCTGCCGGAGCCCTAGATTGGTTCCGCCAAGGTTCCGCCTCGTGGCGGCGGAGTTTCGTCTCGTGAGCTTGCCTCTTATTTTTTCCAGGATAAAACACCTCATATAGCAGAAGATGGGTACCATGGGGCCACCAGGGGGCCTAGGAGACAGGGGCACGCCCTGTAGGGGGGGTGAGGGAGTCCTAGATAAGGGGGTATCCGGACAGCCGGACTATATTCATTGTCCGGACTATAGAAGCGTCAAGATACAAGACTCAAGACTCCGGCTCGTGTCCGGATGGGACTCTCCTTTGCGTGGAAGACAAGCTTAGCAATCCGGATATTATGTTTCCTTCCTTGTAACCGACTCCATGTAAACCCTAGCTCTCCGGTGTCTATATAAACCGGAGAGCAAGGTCCTTAGAAGGCCGATCACAATTACAATCATACCATCATAGGCTAGCTCTTAGGGTTTAGCCTCTACGATCTCGTGGTAGATCTACTCTTGTATTCCACATATCTTCAATATTAATCAAACAGGAAGTAGGGTTTTACCTCCATCGAGAGGGCCCGAACCTGGGTAAACATTGTGTCCCTTGCTTCCTGTTACCATCAGCCTAAGACGCACAGATTGGGACCCCCTACCCGAGATCCGCCGGTTTTGACACCGACATTGGTGCGTTCATTGAGAGTTCCTCTGTGTCGTCGCTTCGAGGCCTGATGGCGTCTTCAATCGTCAACAACACGGTCCAGGGTGAGACTTTTCTCCACAGACAGATCTTTGTGTTTGGCGGCTTTGCACTGCGGGCCAATTCACTTGGCCAGTTGGAGCAGATCGATAGCCTCGCCCCTGGCCACCAGATCAGGTTTGGAAACTTGGACTACACGACAGATATCCGCGGAGACCTGATCTTGGACGGATTCGAGCCTGCGCCAGGAGTGCCGGACAGCCACGACGAGCATGGCCTAGACCTGCTGTCGGACAGTGCCCGGGACATTATCCCCGAAGCAGCATTGGATGTAAATCCAGGACAGGTTGCGGTGCCTATGGACGGAGGGCTGGACCCCGCTCCGCAGGCCGCACACTTATCAGCGGTGGAGCCGAACACGGGTCCCACCTTTGTGGAGGCCTATAACCCCGGACCCCCGGACCCATATCCAGCAGTTGGTCCTAGTCCGCTCACTCTCGAGCCAGCCGGGCCAGGTTGGGCTCCGGTAATGGAATTTACCGCTGCGGACATCTTTCAGCACTCGCCCTTTGGCGACATGCTGAACTCATTGAAGTCTCTCTCTTTGTCAGGAGGCTCTGGGCCGAACTATGTCCGGCCCGAGTTGGAAGCAGGCGACAAAGGAATTCGGCGCCCACCCACCACCCACTTCATTGCCAGGATCGAAGAATTAGCCGACGTGCTTGACTCCGAAGACATCGACGGTATGGACGACGATGCAGGAGAGGCTCCAGAATCCCTGGAGCGCAGGACTACTACCTTGGCACACGACATATACATGGTAGATACGCCCAATAAGGATGGCAGCCCGGACGATAAAACACCCGGCAAAAGCCAAAGAAGCGGCGCAGACGCCGCTCAAAGTCCAGCAATGGCAAAAATAGCGACAAGAGCGCAAGAAGGGTTGAGATACCCGCAAACTCCGAAAGCAATAATGACCACATGGACCCAACGATGGAGCAGGACAAGCCAGGTCACGCCAAATCAAGTTCGGAGCAAATACCCAATCACAACGATCCGGAGGGACGAGCTCATAATGCCGCCCCAGAACAGGAAGACAGTCCGGACGACGATGCATTCATCATCCTGGACGAACAAGTGGAACGAGACAACCTCCACAGAAAGCTTATGGCCACCGCAAGAATTCTAGAAAAGCAGAAGCAACGGCTCAAGGCCGCATAGGAAAAGCTAATTCGCAGATGGAATAAGGTGCTAGACACTGAAGAAAGATATGGTGATGACCGCCATACGAAAATCTATCCAAAACGCAAGCTACTGCCAGAATTCGACGACGCGGCCGTTCCACCAAAAGAAAATTCGACCGAGAAACCAGACGTACCGCCTCACAAACATAACAGAGCGGCCATGGACACTGCGCATGATCCACGCGAGCACCCGGATAAAAAGACCGGTGCAGCCAGGTCCATATATGGATCTAGAAGACACACCCAGCGCAGGACTATGGTCACCCAAACGCTCATAAAAGCCAGATACCAGTTCGGAATCAACCCCGGACACAACAATAGCCGACTACATGCCACAATGCGTCCAGATATAGAGGGGCTGCTCACCCCTGTGCTTCACCGAAGAAGTACTGGACCACGAATACCCACAAGGCTTTAAACTTGTGAACATAAAAGCATATGACGACCCGACGGACCCAGGGGTCTGGATCGAGGATTTTATCCTGCATATTCACATGGCTCGTGGAGATGACCTCCACACCATTAAATACCTTCCCCTCAAGTTGAAAGGACCAGCTCGACACTAGTTGAAAAGCCTCCCCGAAAACTCAATTGGGAGTTGGGAGGAACTCGAAGACGCTTTCAGGGCCAATTTTCAAGGGACATATGTCCGGCCTCCGGATGCAGACGATCTAAGTCATATAATCCAACAGCCTGGAGAGTCCGCCCGCAAGCTTTGGGACAGATTCCTCACTAAGAAGAATCAAATTGTCGACTGTCCGAACGCTGAAGCCTTAGCGGCTTTCAAACACAGCATCCGTGACGAATGGCTCGCCCGACACCTCGGCCAAGAAAAGCCAAGAACAATGGCAGCCTTAACGAGCCTTATGACCCGCTTTTGCGCGGGTGAGGATAGCTGGTTGGCCCGTAAAGGCACCAGCGACCCTAGCACATCCGAATTAAGGGATGGCAACGGGAAGCCACGGCGTAATAAAAACAAACGCCAAAACAAGGAAGAGAGCCCAGAGCACCCATAGAGAGTGCTGGGTTTTCAAGCAGGCCGAAAAATTAAATGCCAAACACAAGGGGATGGACACACCAAGTGAATACGAGGACGAACCTCACCAGCCGAACACTGGGGTACAGAAAAAATTCCCACCAGAGGTTAAAACAGTAAACATGATCCACGCGACTCGCACATCCACCAGAGGGCATAAACGCGCGCCCCTAGAAGCACACGATGCAGAGCCCATCGTACCTACGTCTCACTACAGGATGTCTCGTCCGATCACTTTCGATCACATGGACGGCCGAACTAGTATTCGACGCAGAGGATCACAGGCCTTGGTGCTTGACCCACTAATCGACGGATACCATCTCACCTGTGTCCTCATGGACGGCGGCAGTGGCCTCAATTTAATATACGAGGATACTGTCCGCAGAATGGGGATAGACCCATCCAGAATTAAACAAAGCAACACCACCTTTGAAGGGGTGATACCAGGCGTTGCAGCCTGCGCCAGGGGCTCCATCATGTTGGAAGTAACATTCGGCTCCCCAGGCAACTCCAGAAGCGAAGAGATGCTCTTCACTATCGCACCCTTCCAAAGCAGCTATCACGCATTGCTAGGAAGAACGGCCTTCGCGCGCTTCAACGCATTGCCGCACTATGGCCACCTTACACTCAAGATGCCCGGTCCCCGTGGCGTCATCACCTTTAGCGGAATCATAAAGCGCCATTCACGCGCAGAGGAATACGCGACGGCCCTGGCGGCCGGACTATGAGCGGCCTCCAGTTTCAGAAAACATGATTGGTCATTATGACCACAGACACAGTTAGACGAGTCCGCTAGCCCGGATAAACTCAAATAGGGCACTGTATATATAATCCCGCAAGGGAAACCAGGGGCTGTTTATATTTAATACAGCCCCACGCTTGGCTCGACCTTATTGGCAGGCCAATAGTTTACACTCTTATTATTAATTGCATACTTACGTTGCAACCTCCTATGAGTTTTTGTTTTTTACAGACAACGTTCGCGTGATACCCTTCCAGGATACGGCACAATGGAGACAAAGGCGCAGACGTGAAGTAGGGGCCCATGCAAGAGGTTTCTTTTTAGATTAAGCCCCTGTGTAAACCTTTTCTACTGCCTCTTGTTGTTTAACCATCCCATGGGTTCTCTACCCATAGAGGATACTGCCGTTTTTGGCATTTGGCCATGGCAGACTAAAATGCACGTACCTAGAAATAAAGGGCTTAAAATAGGCTCTTTTCAGCCTACCTTCTTTTACAAAAGACCGAATACCCTCGGGAGTGTTCGGCGTCACGAGTTTGGCCGTATATGCATCAGCTCCGAATCATGTCTTTGGTCAAAATGTTGGGTTTGCCCGGCTCCTGGGTTTGCCGCGTTACGTTCCACTATCATCCGGCTAAGGCAGGCCAAAGGAGAACTACTGCGATTGTGCCCTGGTTATTCCGGATGAGCGCCTCAGTAGAGAAAGCCAAAAACTGGCCGTCATAATACAGCGAGAGACTGTTCAACCACTCGAAGACTCACCAGAATCCCTAAAGATTCCTCCACCTTAACGAAGGGCCGTTTTTCGGCCATGTACACACGCGCCCGTATTCGGATGCACGTAGAGGTACTAGGGGCTACATAGTAGCCCCACCATTAGACTCCCATGTCTAAGCGAAAGTGTTACAACTATATAGTCCGGTTGCCTAGTTCGGCGTGCGATCACCTCCTTAATGGACCAAGACATTGGATCAAGTGTGATTATGCATATTTTTTGCCAACACCCCCTCATTGTCCGCGAGGGGGCTGAAGCCAACGACTGCTATCTTTCAGACTACTTATACATATAAGAATAGCTGCAAAGGGAGGACAATCATACTTCTGGGAAAAAGTATAAAAATAGCCTCATAATTAAACTAAACATCATTTTCTACAATGATTTGACTTATCACTTGAATAAAACACTCTTCGAGCACTGTGCCTCTATCAGGCGGGCTCCTTCTGTGACTTGCGCCAAGTAGTGCTGGGTCGGATGTTGGCCTCCCGCCGGATTCTGGGTCGCTATTACAGTGGCCTCCATATCCGTCCAGTAGGCTTTAACGCGGGCTAGGGCCATCCGCGCACCCTCTATGCACGCCGACCTTCTCAGGGCGTCAATCCGGGACACGGCTCCAAGGAATTGTTGCACCAAACCAAAGTACTTGTCCGGCTTAGGCCCCTTCGGCCAAAGATGGTGTATCACAGACCGCATTGCAAGACCGGAAAGCCTGTGGAGCTCCGCCATAGCAGCCACCTTCTCATTCAGTGGCAGCGGGCGAGTGGGAGCATTAAACTTCGACCAGAAAAGCTTCTCCACTTCTTCATCGCCTTGACCCTCGAAGAACTTGACAGCGTCAGCTGTGCTATTCGCCAACTCCGCATATGCGTCAGCAGGACTCATGCCACCCGCCAGGGGAGCATACTTCGGATCCAAGAACTTCGTCCGCAGTAAATACGAGCCCCCAGCCACGATTCTGTCAGCTTGTTGGAGCTCCTCCCGCATACTCCGGATCTCGGTCCGCATCTCCTTCGCGGCATTACGCGCCTTGTCCAGCTCAGCCGAACTAGCCTTATTCTCCTTTTCAAGGAGTGTGTACCGGTCGGCGGCATTTTTTAACTCTTCAGCCGTTATGGCTATCTTTTCCTCGCTTCGGCGACGAGCAGCCTGTTCGGCCCTCAACTCTTCGGCCGCCTTTAGGGCAGCCGCATTGCTAGCCCGAGCTTGTTCCTTGGCTTGAGCAAGTTCCGCCCTCAGGGCCTCCATGGCAACAGCACCATCTGCAGTGCACACATATTACATTAATATTACGCCACTTTGGCAATTTCCTCGACATTATAATAAAAACCAAGCACATGCCCTGGGACTCCTCAAGCCGTTTATTCACGAGCATGATATCGGCATCGATGGATCCGATTTGCCTCCTTAGCTCGGCAACTTCAACAGACTGGTCGGCTGCCGGATCCTTGCATACATGCGCACATGTACGGCGCAGCCATTAGTATATGATCCCCCGTTTGCTGCCTATGGAGGGCAAACAGAGTCTCAGGGGCTACTATCTATAGGGAGCACACCCAGCGCATGCTTCATAACCAAAAAGTTGTGCATTTTTTCACTACATACCTCAAAGCCTTTGAGCAGGCTTGTAAATGCCTCATTCAAACCACTGATAGTGGATGAAATCTTCATGAGCACCATGCTCATTAAAGAGCGGTGCTCCTCCGAGAGCGCGGCTCGCTCCAGACGGCCCGTCAGTATGTCCGGCCGGACACTGAACTGCGCCGGACCCTTCTCATCGCCCCCTGTCGGTGTCAAAACCGGCGGATCTCGGGTAGGGGGTCCCGAACTATGCGTCTAGGCGGATGGTAACAGGAGACAAGGGACACGATGTTTTACCCAGGTTCGGGCCCTCTTGATGGAGGTAAAACCCTACGTCCTGCTTGATTGATATTGATATTGTGGATGTTTACAAGAGTGGATCTACCACGAGATCAAGGAGGCTAAACCCTAGAAGCTAGCCTATGGTATGATTGTAATGGTTGGAGCCAAACGCCCCCTAATCCAGGACTCCCACACCCCCCGTGGGAGCCAAACGCTCCGGGCTCAGGGCGGCTAACATACTAGCCTCCGGCTTTGGCATGTCCGGACTCCTCCGTACGACACCTCAGTGTCGCCCGCCTCATGAGGCGGAGAGTTGGGTGGAGTGAGGGAGTCCTGGATAAGGTGGTATCCGGACAACCGGATTATATACATCGCCCGGACTATGGAAGCGTCAAGATACAAGACTCAAAACTTCGGCTCGTGTCCGGATGGGACTCTCCTTTGCGTGGAAGACAAGCTTAGCAATCCAGATATTATGTTTCCTTCCTTGTAACCGACTCCATGTAAACCCTAGCTCTCCGGTGTCTATATAAACCAGAGAGGATGGTCCTTAGAAGGCCGATCACAATTACAATCATGCCATCATAGGCTAGCTCTTAGGGTTTAGCATCTACGTTCTCATGGTAGATCTACTCTTGTATTCCACATATCTTCAATATTAATCAAGCAGGAAGTAGGGTTTTACCTCCATCGAGAGGGCCCGAACCTGGGTAAACATTGTGTCCCTTGCTTCCTGTTACCATCAGCCTAAGACGCACAGATCGGGACCCCCTACCCAAGATCCCCCGGTTTTAACACCGACATTGGTGCTTTCATTGAGAGTTCCTCTGTGTCGTCGCTTCGAGGCTTGATGGCATCTTCAATCGTCAACAACACGGTCCACGGTGAGACTTTTCTCCCCGGTCATATCTTTGTGTTCAGCGGCTTTGCACTGCGGGCCAATTCACTTGGCCAGTTGGAGCAGATCGACAGCTTCACCCCTGGCCACCAGATCAGGTTCGGAAACTTGAACTACACGGCAGATATCCATGGAGACTTGATCTTCGACGGATTCGAGCCTGCGCCAGGAGTGTCGGACAGCCACGACGAGCACGGCCTAGACCTGCTGTCGGACAGTGCCCGACACATCATCCCCGAAGTAGCCTTGGATCTAAATCCAGGGCAGGTTGCGTTGCCTATGGAAGGAGGGCTGGACCCCGCTCCGTAGGCCGCACACTTATCGGCGGTGGAGCCGAACACGGGTCCCACCTCTGTGGAGGCCTGTAACCCCGGACCCCCGGTCTCATATCCGGCTGTTGGTCCTGGTCCGCTCACTCTCGAGCCAGTCGAGCCAGGATGGGCTCCGGTAATGGAGTTTACCGCTGCGGACATCTTTCAGCACTCACCCTTCGGCGACATGCTGAACTCACTGAAGTCTCTCTCTTTGTCAGGAGACACTAGGCCGAACTATGTCCGGCTGGAGTGGGAAGTAGGCGACGAAAGAATTCGCTGCCCACCCACCACCCACTTCATCGCCACGATCGACGATTTAACCGACGTGCTCAACTTTGACTTCGAAGACATCGACGGTATGGACGACGATGTAGGAGACATACAGGAGCCACCGCTCACAGGGCGGTGGACAGCCACCTCTTCATATGATATATATATGGTGGACACTCCGAAAGAAACGAATGGCGATCAGGCAACGGAGGATAACCCCTCCAATAAGAAAGCAAAGCATGGGCGTCGCCAGCACCGCTCCAAGCCCCACCAAGACAATATCGACGCCGGAGATGATAATAATCCGGATGGTGCCGATGATGAATACAACCCCGAACAGCCCGCCTTCGAGCAGGCCGAACAGGAAGACGGGCATGATAGCTCAGACGAACAGGCAAGGGATGGGTATCCGGAGGAGGATAACTACATGCCCCCCTCCGAAGACGAGATTAGCCTCGGCGACAACGAATTCGGCGTACTGAAGACCCCGCAGAGCAGGAGCACTTCAAGCGTCGGCTTATTGCCACTGCGAGAAGCCTGAAGAAGAAGCAGCAGCAGCTCCAAGCTGATCAAGATCTGCTCACAGACAGATGGACAGAAGTCCTGGTAGCCGAGGAATACGGACTCAAGCGGCCCACGGCTGACCGACCGCCTCGAGGTCGGGACAAAACGGCATATCAGCCAAAATACCAGCCTGTACCCCCGCGCCGGTTTACTACGGCACGGGGCAATACTCAGGACCTGTGCGATAAACTGGATAACAACGCAGGACAACCAAGATCGATTTACGGATCACGGGGGCGCGCTGAAGCACATGACGAGGACCGTCATACCGGATACACTAACAGCAAATCCGGCCGGGCCGAATACAACCAGTCAGACGCAGCCGGACCACGCCATGACATAGCCCGACATAGAGGCACCGCACACCCCCTATGCTTCACTGATGAAGTGATGGATCATGAATTCCCAGAAGGGTTTAAACCCGTAAACATAGAATCATACGATGGCACCACAGACCCCGCGGTATGGATCGAGGATTTCCTCCTCTACATTCACATGGCCCGCGGAGATGATCTACATGCCATCAAGTACCTTCCCCTTAAGCTCAAAGGACCTTGTCGGTGTCAAAACCGGCGGATCTCGGGTAGGGGGTCCCGAACTGTGCGTCTAGGCAGATGGTAACAGGAGACGAGGGACATGATGTTTTACCCAGGTTCGGGCCTTCTTGATGGAGGTAAAACCCTACGTCCTGCTTGATTAATATAGATGATGTGTGTTACAAGAGTGGATCTACCACGAGATCAAGGAGGCTAAACCCTAGAAACTAGCCTATGGTATGATTGTTGTTCGTCCTATGGACTACAGCCATCCGGTTTATATAGACACCGGAGAGGGCTAGAGTTACACAGAGTCGGTTACAAAGGTAGGAGATCTACATATCCGTATCGCCAAGCTTGCCTTCCACGCCAAGGAAAGTCCCATCCGGACACGGGACGAAGTCTTCAATCTTGTATCTTCATAGTTTTGGAGTCCGGCCGATGATGATAGTTCGGCTATCCGGACACCCCCTAGTCCGGAACTCCCTCAGTAGCCCCTGAACCAGTCTTCAATGACGACGAGTCCGGCGCGCATATTGTCTTCGGAATTGCAAGGCAGGTTCTTCCTACGAATAATTTATAGAAGATTGTGAACACCAGGATAGTGTCCGGCTCTGCAAAAATAAATTCCACATACCACCGTAGAGAGAATAATATTACACAAGATCAATCTGCTGACGTATTCTGTGGCGTGACGTCACACCACTTCCAAGCCTTTACTCGAATTGTTTTTATTGTTCCACCTCAGCGCGTTTAGCGAGGCGGTTTCCTTGGCACGTCTTGTCGAAGCAGAGATCGTGTTCCCCTTATTCCGAGATTCCCATCAATACGGACGTGGGTAACCCAACCGCGCCATTGATTGCGGCGCTTGGGGGATAAGCGAGTTTTATCAGGCCGATGGGGACGCATGTTTCCGTCCGCCCATATAAGGGGATAAAGATCCAACCCTTTTACCTGCGCCTTCTTCCTCCTTGGCTTATCCATCTCTGCGAACTCGAGCTCCAGCGCCCAAGCCGCACATCTCACCTCAACCTTCTCCAACTATGTCCGGAGCAGGAGGCAAGTGGATGGCCTCCTCCGTCACGGAGGGGCAGATCCAGAAGCTGCGCAACGCCGGATACTTGTCCAGCGACATCGCGCACCGGCTCCCCATCGAGGGAGAGCTCATCCCCACCCCCAAGCCCCATGAGAGGGTAGTATTCCTTCCCCATTTCCTCCGCGGACTGGGCTTCCCGCTCCATCCCTTTGTCCGGGGGCTCATGTTCTACTACGGCCTGGATTTCCATGATCTGGCCCCGAATTTCATCCTCAACATCTCGGCGTTTATCGTCGTGTGTGAGGCCTTCCTCTGCATCCAGCCCCACTTCGGCTTGTGGCTCAAGACCTTCAGTGTCAAGCCGAAGGTTGTGAAGGGCAGCCAAGCAGAGTGCGGAGGCGCCATGGTGGGCAGGATGTCCCACGTTACGTGGCTGGAAGGCACTTTCGTGGAAACCATCAAGGGGTGGCAATCGGGGTGGTTCTACATCACCGAGCCGCGTGACCCCGAATGGGCAGCGGCCCCCGAATTCAGATCCGGCATCCCCACATGGCTCACCTCCTGGAAAGAGAGCGGCCGGATTTGGGGCGATTCGGAGGAGCTGACCGGACTCCAAGCCTGCGTCCAAAAGCTGGTGGACAAGAAGCTCAAGCTTGTCAACGTAGTCCAGGTCATGCTCATCCGCCAGATTCTCCCGTGCCAACGACGGGGCTTCAATATGTGGGAGTTCGATCCGGCGCAGCACCAGACTTTGAATGGGCTCTTCGACACTACGTACGAAGAGGTCTGGAAGGTGCTGTTCAAGGGCGCCGAGGCTCCCGCATCCGCTACCGAAGATCGCGGATTCAGCTTGGAGCGTCCAGCTGATGAAGTAAGTTATTCTGTCCTTTAAGGGACGCTTGTTTTCCATAGTTTGACTCTATGCGGGATCTAAACTCCCTTTCCTTTGACAGGACTGGCTGAAGAAGGCCGCACAGGCTATCTGTCCGACCCCATTGCCAGAGGACCCAGCTGACGCCCGCCTAACGGGGCTGCTGGCTCCGGCACCCCACGTGGTGCCGGAGAAGAAGGCCAAGAAGAAGGCCACGGGGACTCGGAAGAGTTCCCGTTTTCAGGTGCTATCGGATGATGAATCCGAGGCCGACTCCTCCCACCAGGGCGAGGAGGAGAAGAAGAAAGCCTCTCCCCCAGCGGGGGGAGGGAAGAAAAGGAAGGCCTCCCCAACAAGGGAGGCCGAAGGGTCCAAGAAGGGAAAAACTCTTCCCCCGGACTGTTCCGCCAATGCCAGTGACGACGACGAGGACTGGCCTCCAAGGGCCAAGCCTCTGGCGAGATCGTAAGTATCCGGACTCCCGAATAACTTCAAGGTTTTCGTTTTCCGCCACATTATGTCTTTCTAATGCCGCATACAACCCTGCAGTCCGCCTAAGGATGATCTCCCCACTTCGTCGAGCGGGTCCTTAGGGGCGTCGGATATGGATTCTCTTCCGACTGCCTCCACCCCCGTGATGCGGACGATGCCGAGGTGGGATCCCAGGAAGGGACCCACCAGGAGGAGAGGGCCCCGGAGGTGTCGCAGGACAACCTCCCGGACTTTGCACCGGACTCAGCCCCGGAACCCACAGTGGCTCCGGAGTCCGGCGGGCGACCCCTTTGTAAGAAGGGCAAGACCGCGACGCCGGCTGCCTCCGTCCAACCAGAGGTGCCGGATAATTTGCTGGAGGCGCTCAACGGCGCCTCCATCGAAGAGGAACACCGCACTGTTATGAGTGCGGTGATTCAGAAGGTTCAGCTCGCCAAGAGCGGGCTGACCGAAGCCTGCAGCAGCCTTCTAACAGGCTTTGAGGTAAGAATTTCAATATATGTAAAATGGTACCGCATAGACAATAGCCCCTGATGCTCGGTTCGGTGTTCGGAAAGAAAAGCCGGACTGAGGATCTTTAGAAAGATAAGCGCAGGAGTCATGAAAATATGTCAATATGGGATTGCAGGCTGTGCTGCTGACCTCCGCCGCACTGACTGCGGAGGTCAATACTTTGAAGGAAAACCTCGAGCGGTCCGAGAACGAGCTCGGCCGTGCCAAGAAGCAGCTCGAGGAAAAAGAAGGTGAGTAATACCTTATGAAAATTGTACCTTACAGAAAAGGATTTGGTTGCAAGAAAAATGACAAGGATAACTTGGGTATTGCAGGGGCCACTAACGAGGTGGCGACCCTGAAGGAGGCGGTGGCCACGGCCGAACGCAATGCGGCCGCGGAGCGCACCGAGCGAGAGAAACAGGAGGCGCGGGTGGCGGAGGTACAGCAAGAGCTCCAGGATCTCGTGAAGAAACATGAGAGCCTGGAGCGTGACTCAAAGACTCGAGAGTCTGAGCTTGCAACGGCTCTTGAGAGTGCCAAAGCCGCTAAGGCCGAAGCCTACAAGGCCCTCCAGGAGATCGAGGCGGTAAAGAAAATAGCAGCGGGTAAGGCATTTTTCATGCAAAGTAAGCATGTGAGTGTTAATTACCTGTCGCTTACCCGAATTCGGAGCTCTCCAGGAGCGTTCGCAGATCTTCCTCGCAGCGTGTCCGATGCTGCCGCATTCTACCGGGCCGAGGAGGGGAGCTCGACGGAGAAGGTCTTCTGGTCTCAGTATGCTGAGGCCGGACATCCGGTGCCCCTTAGCGACCAGCTGAAGCAGCTGGTCGAGCTCCACAAGGCGGCCGAACAGGCCAAGAAGGGCCTCATAGTTCGGCTGTGGCATAAGGAGGCTATGCCTGGGAGCTACTTCGGCCTGGTGCGGCGGCTGGTGGATGCGTGCCCGTGGGTTGAAGTTATCAAGCACTCCGCCTGTATTGAGGGTGCCCGTCGGGCCCTTGCCCGCGCAAAGGTGCACTGGGGCAAGATGGATGCCCAGAAGCTTGTGACGGACCCCCCACCAGAGGGCAAGGAGCATCGCACGCCCGAGATGTATTATAAGAGTGTGCTGAAGGGCGCCCGCACTATTGCGGGTGAGTGCTCCAAAGATGTAATATTTGAGTAGACTCGCATTTTGTTATCCTGTGCGCTGAAAACTTGGTTCATATGCGCTAAGCAACGCTTGTTAATTTAAAATATTACCTTCTGTGCGGCTGTTTATCAAATCTGAGAGATGGCAAGTCGTCGGCTTCAGCCCCCATGCCACGAGTGCTGGGGTGTTCGGGATAAACTCAAGCGCTCTTGTTCCCATTTTTGGGTCCATCTAGGGAGGCGCTAGACACAGCGAACAAGGCAACCGGACTTATAATGCTTGAACACTCTCACTTAGCCATAGAATTCTATAATTTTAAATTTCGGCGAAGCCCCTAGTCTTCGGAAGGCCGAATTTGGGGCGCTATCCACGCCTTGGCCGGACAGTATCCGGCTCCTCGCTCTAAGCGGCATAAGTCTTTAAGGACTCGCAAAAAACCTCTCGAAGAGCGACCGTCTCTCGCCTCATCATGACGGCCAGTTTTAGCTTTCTCCACTGAGGCATTAACCCAGCTCAACTGGGGCGCAATCACAGTGGTTCTCCCAGTGCTACCTTAGCCGATATAACGGAACGTAAGGTACCAAAACATGGGAGCCGGGCAAACCCAACTATTGACCCAAGACATGATTCAGAGCCGATGCATATAGTGCTATAAGTTCGGGGTGCCGCACTTGTGAAAGTGTTCGGACTCATCACACCATAATGCGGGGAACATAAACCCCTGGTGTGTATTAGCCGTACCAAAGTGTACGGATGCAATATGCCGTGGATGAACATATGTATGAAAAGGAAATGCAATTATAAGCAAAAAGGTGCTGCATTGTTTTATTCAATAAGTGCTGCTACGAATGCAGAACGATACAAATAGTGCGATAAGCAAGGTATGGGACTGTTTAAACATGTTCCCCTCCAGGGGTAGGCTGCAGATTGGTGTATAAAAATGCTCGTAATGGGGACCACCTGTATATTCGTTGTAGCCTTTATCCTTCCCTGGCTGTTGCATCGTGAGTTTGGCAGGTCTGCTGCCGGACAGGGCCTCTGACAAATGGGGTCCTGTGGGTAAGAAATAAAAGGCAAAAAGAAAAGAAAAAAGAACGACACAATTGAGATCCCCTGGTGTGGTTGAGCCGCAGTCTGGGTTTATCGTAGTCGTGCCCCTCTCCCCATGCCCATGGTATCTTCAGAGCGTAAAGGTGTACGCGAAGGACCTGCTTTGACGTTTCGCAGGAGCTGGGGTTGGGGCCGCATTGCTACGCGTGCTCGGAATGTGCCAGGTGGTCTTGTTGTAAGTTACTCCGGGCGCGCTTAGCTGTGTCCGGCCGCTTAATGGCCGGACTCGAGAATTGCCTTAAGAGGCTGCATTGCACTTCTGCCGCGAGAGCCGTTGTATGTTCCTCCGTGCGGAAAGAATGTTCAGTGTTTCTGTTGACCATGATGACTCCTTGAGGGCCTGGCATCTTGAGCTTGAGGTATGCGTAGTGCGGCACCGCGTTGAACTTTGCAAACGCGGTACGTCCGAGCAAGGCATGATAGCTGCTGCGGAACTGGACTATGTCGAAGATTAACTCCTCGCTTCGGAAGTTATCCGGGGATCCGAAGACCACTTCTAGTGTAATTGAGCCTGTACAATTGGCTTCTACACCTGGTATGATGCCTTTAAAAGTCGTTTTGGTAGGTTTAATCCTTGAGTGGTCTATGCCCATTTTGCGCACTGTATCCTGGTAAAGCAGGTTCAGGCTTCTGCCGCCGTCCATCAGGACTCTGGTTAGGTGAAATCCATCGACGATTGGGTCTAAGACCAGTGCGGTGAATCCACCGTGGCGGATGCTAGTGGGGTGGTCCCTTCGGTCAAAAGTGATCGGGCAGGAGGACCATGGATTGAACTTCGGGGCAACTGGCTCCATCGCGTAGACATCCCTGAGTGCACGCTTCCGCTCCCTTTTGGGTATGTGCATTGCGTATATCATGTTCACCATCCGCACCTGTGGGGGGAAACCCTTCTGTCCTCTATTGTTCGGCGGTTGGGTCTCGTCCTCGTCATCGCTATGCAGCCCCTTGTCATTGTTTTCGGCAATTAACTTGCCTGCCTACTTGAATACCCAACAGTCCCTGTTGGTATGGTTAGCTGGCTTTTTGGGGGTGCCGTGTATCTGGCACAAGCGGTCGAGTATTCGGTCCAAATTGGACGGACCCGGAGTAGTTCATTTGAAGGGCTTTTTCCGCTGACCGGGTTTAGAGCCTCTGAATCCGGCATTGACTGCCGTATCCTCACCATTGTCGCCGTCAATGCAGCGTTTTTTTTTGTTACGATGCTGCCTGCCATTTCGGTCCTTGAAATCCGGAATGCCAAAATTTTTGCTGAGGTTGTAGCTGCGTGCTAGCCAGCTGTCCTCACCCGCGCAGAAGCGGGTCATGAGTGATGTGAGGGCTGCCATGGATTTCGACTTTTCCTGTCCCAGGTGTCGGGCAAGCCACTCGTCGCGGATGTTATGCTTGAAGGCCGCGAGTGCCTCCGCATCCGGACAGTCGACGATTTTGTTTTTCTTGGTTAGGAACCGTGTCCAGAATTGTCTGGCCGATTCGTCTGGCTGCTGAATTATGTGGCTTAGGTCATCAGCGTCTGGTGGTCGCACATAAGTGCCTTGGAAGTTATAGAGGAATGCGGCTTCCAGGTCCTCCCAACTCCCAATTGACTCTGCTGGCAAGCTGTTGAGCCAATGTCGGGCTGGTCCTTTAAGCTTGAGGGGGAGGTATTTGATGGCGTGAAGATCGTCACCGCGGGCCATGTGGATGTGAAGGAGATAATCTTCGATCCAAACCGCGGGGTCTGTTGTGCCATCATAAGATTCAATATTGACGGGTTTAAACCCTTCGGGGATTTGATGATCCATTACTTCATCTGTGAAGCATAGTGGGTGTGCGGCGCCTCTGTACTGGGCGATATCGCAACGGAGCTCAAGGGAGCTTGGTCTATTTTGTTCGGCCAGGCCGGACTTACTGTGTCCGGCGCGACGGTTGTTGTCACGTATGGTGGGACGCCCACGTGATCCATAGATCGATCTTGATTGTCTTGCCTTATCCTCCAATATATCTCGCAAGTCCGGAGTGTTCCCCTGTGGCCGTGTGCTTTTCGAGCGATGCCGGGGTACGGGTCTAGTGAAGGGCCTAGAGGCCTCTCTGTCGCGACCATGGGGTGGTCGGTCAGCCGTATTGTCTCCTGGTGATGCGGGTTCGTAAGCCTCCTCCTCTAATCGGGGGGCAACTTGCGTTTAGGGTAGCTTTTGGAGGGGCGTTCGAGCTCATGCTCTTCGGTCGCGAGGACTTCAGTCCATCTGTCGGCTAGCAGATCCTGATCAGCTCTAAGCTGTTGCTGCTTTTTCTTGAGGCTGTTCGCCGTGGCCATAAGCCTGTGTTTAAAACGCTCTTGTTTGACGGGATCCTCAGGCACGATGAATTCGTCATCGTCGAGGCTCGCTTCGTCTCCGGAGGGAGGTGTATAATCCTCTGCCTCTTCTTCTGCCGCTCCTTCATAAGGGCTGGCGTCTCCGTCCTCCTGCGCTGCATCTTGCTGGAGTGGGTTGTCTTCGGCACTGTCCAGTGTATTATTGTCTCCGGTGTCGGAGTCTTCATTCTTACTATGGTGGGATTTAGAGCGGCGCCGCTGACGCCGGCGCTTGGGCTGCTTTTTGGAGGGGTCATCCTCCTCTGTTCCTTCGCCATTCCCATCTTTTGGGATATCCACCATGTATATGTCATATGATGAGGTGGCTGTCCAGTGCCCCATTGGCGCTGGCTCTTGGTCGTCTCCGGCATCGTCGTCCATACCGTCGATGTCCTCGGAGTCGTAGTCTAGCATGTCGGTTAAATCGTTGACAACGGATACCAAGTGGGTGGTGGGTGGGCTTTGAATTTCTTCGTCGTCCGCATCCCAACCGTCCTGACCGCAGTCCGGCCAGGGCTCTCCTGATAACGAGAGATACTTTAGCAAACTCAAGATGTCGTCGAAAGGTGAGTGTTGAAAGATGTCCGCCGCGGTGAACTCCATGATCGGCGCCCAATCACATTCGATCGGGGGGGGGGGCGCGGGAGGTTTGGAGTCCGGCGAGGAGTCCGGCACCTCGGAGTCACGAGCTTTATGAGGGACAAAGTCAGTGTTCGGCTCAATCGCCGTAGAGGCTGCAGCCTCCGAGGCGGTGTCTAGGCATCCGTCCTTGATCTGCGCAGCTGGCTCCGAATCGAAGATCGGAGCGGTTTCGAGTGCGGCCTCCAGGGTACTGTCCGGCTGCAGAGCTAAATCATGCTCGCCGCGACAGTGCGGCACGCTCGGCTGTGGCTCGAGTCCATCGAGGATCAAGTCCCCGCGGATGTCAGCCGTGAAGTTCAAGCTTCCAAATCTGACCTGACGGCTAGGGGCGTAGCTTTCGATCTGCTCCAGTTGGCCAAGCGAATTGGCCCGCAGTGCAAAGCCGCCGAATACGAAGATTTGTCCGGGGAAGAAGATCTCACCCTAGACTGCATCGTTGATGATTATTGAAGAAGCCATCGAGCCTATCGATGATGACACAAAGGAACTCTCAATGAAAGCACCAATGTCGGTGTCAAAACCGGCGGATCTCGGGTAGGGGGTCCCGAACTGTGCATCTAGGCAGATGGTAATGGGAGACGAGGGACATGATGTTTTACCCAGGTTCGGGCCCTCTTGATGGAGGTAAAACCCTACGTCCTGCTTGATTAATATTGATGATGTGTGTTACAAGAGTGGATCTACCACGAGATCAAGGAGGCTAAACCCTAGAAGCTAGCCTATGGTATGATTGTTGTTCGTCCTATGGACTACAGCCATACGGTTTATATAGACACCGGAGAGGGCTAGGGTTACACAGAGTCGGTTACAAAGGTAGGAGATCTACATATCCGTATCGCCAAGCTTGCCTTCCACGCCAAGGAAAGTCCCATCCGGACACGGGACGAAATCTTCAATCTTGTATCTTCATAGTTTTGGAGTTCGGCCGATGATGATAGTTCGGCTATCCGGACACCCCCTAGTCCGGAACTCCCTCAGACCTACCCGGCATTGGCTAAACAGCCTGCCCGCAAATTCCATTTGCAGCTGGGAAAACCTGGAAGATGCACCTTGACAACTTCCAGGGCACATATGTGCGACCTCCGGATGCCGATGACTTGAGCCACATAACACAACAGCCCGGAGAATCAGCCAGGAAATTCTGGACTCGGTTCCTAACTAAAAGAACCAAATAGTCGACTGTCCGGACGCCGAAGCCCTGGCGGCTTTCAAGCATAATATCCATGACGAGTGGCTCGCCAGACACCTCGGCCAGGAGAAACCCAAGTCCATAGCAGCTCTTACGACACTAATGACCCGCTTTTGCGCGGGCAAAGACAGCTGGTTGGCTTGCAGTAGCACTACGCCACATTCTGGAACTTCAGATGTCCAGGACAATAATGGCAAGCCACAGCACAACAGAAACAAGCAACGGAACAACGGTGACAACACCGAGGATACGGCGGTCAATGCCGGATTCAGCAGATCGAAATCCGGTCAGCGGAAGAAGCCATTCAAGCGCAACAATCAAGGACCGTCCAGTCTGGACCGTATACTGTAATGCTCGTGCCAAATTCATGGCACCCCGGACAAGCCAGCCAAACACACCAACAGAGACTGCTGGGTCTTTAAACAGGCCGGCAAAATAAACACCGAAAACAAGGACAAGGGGCTGCACGGCGACGATGACGATGAGCCCCGGCGTCCGAACATGGGGGGCCAGAACTAATCCCCCCCCAGGTGAAAACGGTCAACATGATCTACGCCACCCACATCCCCAAGCGGGAATGGAAGCGAGCGCTGCGGGACGTATATGCGATGGAGCCGGTCGTCCCCAAATTTAACCCATGATCAGCTTACCCGATCACCTTTGATCGTAGGGATCATCCTACTAGCATCTGTCACGGCGGCACAGCCGCATTGGTTTTAGACCCAATTATAGACGGATTTCACCTCACAGGAGTCCTTATGGATGAATGCAGCAGCCTGAACCTGCTTTATCAGGACACAGTGCGGAAGATGGGCACCAACCCTTCAAGGATCAAGCCCACCAAAACCACCTTTAAAGGTGTCATTCCTGGAGTAGAAGCCCGTTGCACGGGCTCTATAACATTGGAAGTGGTCTTCGGATCTTCGGATAATTTCCGAAGCGAAGTGCTAATCTTTGATATCGTCCCTTTCCGCAGTGGTTACCATGCCCTGCTCAGACGAACCGCATTTCCTAGATTCAATGTGGTACCACACTATGCATACCTCAAGCTCAAGATGACAGGCCCGCGCGGGGTCATAACAGTCAACGGGAATATGGACTGCTCTCTCCGTACAGAAGAACATACTGCGGCCTTGCGGCAGAAGTACAATGCGGCCTCCTCCGGCAAACCACCAATCCGGCGACGACATTTTCAAGCCCCGTCAAGCGAGGGCGGAACACCTTGTAGCAAGATCAGCAGGCACGACAAGAGCATGACTAGCAGTCCGGCCTCCGCTCAAATCCCATCAAAGCAGCATTCGTGCCACGCGTACACAATTACGCACTCAAAATACCATGGGCACAGGCGGAGGCGTATCGAGGGCTCAGTCAACAGTACGGTATCACTTCATAACCTTTCCTTTAAATACATTGCTTTAGTGCAGCCTCTCTAGAATATCCGGATTGTCAGACTTACATAGGAGAGGAAACCCAGGAGGCAACAGGCTTTGGGCATAGCAGGAAACACCCAGGTGGAATCTATTTACGATCATTTTTCCCGCTTTATCTATCTGTATGTAGCCTGCACCTGGATAGGATATGTCAAATCATCCTATTTTTTCTCCGCTTAATGCACACATTGTAAACATACGCTTAAACATATTATTCATCAATGCGAGACCACATATAGCGTCAGCTTATTTATTTTTACTTGAGCATTTTTTATAAATGTCTATTTATTTTTGCGTCCGTACACTTTGGTACGTGTTGTTTGCCAGGGGCTCCTTATGGTACCCCATAATATGACAAGTCAAGTCCGAACACTTTCAACAGTGCGGCACCCCGAACTTATAGCATTATATGCATCAGCTCCGAATCATGTCTAGGTTACGGTTGGGATAGCCCGGCTCCCTTGCTTTGGTGCCTTACATTCCGTTAATTCGGCTAAGATACCGCAGGGAGAACTACTATGGTTGTGCCCTGGTTCTGCCGGACGAGCACCTCAGTAGAGAAAGCACAAAACTGTCCAACATGATGTGGCAAGAGACTGGTCGCTGTTCAAGAGGTCTTAAAAGTCCTTAAAGATTTTTTTCCTCTTTAGGCGTTAATTCGGCTTTGTCCGATATAGGCGTGTATAGAGCCCCAATTCGGCCTTCCGGATTCTAGGGGCTTCGCCGAAATGTAAAATCATATACTTCTATGGCTAAGTGAAGGTTATAAAGTTGTATAGTCCGATTGCCTGGTTCGCTGCGCTGGACACCTCCTTAAGGGACCAAACATTTGGATAAAGAGTGTACGGGTTTTCCACGAACACCCAGTACTAGTTACACGGGGGCGGAAGCCGACGACTGGCCTACTTTCAGAATTTGATAAATAGCCGCACCGAAGGTAATATTTTAAATCACAAAAGCGCTACATAGCGCAAGTAACTTCGTCTTTATATTACAAACATGACAGAAGTGACTTCATTCAAAAATTATGTCTTTGGTACATTCATCGGCCACGAGGCAAGCACCCTCCATGACGCCATCATAATACTTCTCGGGGACGCGATGCGGCTTGTCCTCCGGCGGCCCATCCTTCACCAGCCTCTCCGCATCTAGCTTGCCCCAATGCAACTTGGCGCGGGCAAGGGCCCGGAGGGCACCCTCAATGCAAACGGGTCGCTTGATGACTTCCAGTCGCGGACAGGAATCCACCATCCGCTTGATCAGGCCGAAGTAGCTGGTGGGCAGAAGCTCGCCAGGCCATATCCGGACTATGAGATCCTTCATAGCCACTTCGCCCGCCTTGTGGAGTTCGACCAACTGCTTCAGTTGATCACTCAGAGGCGTTGCGTGTTTGGCCCCAGCATACTGGGACCAGAACAACTTCTCCGTTGAGCTCCCCTCTTGGGCACGGTAGAACTCCGTGGCATCTGATATGCTGGGTGGAAGGTCTGTGAATGCCCCTGGAGAGCCCCGGATTCGAGTAAGTAAAAGAAACGCCTCCTCCACATGTTTGCTTTGCATAAAAATTTCTTACCCGCTGCTAATTTCTTGGCCTCCTGGATCTCTCGTTGAGCCCTCTCGGCTTCGGCCTTGGCGTCTTTTGTATTTGTAAGGGCCTTTGCAAGCTCGGCCTCTTTTGCTTTAAGCTCCCGCTCCGCAGACTCGAGATTCTTGCCGAGCTCCTGGAGCTCTTCTTGTACCTCGCCCACTCGGGCCTCTTGCTTTTTGCGCTCCTTGAGTTCCAATGCCGCTTTGTGTTCGGCCTTGGAGAACGCCTTCTTGAGAGACGCCACTTCGGTGGCAGCCTCTGTTACCACATCACAACGTCTCATCATTAGCATAATCAAATTTTATTTGTAATTTATTATATGAGAAAGGGAAATCATTCACCTTTGTTCTCTTCGAGCTGCCTCCTCGCGAGGCCGCGCTCTCCCTGTGCCCGCTCTCAATCCTGCGTCAGGCCGGCGATTTCGGCCATGCGAGCAGCAGCGGCCAGCAGCACAGCCTGTTTATTTACATTCAACACTTATTGTTAGATTCCTGCGGATTATAATTGACCCTCCGTTTGGTTTTTATTTCCGAACACCAAACAGAGTATCAGGGGCTACTACCTATCGGGTGGTGATTTTACACATTTTTACTACTTACCTCAAAGCCTGTTAGGAGGCTGGTGCAGGCTTCGGTTAGTCCGCTCTTGGCAGACGAAACCTTCTGAATCACCGCACTCATGAGAGTACGGTGCTCTTCATCTAAGGAAGCGCCTCGAAGCGCTTCTAGCAGACAATCTGGCGCCTGGGGCGCAGCGGAAGTCCTTGATATAGACGACCCTCCCTCCATAACAAGGGGCTGTCCACCTAAGTACGGAACCACTAAAGGCTCTGGAACAGTGTTCGGCTGAGAGCCCGGCTTGCCGTGGCTCTCATCGACACGATCCGCGGGGACCTTGAACCCCGTGAGTCCGACGCCTGGGACGCCGCCTTGAGGCGCCTCCAGGGCCACCTCCGTCATCATCGGGAGCCTTCGGGACAACACCTCCGTGTCGTCCCCAGGACGAGGAGACGTGGCCGTCGGGAGTGAGTTCATTGCTGACTCACTCAAGGACCCGTCCGAAGACGACACTCCCGGATGGGCCCTGGCTGGACTGCATACAAGTTTGGCACTATTGAAAGTGCTAGTTATCGACTAGAGGGGGGTGAATAGGCGATTTTTATCAAAGTCTTCAAAACGTGGAAGTTTCGAAGACAAACAATAGAAATGACCTAATTGATATGCAGCGGAAGATAAACTACAACAAGCAAGCCATAGTCAAGTATGCAATATCATTAACGTACGAAGACTAATAGCAGCTAGGTAGTAAGGATTAGGATGGAAGATAGTATGAAGCCAATCAACAATAGTAGTCAAACACTGAAGTCAAACAGATAAGACAGATAAGCAATGACTTCACGAAGACAAACTCAAAGTAAAGGAGGGAAGGGATAGAACCAGTCACTTGTTGAAGACATGGGATTTGTTGGACCAGTTCCAATTGCTGTGACAACTGTACATCTGGTTAGGGAGGCTGAGATTCAACTCAGAAGACCGTGTCTTCACCTTATTCTCCTTGAGGTAAGGACACCTAGTCCTCGCCCAATCACTCTGGTAAGTCTTCAAGGTAGACTTCCGAACCTTCACAGACTTCATTCACCCGGCAATCCACAATGACTCTTGGATGCTCAGAACGCGACTCCTAACTGGCTGGAGGATTCACAGTCCTCAAGTGTAATAAGTCTTCAGGTCACACAGACAAAAAGACTTCAGTGATGCCTAACACTCTTTGGCTCTGGGTGTTCGGGCTTTGTCCTCGCAAGGATTTCTCTCTCTCAAATGCTTCGAGGTGGGTTGCTCTCAAACGACAAAAGCAGTGCACTAACTCTGAGCAGCCACCAATTTATGGTGTAGGGGGTGGGCTATTTATAGCCACAAGGCAACCCGACCTGATTTGTCCGAAATGACCGTGGGTCACTAAGGAACTAACACGTGTTCCAATGGTCAGATTTCAAACACACGCGACAACTTTACTTGGGCTACAAGCAAAGCTGACTCATCCAGCTCTGGATAAGATTTGCTCTCATTGTCTTCGCTCAAAGACATAGGATTTGGGTTGAGCATCACTTCAGTCACTCTGACTTAGTTCACTTGGACCCCACTTAACAGTACGGTGGTTCCTATGACTCAACAAAGAAGAAAAGGAAACAACGAAACCACACAGTCTTCGCGCTCCATAGTCTTCACACAATGCATTCTCATGTCATAGTCTTCAATATGAATATCTTCTCATACCACCATTGTATTCAATGTCTTCATACATTTTTAGGGGTCATCTCCGGTAGGTAAACCGAATCAATGAGGGACACTACCTGCGTTATCCTACAATTCCCACAAACGCATTAGTCCCTCAACCAACTTTGTCGTCAATACTCCGAAACCAACTAGGGTGGCACTAGATGCACTTACAATCTCCCCCTTTTTGGTGATTGATGACAAACTGGTTGAAGTTTTCAACGGGGATAAAGTATGTGAAATTGTAAAGGATAGGAAATTGTCTTCATAAGTAGCAAGGGCTCCCCCTGAAGATGTGCATATAAGTAATTTTGCTTTCGGAATGCAAATGCACATGGCAGGTTGTACTTGTGGAGATCCACTTCAATTGATGAAGATAATTCATCATGCATGAAATGATATAGCAAATAGGATGACATGCATAATGAAAAATGGACGTCTGCAGGATGATCTAAGTGCGGAAGTTATCATCACACATGCGGAATTTATCATTGCATCATAGTAAAGCAAATAAGTAGCAGACGACCATCAAGTTTAGGTGTTACAACTCAAAGAACCAAATGTTTTAAAAAGCAAGAGTTGTAAGCACGAGGCAAAATATAATGCAACCGCCCACATGAACCCGCTTGAAGACTGTCAACTCATACGCTTCTCCCCCTTTTGTCAGTAAGGACCAAAAGGTTTGAAGACATAGAGCATCTACTCGTCCTCATGAGTAGGTGCAGCAGCAGGGTTATCGTTGTTGGTTGGCGGTGCAGACGAACTTGGTGCAATGTCGATGCGTGCAGTAGTAGGAGGTGGTGAAGTAGCATCATCTTCGTCATCGATCACTCTGGCATTGACAGTTGCCGCGGAGGAAGAATATTCAGAGTCTTCAAGAGATGGAGTGCGACGTAGGACAGCAGTCCGTGGAGGAGTGGAGTCAAACTGGAATCTTTCATTGAAGCCATCGTCTTGAAGATCTGCTTCAGCACTAAGCAGGGTCAAGCTCTTCCATGATCGCCGGCAAGTTTCATGAGCAACAAAGGCATTCTTGGTGGCAAAGTTACGAATGCGATTGACATCCACCAAGAGGCTTTGCATCTGTCTTTTGAGCCAAAAGTGATGTTTATCCTGTTTCTGATGAAGGGCCAGAAGAAGTTCTCGGTCATTGAGAACACGAGAATGCTTCCGAGGCCTTTGGGCAATTGTGCTTTCAGTGGCTTCAGTAGGTGCTTGATGAGGCAGACGAGTATTTCCAGCCAATGTATAGATTCTTCTTGCACGGGTTGTGTAGCTTGTTGTTGTGTTGGGGAGTACTCGGGGAGTCTTGTTGCTGTGGGTGATCAGCCCATGATGCATCCTGAGCAATTGGCGTCAGAGGACGACCAATGCTGATGAGTTCGCTGTTCGTAAGAACAGGCGATGATACCACGTTGTGTTCGATCTGAGGAAGAACTTCATCATCTTCAACATTGTCATCATGACCAATGTCTTCAGCAGCGGTGGGTTCAGCTGCTGGTATATCTTCAGCCTCATGAGCCTCTGTGGAAGCAGGCTCATGAACTATCATCCTTCTTTCTTGATGTTCTGACGCAGCGCGAACCACTAAAATGGGTTCAACAACTAAGGGCTCTGTGGGAGCAGCCCTAGTCTTCTTGGTCTTGCGCTTCTTCTTGGAGGGAGCGGCATCAGAGGCTTCAGTATTCTTCCTCTTTCTGGCTTCAGCCTCGGCAGGCCTCGTCTTCTTCTGTTCTGAAGCGGTTGTTGTGACCTTTGGCTTTGAGCCAGTCATGCTGCTTGGGAAGATAATGCGAGGGGCTTCTTGGCTTGAAGGTGCAGGCTGGTTAGCAGGAAGCTTCTTCTTTTTCTTTGCAGCCATCCTGGGGTCAATGCCAGGACGGCCAAGTGACTTGCGCTTCTCAGCCTCATTGTAGGCAAGCACACACTTATCAGCCAAACTCTTCATGTGCTCACGAGAGCCTTAAGCTTCTTGGCGCTTCTTTAGAAAAGCTTCTTTAAGCTCATGCAGCATGACCTTGAAGTTTCTGACGTCTTGAACACTGAGCTTCGCCACATGCTTCTTGAATTGAGTCTTCTCATAATCAATTTTGTTCTTCAGCTCAACGATGCGCTGAGCAAGAGCTAGCTCAAAAGCAATGGCGCCATTGAAAGAAACGCCGAGGACAATGGGAAGCTGCAAATCTTCAAAGCATAGATTGGAGGTGTCGAACCACTCATCAACGAAGTTATGGATGATTGCCACATCAAAGAGAGGCAAGTTGTTGAAGATTTCTGCTTCTTCCTTGCTCTTTATCAGTTGCTCAAGGGCATCATCAGCAAGATCTTCATCATTGGACAGATCAATGGGTTCTTCACGCAGAATGGAGGCTGGAGTCAAGGCTTGATTAGTATGCCTGACAAGTTGCTTTTTCTTCTCCGTCTTCTTGGAGATGCGGGATTGATCTTCAGACTGCGCACTGGCTTCAGGAGGTGCAGTGGCCAGAGGCTTCGCACGTAAAGCTTTTGGAGGTGCTGATTTAGAAGCCTTTAGCTTCTTTTGCTTCTGTGGCTTCGAAGGAGGAGCTGGGGCTTCATTAGTGTCAGCATCATTATCAGAATGATCTACTCTGGCACCCTGAACCAAGATGTAGGTGATGAGGCCGTCAAGGTTGGAGAACGGGCCGATGACATTGGGTTCTGCATCACGAGAGCCGTCAGCACGAGGAGCAGAGGGACCAGGGTTGAAGTCTAGTCCCAATGACTTCTTGGTTTCCTTGGCCGAAGCCTTTGCGTACTGGAAGTTGCGCTTGAAGAGAGCATCATCACGAGACCAGAGTAATGATGTGGGATCGGCATTCTCAGGCTGAGGTCCACGGACCATGCAACGATAGAAATCTTGTGCAATAGCTTCAGCTCTGTTCTTGGGTTGAAGACCTCGATAGAGAATATCGCCCCAAGGACTCTTGATTGCATTCTTCTCTGCATATTCCTTGGTTACGAACTTGTACTTGAACCACTCTTCAGCCCAATAGCGTCGAATCCATTGGATTCATGTCTTGCGCTGATGATATGTCTCTTCAGGATGTGTCTTGTAGAGCTCTGCTAGGTCATCAGGTAGATCTTTGGATGTTCCTTCTCGGCGCTGTCTGCCACCCTTCCTTGCTGATTTTTCTACAGGCATGAACTTCAAACTGAATGGCTTCAATATGTTCAATGGCTTCAGAGACTTTCGCTTGCTGGTCAAGCAGGAACTGGCTTCAGGAGAATTGATATGATGCTGTAAGTATTCTGCAAACGAATGCAGACTATGAGAACCAAGGGATTCTCCCACGGACATGTACCTGTGACAGCATTAGAGATGCGAGGGAAGGGGAAGAGGTCATATGCATTCTCAGAAGATTTTGAAGATAAATCAGTTTGAAGACATTGACCTCATGATGCGAAGACATTCACTTATATGAGGTGAGTTGGTTCCAGATTTGTACCAATCCATGAATAAGTACAAGTGAGGAATCAAAATTGATAGGAAATCTAAGTGAATAGACTAGGCATTATGAGATGCAGACAGAATAGATCTAACATTGAGTAGGTAGAAACCACTTTCGGTAAATAGGATGAATCTATGAAGATCAAAAAGGTGGTAAAAATAGAGTTATAATTATCGCACGAAGAACTGCTAGATGGGATGAATAGGAGACCGAGCAGTTCAGCCCACCGTGCCCTAACTTGGCGACGGAGGACACCTACGGCGACGGCGGAGAAGACGATGTCCGCGGCCGGCGTGAGGACGGCGTCGGAGAAGTCGCGGCAGCTTAGCGCTTGGTCACCGGCGTCGTCGAGAGCTAGCGGTGGCGCTAGGGTTTTGACGAGGTGGAGAGGTGGAAGAAGGATTTCTTTACCGCAGGGGACAAGTATTTATAAGTAGGTGAGCGGCACAGCACAATTACGCTGGTGCCTCTGGCGGTTCACATCTGAGGGGCACGTGGCAAGCATGCAACATACTTAGAGTTGTCCCATGTTCCCACTCCCGCCAGGCATGTCGGAGAGTTGTTCCGACTTCTCCGGATTTAAATAATAAGGATAAGTCATTTAAAACAAATTTAATGTTTGTCTCTTTGCCTTCTTCTGACTAGGACGCAGAGAAGACATTCGACAGTTTCAATAGAATGCATATGATTTGGACAGATAGAGTTTGAGATAGAAAGCATAGAGAGGTTAGGGTCCGATCACATTCACTTAGTTCAAAAGATTCAACTTGAAGACATAGCTATAAGTGAATGCTGTAGAGGACAGAACACTAGTATATATATATGCAATCAAATCATCATAGCGCAGAAAATCATGAAGATAAATTGAAACTGAAGACAAACCAAATGCGAAGTCTTTGCAAAAGTAACGCCATGAGTGAAACACTTCAAACCGAGAAATTTGGTGGTGGTGTTACCCACCGTATAGGAAGTATTAGACCCAGACGCGGCGCACACTTATCGTGGCGCTCCGAAGTCAAATTCCATGTTAATGTATTCACACTCAGAGTGTAAATCTTCATTGATTGAAGATATACATTACTTTGTGTGTTGCACATCTAAGTCATCAACATGCATAAGTGTCAGGATGTGTGCCTGATCACAGGACATTAGAGGATTCCAAGATATTTAGCTCACACCGTAACTTGCAAAACCTTTTCTCATCCAAGGTCTTTGTGAAGATATCTGCAAGTTGCTCTTCAGTGTTGACGTGAATGATATCAATATCTTTCTTCATGACATGATCTCTGAGAAAGTGATGACGAATTTCAATGTGCTTTGTCTTCGAGTGTTGGACAGGATTGTTGGCTATCTTGATGGCACTCTCATTGTCACAGAAGAGAGGTACTTGTTTCAGGTTGATGCCATAGTCCTTGAGAGTTTGCTTCATCCATACAAGTTGAGCACAACAGGATCCAGCAGCAATGTATTCAGATTCAGTAGTTGAGAGTGATACACAATTCTGCTTCTTCGAAGACCAACAGACAAGTGATCGACCAAGAAAATGACATGTGCCTAATGTAGACTTGCGATCCACCTTGTCACCAGCATAATCAGCATCCGAGAATCCAACCAAATCAAATTTTGAGCCCTTGGGATACCATAATCCGAGTGTTCGGGTGTAAGCCAAATATCGAAGAATTCGCTTCACAGCTAAGTGATGCGATTCCTTTGGTGCCGCTTGGAATCGAGCACACATGCAAACACTAAGCATAATATCTGGCCTAGATGCACATATATAAAGTAAAGAACCAATCATGGAGCGGTATACCTTTTGATCGAACTCTTTACCATTGTCGTCGGGACCAAGGTGGTGTTTGGCTGGCATTGGCGTCGTATAACCTTTGCAGTCTTCCATTCCAAACTTCTTCAGACAATCTTTGAGGTATTTTTCTTCAGATATGAAGATGCCATTGCTTTGCTGACGAATTTGAAGACCAAGGAAGAACTTCAGTTCCCCATCATGGACATCTGATATTGCTCTTGCATCATGTATCCAAACTCATCACTATACTTCTTGTCGGTGCAGCCGAAGATAATGTCATCCACATATATTTGGCACACAAACAGTTCGCCATCATATGTCTTCGTGAAGAGTGTGGGATCGAGGGATCCTGGTTTGAAGCCTTTGCTCTTCAGGAAGTCTTTGATCGTATCATACCATGCGCGAGGAGCTTGTTTGAGGCCATACAGTGCTTTGTTTAGCTTGTACACCATATCACGATGTTTTGGATCTTCAAATCCAGGTGGTTGAGCGACATATACTTCTTCTTCAATCTTGCCATTGAGAAATGCACTCTTCACATCCATTTGATATAGCAAGATGTTGTGATGATTAGCATAGGCTAGCAGTATGCGAATAGCTTCAAGCCTAGCAACAGGAGCAAATGTTTCATCGAAGTCAATTCCTTCAACTTGAGTATATCCTTGAGCCACAAGACGTGCTTTGTTTCTGACGACTTGACCATGCTCATCTTGCTTGTTTCAATATATCCATTTCGTTCCAATAATGTTATGCTTGCGAGGGTCAGGTCGCTTGACAAGTTCCCAAACATTATTCAGCTTGAACTGTTGAAGTTATTCTTGCATGGCTTGAATCCATTCAGGTTCCATAAAAGCTTCAGCAACTTTCTTGGGTTCTGAGATTGACACAAATGAAAAGTGCCCACAGAAGTTTGCTAACTGTGTTGCTCTTGAGCGAGTAAGCGGGCCAGGCGCATTGATGCTGTCAATTATCTTCTCGATTTGTACTTCATTTGCAACATGAGGATGAACAGGACGAAGACTTTGCTCTTGCTGATCATTGTCATCATTGGGAGGATTGTCTTCGGTCTGAGCATTGTCTTCAGGTTGATTTGGTGCAGAGATGATAAGTTCCTCTTCAGGCTGTGCTTCAGAAGGCATGATTTCACCAGTTCCCATCAGCTTGATAGATTCGCTTGGAGGAGCTTCATCTAGTGTACTTGGCAGGAGTTCTCTTTGTGAACCATTGGTTTCATCAAATCTCACATCCACAGTTTCGACGATCTTGTAGAGAAAGAGGTTGAAAACTCTGTAGGAGTGTGAGTCCTTTCCATAGCCAAGCATGAAGCCTTCATGAGCCTTAGGTGCAAATTTTGACTTGTGATGGGGATCCTTGATCCAGCATCTAGCTCCAAATACTCTGAAGTAACTGACATTTGGCTTCTTGCCAGTAAGGACCTCATAGGATGTTTTGTTCAGAAGCTTATGGATGTAGACACGGTTGATGATGTGACAGGCTGTATCAATAGCTTCAGGCCAGAACTTTCTTGGTGTCTTGTATTCATCTAGCATTGTTCGAGCCATCTCAATGAGGGTTCTGTTTTTGCGCGCAACGATGCCATTTTGCTGAGGTGTGTATGGAGCAGAGAACTCATGAGTGATTCCCATTGTATCCAGATACAGATCAAGTCATGTGTTCTTGAATTCAGTGCCATTGTCACTTCTGATATGCTTGATCTTCACGCCATAATTGTTCATTGCTCGATTGGCGAAGCGCCTGAAGACATCTTGCACTTCAGTCTTGTAAAGAATTATATGAACCCATGTGTATCTTGAGTAGTCATCAACAATGACGAAGCCATAGAGACAGGCAGTTGTTGTGAGGGTGGAGTAGTGAGTAGGTCCAAATAAGTCCATGTGTAGCAGCTAGAAGGGTTGAGATGTTGTCATGATTGTCTTCGAGAGGTGCTTTTCCCTTGTCATCTTTCCAGCTTCACAGGCACCACACGGATGATCCTTCTTGAACTTGACATCCTCGATGCCAATGACATGCTTCTTCTTGACGAGTGAGTGTAAGTTCCTCATGCCAGCATGTCCTAGCCTTCGATGCCAGAGCCAGCATTCTGAAGCTTTTGTGAGAAGACATACGGCAAGTTGTGGACCTGCTGAGAAATATACCATGTATAGATCATCTTTCCTATATCCTTCAAAGACTAGAGACTTGTCAGATTCCATTAGTACAAGGCAACGATATTTTCCAAATAGCACAATCATGTTTAAGTCACAAAGCATTGAGACAGACATTAAGTTGAACCCAAGGGATTCAACAAGCATCACTTTATCCATGTGTTGATCCCTAGAGATTGCAACTCTACCTAGACCCAATACCTTGCTTTTACCAGTGCCAGCAAATGTGATTTGACTCTTGTCAGATGGACGTAAGGTTGAGTCCATGAGAAGACTTCGATCACCAGTCATATGATTAGTGCATCCACTGTCAATAATCCATTCTGAAGCTTTTGGTGACATGCCCTACTGTGCAGTTAGGAGGATAGGCTTCACAAGGTATGTTGTGAAGCATAAGCATTTGATGCACACTAGGATTATCACAGCTTAGATCAAGATTAGAACACACAGTATGACAGATAAGAGATTCATATGTGGAATACATAGTAAGTCATTTTATCATGCGTCCCTTTATGTTTTAGGTCCCCAGCAATAATATCGGACGCCTTTGATTGCTGGCTGGAGACCACATTCTGCAAAAGAGAGTTAATTCTTCTTCACCACCCACATTTTCAGGGGTGGCTTAGAAGCAATGAGTCTAAGTGCAGCATCTGAGAATTTCAGCTTTGAAGCCCTAGCAAATAGCCTTGCAGGAGATGAATGATACTCATGTGAATAAGCAGAAAAGTTCTTAGTTCTATGAACATAGCGGTTTGAAGACACATGCTCATATTCATGAGTCTGAGTATGATTTCCCTGCAAAACATTGGCGTTAGGGTGACTCAAGTGAGTCATATGTTTGTATGAAGCCGTTGGACCATATGATGCCTTTGGTCTGGGGTTTGTCTTCTTCCCTGGTGGTGTCATGATGACATTCACTGGAAGATTCTCAAGGCAGCTTTTGGGAACCCAGATCTTCTTCATAGGAGGTCCATTCCTACAGTTAGTACCAATATACCTGGCAAACACCTCACCATTCTGATTTTTGAACAGTTTATAGTTTGCATCAAAGGATTCATCAATGATAATAGGATTAGCACAAGTAAATCCAGATAAAGTGGATGGATCCACTGAAGGTTCCTTTGCAGCAACCCAAGCGGTTTTGGGATACTGCTTAGGCTTCCAGTAGGAACCATCAGCATTCATTTTCCTCTCGAACCCAACACCCTCTTTCCTAGGGTTTCGGTTCAGTATCTGCTTTTTGAGGACATCGTAGAGTGTCTGATGTCCCTTCAAACTTTTGTACATCCCTGTTTCAAGCAATATCTTCAACCTAGCATTTTCATCAACAATAGTAGTGGTATCCTCCGCAGAGGGGTTAGTAACCACATCAGTAGTTGAAGACGATGAAACAACAGAAGCAGTGGAACATTCAGCAACAGATGTAGCGGTATCACGCTCAATGCATTTTATACATGGTGGTTCAAATCCATCCTGAGCGGAACTGATCTGTTGAGCGCGAAGTGACTCATTCTCTTTTTGAAGATCTTCATGAGTCGCTTTCAATTTCTCAAGCTCTTGCTTCCTTTGAAGATAATCATAGGAGAGCTTTTCATATGTGGTTGAGAGCGTCTCATGAAGACTTTCAAGTTCTTGGTACTTAGCATGAAGATTTTTTATGTCTTCTACTAAGGACTGTGAACGTGTCATTTCTGCGTCCAACAGGTCATCGCTTTTGTCTAACAGTTTTTGAGTATGTTCCATAGCCCTTTGTTGTTCAGTAGCAATTTTAGCAAGTGTTTTGTAGCTGGGTTTGGATTCACAATCAGAGTCATCTTCACTTGATGTTTGAAAGTAAGCATCGCGTGATTTTACCTTGGCACCACGTGCCATGAAGCAGTAGGTGGGAGCAGGATCTCCATGTCATCAGCTTCAGCGTTGGTGTGGAAGTCATTGCCTTCAGTGTTGAAGATGGACTTGGCAACATAGGCTGTGGCTAGAGCCAGACTTGCAACGCCAGGGTCGGACTCCTCTCCAGATTCCACCTCTGCCTCCTCAAAAGCAGAGTCCTCCTCTGAATCCATTTCCTTGCCAACAAAGGCACAAGCCTTGCCTGATGAGCTCTTCTTGTGTGATGAAGACTTGGAAGAAGACTTTGAGTATTTCTTCTTCTTCTTGTCATCAGAATCACATTCCTTGCTCTTCTTCTTCTTCTTCTCATTGTCCCACTGTGGACACTCAGATATGTAGTGACCAGGTTTCTTGCACTTGTGGCAGGTTCTCTTCTTGTGGTCATGGGTGGAAGCTTCATCATTCTTGGAGCTAGATCGTGAAGACTTTCTGAAGCCCTTCTTCTTGGTGAACCTCTGAAACTTCTTCACAAGCATGGCAAGTTCCTTTCCAATGTCTTCAGGATCATCAGAACCGCAGTCAGATTCTTCTTCAGATGAGGAAACCACTTTTGCCTTTAAGGCGCGAGTTCGGCCATAATTGGGACCATAGATTTCTCTTTTCTTAGAAAGCTGGAACTCATGTGTGTTGATCCTCTCAAGTATATCAGACGGATCGAGTGTCTTGAAGTCAGGACGTTCTTGTATCATGAGGGCAAGGGTGTCAAAGGAGCTGTCAAGTGATCTCAGCAGTGTCTTGATGATTTCATGCTTGGTGATCTCAGTGGCGCCAAGAGCTTCAATCTCATTTGTGATGTCAGTCAGACGATCAAACGTGAGCTGGACATTTTCATTGTCGTTTCTCTTGAAGCGGTTGAAGAGGTTGCGAAGAACACTGATCCTTTGATCTCTTTGGGTTGAGACGCCTTCATTGACCTTGGATAGCCAGTCCCAAACTAGCTTCGATGTTTCCAGAGCACTCACACGGCCATACTGTCCCTTGGTCAGATGACCACAGATGATGTTCTTTGAAGTAGAGTCCAGTTGAATGAACTTCTTGACATCAGTGGGGGTGACACCTTCACCAGTTTTGGGAACGCCGTTCTTGACGACATACCAGAGATCGACATCAATGGCTTCAAGATGCATGCGCATCTTATTCTTCCAATAGGGATATTCAGTTCCATCAAACACCGGACAAGCAGTGGAGACTTTGATTATCCCTCCAGTCGACATAGCTGAAACTCCAGGTGGTTAAACTGAATCACACAGAACAAGGGAGTACCTTGCTGTGATACCAATTGAAAGTGCTAGTTATCGACTAGAGGGGGGGTGAATAGGCAATTTTTATCAAAGTCTTCAAAACATGGAAGTTTCGAAGACAAACAATAGAAATGACCTAATTGATATGCAGCGGAAGATAAACTATAACAAGCAAGCCATAGTCAAGGATGCAATATCATTAACGTACGAAGACTAATAGCAGCTAGGTAGTAAGGATGAGGATGGAAGATAGTATGAAGCCAATCAACAATAGTAGTCAAACACTAAAGTCAAACAGATAAGACAGATAAGCAATGACTTCACGAAGACAAACTCAAAGTAAAGGAGGGAAGGGATAGAACCAGTCACTTGTTGAAGACACAGGATTTGTTGGACCAGTTCCAGTTGCTGTGACAACTGTACATCTGGTTAGGGAGGCTGAGATTCAACTCAGAAGACTGTGTCTTCACCTTATTCCCCTTGAGCTAAGGACACCTAGTCCTCGTCCAATCACTCTGGTAAGTCTTCAAGGTAGACTTCTGAACCTTCACAGACTTCGTTCACCCGGCAATCCACAATGACTCTTGGATGCTCAAAACGCGACGCCTAACCAGCTGGAGGATTCACAGTCCTCAAGTGTAATAAGTCTTCAGGTCACACAGACAGAAAGACTTCAGTGATGCCTAACACTCTTTGGCTCTGGGTGTTTGGGCTTTGTCCTCGCAAGGATTTCTATCTCTCAAATGCTTTGAGGTGGGTTGCTCTCAAAAGACAAAAGCCGTGCACTAACTCTGAGCAGCCACCAATTTATGGTGTAGGGGGTGGGTTATTTATAGCCACCAGGCAACCTGACTTGATTTGTCCGAAATGACCCTGGGTCACTAAGGAACAGACACATGTTCCAACGGTCAGATTTCAAACACACGCGACAACTTTACTTGGGCTACAAGCAAAGCTGACTCATCCAGCTTTGGATAAGATTTTCTCTCATTGTCTTCACTCGAAGACATAGGATTTGGGTTGAGCATCACTTCAGTCACTCTGACTTAGTTCACTTGGACCCCACTTAACAGTACGGTGGTTCCTATGACTCAACAAAGAAGAAAAGGAAACAACGAAACCACACAGTCTTCGCGCTCCATAGTCTTCACGCAATCTCTTCTCATGTCATAGTCTTCAATATGAATATCTTCTCATACCACCATTGTCTTCAATGTCTTCATACATTTTTAGGGGTCATCTCCGGTAGGTAAAACGAATCAATGAGGGACACTACCTGCGTTATCCTGCAATTCTCACAAACGCATTAGTCCCTCAACCAACTTTGTCATCAATACTCCAAAACCAACTAGGGGTGGCACTAGATGCACTTACAATTATAAACAAAGTGATGAAGCAAAAATTACGATTGAGTGCGGATACTTACGACAGCACAAGGGGCTTCTTCCTGGGCAGCCACCCTTCCTCGCTATCAGCAGTGGTGGCGGAGTAGTCCGGAAGGGACGCCTTTCCCTTCTTGGACGTCCCAGTCTCCCCCACCGGGGCGACCTTCCTCTTCTTCCCTCCCCCGATATGGGGAGGTGGTGTTTCTCCTTATTCCTCCCCGCCGCCGTGGGAGGAATCTGCCTCATCGTCATCAGACGACAAGGGTATGCCGGCCTTACGCTGAAGGCCTCTCCTGGCCCCCTGGTTCACTGTCTCAGGCCCCCCATCCTTTCCGGATGGGGCGGCCTTCCCTTCTTCTTCTTCTTCCCATTCGGGGGAGGAGTGCGCCTCGTCATCTTCGGACGAGGCTTGCGCAGCTTTACTTCGGAGACCCTTTCGGGTCCCGGGGACCTTCTTATCGGCCTTCTTCTCCGGCCCCTTGTAGGGTAACGGGACCAGCATCTTTGTCAGAAGATCACTGGCTGGGCTTTCCGGCAACGGAGCTGGATTGTCGATCCGCTCCGCTGTCTCCACATACTCCTGAAACAAATATACACAATCACTTAGGAATTCCCCCATGAGTACATTAGGAAGAACCGGACCCGGTGGCGGCCTGAGAACTTACCTGAGTAGGTTGCCGTGCGGCGTGGAGCCTGCGGTCCTCGGTTATGAGAGGAGGTACCTCGGTGGCCTTGAACAACGCCTTCCATGCGTTCTTATGCTTCATGTTGTAGAGCCTCTGGAGCGTCCGGTGTTCGTCCAAGACGAATTCCCACAAATTGAATGCCCGCCTTTGGCACGGCAGTATCAGGCGAATGAGCATAACTTGGATCACGTTGACAAGCTAGATGTTCTTGTCCTTCATGCCTTTGACGCGGGGGATGAGTCCGGTCAGCTCTGCAGATTCGCCCCATAGCAGGCCCTTCTGTTCCCAGGAGGTGAGCCTCATAGGGGGTCCAGATCGGAACTCGGGGGTCAGTGCCCAGTTGGTGTCGCGTGGCTCAGTGATATAAAACCACCCCAATTGCCATCCTTTCATGGTTTCCGCAAAGGAGCCTTCAGGCCAGGTGACATTAGGCATTTTGCCCACCATGGCTCCTCCGCACTCTGCTTGCTGGCTGCTCACAATCTTGGGCTTCACGTAGAAGGTTTGGAGCCACAAGCCGAAATGAGGCTTGATGCAGAGGAAAGCCTCGCACAGGACGATGAACGCCGAGATGTTGAGGACGAAGTTCGGAGCTAGATCATGGAAGTCTAGCTCGCAGTAGAACATAAACCTGCGGACGAAGGGGTGGAGTGGAAACCCCAGTCCACAGACGAAGTGGGCAAGGAACACGACCCTCTCGTGGGGTCCAGGAGTTGGAATGACCTGCCCTGCGTCTGGTAGCCGGTGCGCTATGTCTGCGGCTAAGTATCCGGCTGCCCGGAGATTCGCGATCTTCTTCTCCGTCATGGTGGAAACCACCCACTTGCCCCCTGCTCCAGACATGATTAACTGTGCGGAGAAGACCTGGACTAGGGCGCTGGAGCTCAAGGGGGCAAGAGTATGTGATGGGGGGAAGAAGGCGTGGGTAAAAATGAGGAACTCTTTTCCCTTTATAGAGGCGACGAAAGCGGTGCGCCTCCCCACTAGCCTGTTGAGAATCGCTTACTTCCCAAGCGCCACGATTGATGGCACAGGGGGATTACCCATACCCGTATTGATGATAATCCCGCGATAAGGGGATATGATCTCATCTTTGACAGGACGTGTCAAGGAAACCGCCTCGCAATACGCGCTGTGGCTGGTTGTGGAAAAACGGTTCGAGTATTGACCTGGCCCTAATGGCATGTCACGTCGTCTAAAAATTGTCAGCTGGAGTATCATTCTCTGTACGGTGGTATGTGAAGATCATTTTGTAGATCTGGACACGGTCTATGTGTTTGATAATAACATTGGAGTATTTGGAGGAGGAACCCGCCTTGCAATGCCGAAGACAAGACTGCGCGCCAGACTCATCGTCATTGAAGCCTGGTTCAGGGGCTACTGGGGGAGTCCTGGATAAGGGGGTATTCGGACAGCCGGACTATATACATCGTCCGGACTATAGAAGCGTCAAGATACAAGACTCAAAACTTCGGCTCATGTCTGGATGGGACTCTCCTTTGCGTGGAAGACAAGATTAGCAATCCGGATATTATGTTTCCTTCCTTGTAACCGACTCCATGTAAACCCTAGCTCTCCGGTGTCTATATAAACCAGAGAGGATGGTCCTTAGAAGGCCGATCACAATTACAATCATACCATCATAGGCTAGATCTTAGGGTTTAGCCTCTACGATCTCGTGGTAGATCTACTCTTGTATTCCACATATCTTCAATATTAATCAAGCAGGAAGTTGGGTTTTACCTCCATCGAGAGGGCCCGAACCTGGGTAAACATTGTGTCCCTTGCTTCCTGTTACCATCAGCCTAAGACGCACAGATCGGGACCCCCTACCCGAGATCCGCCGGTTTGAACACCGACATGGGGTTTCACTCTCCATCCTCTCCGGGCGAAGGTCCCCCGAAGATGAACTCTGTTGAGAGGAGCTGCTCGCAGGACTACAAAAAAATGAAGTCCTGGTTATGGATCTCGGAGTAACATCTCACCTTCAAATTAATGAATGACTTACGGCTCGTTGCAGGGCTGGCCCGTTGGTGGGTGTGGCATGGTGAGGGCGCCCGTCGCGGCAGTGCCCCTTGTTGATGTTCTCTTCCCTTGTTTGGGCATCTCCGCCTCCAAATCTTTGAGGCGGCCCTCTTCTTCCCGCGTGGGGAGGAGGCTTTGGCCTTCCCTTCCCGACTATCCTCCATAGGAGGGTTGGCGATTTTCCCGGTCTGGATGCGTAGCGCGTGAAGTTCAGCTTCACTGCCCTTTCCTTCGTCCTTCTCTGAAGGGATTTTGCTGAGCGCCCAGTCTAGCATCTTTGCAATGGTGGGACCAGGCGGGCCTTCAGGAAGTGGTGCCGGACACCTGAATCTCTTCGCTTTCTCAAGCCATTCCTGGACGCGGAGGGAGTGTTAGAATAATAATCATGATAAATATAAATGAAGTGTCCGGCTTTAAGGTTACTTACTTGGGCATCTAGGCGATTGCAGCTTAGGCCCGCATCCTCGGTGGTATCCGGTGATAACCCAAAAGTGTAGGGGATTGCAATAGTTTTTGATAAGTAAGAGTGTCGAACCCAACGAGGATCTAAAGGTAGAATAAATATTCCCTCAAGTTCTATCGACCACCGATACAACTCTACGCACGCTTGACGTTCGCTTTACCTAGAACAAGTATGAAACTAGAAGTACTTTGTAGGAGTTGTTGGATAGGTTTGCAAGATAATAAAGTGCATGCAAATAAAAGCTAGGGGCTGTTTAAATAAAGAAGCAATAAAGTAAATATTAGTAGAGAGATTTTTGTTATGAGAAAGTTATTTGTCCAAGGCAATCGATAACTAGACCGGTAATCACTGTTGCAATTCTATTTGAGGGAGAGGCATAGGCTAACATATCTTCCCTTACTTGGAATTCCATGCACTTATGATTGGAACTCTAGCAAGCATCCGCGACTACTAAAGATTCATTAAGGTAAAACCCAACCATAGCATTAAAGTATCAAGTCCCCTTTTATCCCATACACAAACAACCTACTTACTCGGGTCTGTGCTTCTGTTCACTCACGCCACCCACCATAAGCAAATCATAAACATATTCCAAACCCTACAGAGGGGATCCCTCACGCTTGCGCGACACGGAGGGCACAATAGGACAGAACCAATAATAAACCATGAAACTCAAACCAATCACGATCATCAATTAACCCATAGGACAAAACAGATCTACTCAAACATCATAAGATAGCCATACATCATTGGGAAATAATATATAGCATTGAGCACCATGTTTAAGTATAGATTACAGCGGGTAAGAGAGAGGTTACACCACTGCATAGAGGGAGGAAGAGTTGGTGATGAAGGCGGTGAAGTTGTTGGTGAAGATCGCGGTGATGATGATGGCCCCCGGCAGCGCTCCGGCGCCACCGGAAGCAAGAGGGAGAGCCCCCCCCCCTTCTTATTCTTCTTCCTTGACCTCCTCCCTAGATTGGAGAAGGGTTTCCCCCTCTGTTCCTCGGCTCCCATGGTGTGGGAGGGGCGAGAGCCCCTCTGAGATTGGATCTATCTCTCTGTTTCTACGTTCTCAGATTCTACCCCTTCACCATTTCCTTTATATCTGGAGATCCGTAACTCCGGTTGGGGTGAATATTTCGCCCAGATTTTTATTGCAAAATTATCTTTCTTGCGGCAAAAGAAATGGCATCAACCGCCTTATGGGTGGCCCACGAGAGGCCTGGGCGCACCCAGGGGTAGGGGTGCGCCCCCTGTCTCGTGGCCACCTCGGACACTGTTTCGCGTTGATTCTTCCTCCGGAAAATCCCAACTATTCCAAAATAATTCTCCGTCCGTTTTATCCCGTTTGGATTCCGTTTGATATTGGTTTTCTGCGAAACGTAAAACATGCAACAAACAGGAACTGGCACTGGGCACTGGATCAATATGTTAGTCCCAAAAATAGTATAAAAAGTTGCCAAAAGTATATGAAAGTTGAAGAATATTGGCATGGAACAATCAAAAATTATACATAGGACGGAGACGTATCAGCATCCCCAAGCTTAATTCCTGCTCATCCTCGAGTAGGTAAATGATAAAAAAGATAATTTTTGATGTGGAATGCTACCTAGTATAATCTTGATCATATGTCTAATCATGGCATGAATATTAAGACACAAGTGATTCAAAACAATAGTCTATCATTTAACATAAAAACAATAATACTTCAAGCGAACCAATAAAGCAATCATGTCTTTTCAAAACAACATGGCCAAAGAAAGTTATCCCTACAAAATCATATAGTCTGGCTGTTGCTCTATCTTCATCACACAAAGTATTTAATCATGCACAACCCTGATGACAAGCCAAGCAATTGTTTCATACTTTAATAGTCTCAAACTTTTTCAACTTTCACGCAATACATGAGCATGAGCCATGGACATAGCACTATAGGTGGAATAGAGTATGATGGTGGGGGTTATGTGGAGAAGACAAAAAGGGAGAAAGTCTCACATCGACTAGGCGCATCAACGGGCTATGGAGATGCCCATCAATAGATATCAATGTGAGTGAGTAGGGATTGCCATGCAATGGATGCACTAGAGCTATAAGTGTATGAAAGCTCAAACTGAAAACTAAGTGGGTGTGCATCCAACTTGCTTGCTCATGAAGACCTCGGGCATTTGAGGAAGCCCATCATCGGAATATACAAGCCAAGTTCTATAATGAAAATTCCCACTAGTATATGAAAGTGATAACTCAAGAGACTCTCTATATGAAGAACATGGTGCTACTCTGAAGCACAAGTGTGGTAAAAGGATAGTAATATTGCCCCTTCTCTCTTTTTCTCTCATTTTTCCCCTTTTTTTCTTTTTTAATTATTTTTCTTTTCTTTTTGGTGGGCTTCTTTGGCCTCTTTTTTTATTTGGGCTTCTTTGGCCTCTTTTATTTTTCACAAAGTCCGGAGTCTCATTCCGACTTGTGGGGGAATCATAGTCGCCATCATCCTTTCCTCACTGGGGCAATGCTCTAATAATGATGATCATCACACTTTTATTTAATTACAACTCAATATCTAGAACAAAGATATGACTCTATATGAATGCTTCCGGCGGTGTACCGGGATGTGCAATGATCTAGCATAGCAATGACATCAAAAAACGGACAAGCCATGAAAACATCATGCTAGCTATCTTACGATCATGCAAAGCAATATGACAATGAATGCTCAAGTCATGTATATGATGATGATGGAAGTTGCATGGCAATATATCTCGGAATGGCTATGGAAATGCCATGATAGGTAGGTATGGTGGCTGTTTTGAGGAAGATATAATGAGGCTTATGTGTGATAGAGCGTATCGTATCACGGGGTTTGGATGCACCGGTGAAGTTTGCACCAACTCTCAAGGTGAGAAAGGGCAATGCACGGTACCGAAGAGGCTAGCAATGATGGAAGGGTGAGAGTGCGTATAATCCATGGACTCAACATTAGTCATAAAGAACTCATATACTTATTGCAAAAATCAACAAGCCATTGAAAACAAAGTACTACGCGCATGATCCTAGTGGGATAGATTGGTAGGAAAAGACCATCGCTCGTCCCCGACCGCCACTCATAAGGAAGACAATCAATAAATAAAATTGTGCTCCAACTTCATCACAAAGCGGTTCACCATACGTGCATGCTATGGGAATCACAAACCTCAACACAAGTGTCTCTACAATCCACAGCCACCCACTAGCATGACTCTAATATCACCACCTTTATATCGCAAAACTATTGCAAGGAATCAAACATATCATATTCAGTGATCTACAAGTTTATGTAGGATTTTATGACTAACCATGTGAATGACCAATTCCTGTCATCTCTCTAAATTGATATAAGTGAAGCAAAACAGTATAGTTCTTTCTACAAAAGATGTGCCCACGCTCTAACAATTATAAGTGAAGCAAAAGAGCATTCTACAAATGGCGGTTTTCTATATGAAGAGAAACAGGCAATCCAAGCTTCAAACAATATAAGTGAAGCACGTGAAGCATTCTATAAAGCCATACTCAAAAGATTTAAGTGAAGTGCAATGAGAATTCTATAAATCAACCAAGTACTATCTCATACCAGCATGGTGTATAAAATAAAAGCGAAAACTAAATGCAAAAGATGCTCTAAGACTCGCACATAATGCATGAACGAAACAAATTCGAAAACATACCGATACTTGTTGAAGAAAGAGGGGATGCCTTCTGGGGCATCCCCAAGCTTAGACGCTTGAGTCTCCTTGAATATTTTCTTGGTCTTCCTAGAGCATCCCCAAGCTTGAGCTCTTGCCTCTCTTCCTTTTCCTCATATCGAGACATCCTCGATTAGACACTACATCCACACAAAACTTCAACAGAAAACTCGGTAAGATCCATTAGTATAATAAAGCAAATCACCACTCTAAGTACTGTTGCAAACCAATTCATATTTTGTTTTTGCATTGTGTCTACTGTAATATAACTTTTCCATGGCTTATTCCACAAATATAAATTGATAGATTCATCAAAACAAGCAAACTATGCATCAAAAACAGAATCTGTCAAAAACAGAATAGTCTGTAGCAATCTGAACATCCACCATACTTCTGGTACCCCAAAAATTCTACCAAAATTAGGAAACATAAACAAGTTGTATATAAAGACAGCGCAAAAGGAATCGGAACCAATTGACGTTCCAGATACAAATGTAAAATCGAACACTACAGCCAAAGTTTTTGTCCTGCACCGTACAAACCAACAAGCATTGTAAACATCCTAAAGGCAAACCTTGGCACATTATTTTTATAATACAATGGAATTGTACAAGGGGATAATTATTTTCGATGAAAACTTTCTGTAATTAAGATTCACAAAGTTTCCCTGAGCATGAACAAAGTTCAAGTAGCTGTCCCACTTCAACAATGCTTGTCTCTCTCATTTTCACTTTCCTTTTTGAAAAGTTTTTAGGTTCCCCTCTTTATTTTTATTTTGTTTTTAAGCTATATGAAAGAACTCAACAGAAATAAATGACTCTCGAAAACTTCTGGGTTGTCTCCCTGGCAGCGCTTTCTTTAAAGCCATTAAGCTAGGCATAAAGTGCTCAAGTAACGAATCCACCCGGATCCCAAGGTATATCAAAGCCAATTTTAATTAACAATGATTTGTAATTTAGTAGTGAGCACAAAGTAACATATAGCATGCAACAACGAAGTCTAACTCTCTTTCTATGCATCGGCATGTCATAAAAGAACAATTCATGCACACCAAGTAAAGGCCAATGCATAGTATAAACAATTTCTTGCAATTTCATCGTATTGGAAACATAGAGAGGTGGAGAAATAGTTCCTCTCTCATAATAATTGCAAGTAGGATCAGCCAGCACATGCATATTACATTCATCAAAATCATCATGTGCAATGGTAAAAGGCAACCCATCAATATAATCCTTAATAAGCATAAACTTCTCCAATATAGTGTAGTAGAGAGAATTCAAAAAGATAATAGGACTATCATGCGTGGGTGCAATAGCAACAATTTCATGTTTAACATAAGGAACTATAGCAAGTTCATCTCCATAAGCATAATTCATATTGGCATCTTGGCCACAAGCATAGCAAGCATCATCAAAAAGGGATATTTCAAACAAATTCAAGGGATGATAGCAATCATCCTTCGGTAAGCACGAAGGGGAATTAAATAATGTATGAGTTGGAGGGTTACTCTCATTAGAAGGTGGGCACGGGTAGCTAATCCGCTCTTCCTCCTTTTGTTCTTTGCTCTCCTCATCATCTTTTTCATCCAATGAGCTCACTGTTTCATCAATTTCTTCTTCCATAGCTTCCTGCAAAATATTAGTCTCTTCTTGGACAGTGTTGACTTTCTTCATAAAAGCATTAATATAGTAATTGTATTCATAATTTCATAGAAATATCCAAGTATAGCAAGATTTTCCGGCCTATAACCATCATCATCAAAAGCTTCATACTTTTCAAACAAAGCTTCAATATCATAGGCAGCCTTAAAAGCAACAAATTCTTCTATTTGTTCCACATCATAGTAATCATATATACCATTAGCATAGGAAGCTAAGGTTTGATTATCGTTCAATTTGCATGAAAAGGGGAGGTGTGGAGCCTCCATCCTAGAGCAACAAGTAATATCATATCTCAAGCATAGATTCCAGGCATACCAACGCAACATAATAAATTGATCCCATAATAGTTTCCCTTTTTGTGTCGAACGATAATCCCTAAAGTATTCACGTTGATCCAACGTGTCTCCCATTATAAAGTTGAATGGGGCTTTCTCAGGATTATCAAAGTAGTACATAATATCTTTCGCATAATGAGAATCGAGGGTTTTAGGAGTTACCCCATCTTCATGAGTAGCAAGTACAGCTAATTTTTTTGGTATTTTGCGTTCCATATCCATAACTAAAGATAGAGAACAACTTAGAACAGCAAATAAAAATTACTTAGTGATAAAGCAAACAAGCACACACAAGAATATTCACCCCACGCTATGACTCCCCGGCAACGGCGCGAGAAAAAGGTCTTGATAACACACAAGTGTAGGGGATCGCAACAGTTTTCGATAAGTAAGAGTGTCGAACCCAACGAGGAGCTAAAGGTACTTCAGTAGTTTCCATAGTAGGTTCAGTAGGTTGAGGAGCAACTCTTTGCTCTACTGGTCGGGGAGAAGATACCCCGAACAAGCCCCTCAAAGGATTAGTTTCCATAGTAACCAGTGACAGAGAATTTGAGCACACTATATAAATGTTTCCTTACCAAGTTCCACTCACCAAAGGCGCTTCACTCCCCGGCAACAGTGCCAGAAAAGAGTCTTGATGACCCACAAGTATAGGGGATCTATCGTAGTCCTTTCGATAAGTAAGAGTGTCGAACCCAAGCACTGAACATAAGCAGAAGGAAATGACAAGCGGTTTTCGGTAAGGTATTCTCTGCAAGCACTGAAATTGTAGGTCATAGATAGTTTTGTGATAAGATAATTTGTAATGAGTAACAAGCAATGAAAGTAAATAAGGTGCAGCAAGGTGGCCCAATCCTTTTTGTAGCAAAGGACAAGCCTTGACAACTTCCTATAATGAGAAAAGCGCTCCCAAGGACACATGGGAATTATCGTCAAGCTAGTTTCATCACACTCATATGATTCACGTTCGGTACTTTGATACTTTGATATGTGGGTGGACCGGTGCTTGGGTACTGCACTTACTTGGACAAGCATCCCACTTATGATTACCCCCTATTGCAAGCTTCCGCAACTACAAAAGAAGTATTAAGGTAAACCTAACCACAACATGAAACATATGGATCCAAATCAGCCCCTTACGAAGCAACGCATAAACTAGGGTTTAAGCTTCTATCACTCTAGCAACCCATCATCTACTTATTACTTCCCAATGCCTTCCTCTAGGCCCAAATAATGGTGAAGTGTCATGTAGTCGACGTTCACATAACACCACTAGAGGAGAGACAACATACATCTCATCAAAATATCGAACGAATACCAAATTCACATGACTACTAATAGCAAGACTTCACCCATGTCCTCAGGAACGAACGTAACTACTCACAAAGCATATTCATGTTCATAATCAGAGGGGTAATAATATGCATAAAGGATCTGAACATATGATCTTCCACCAAGTAAACCAATTAGCATCAACTACAAGGAGTAATCAACACTACCAGCAACCCACAGGTACCAATTTGTGGTTTTGATACAAGATTGGATACAAGAGATGAACTAGGGTTTGGAGAGGAGGTGGTGCTAGTGAAGATGTTGATGGAGATTGACCCCCTCCCGATGAGAGGATCATTGGTGATGATGATGATGATGATTTCCCCCTCCCGGAGGGAAGTTTCCCTGGCAGAACAGCTCTACCAGAGCCCTAGATTGGTTCTGCCAAGGTTCCGCCTCGTGGCGGCGGAGTTTCATCTCGTGAGCTTGCCTTTAATTTTTTTCCAGAATAAAACACCTCATATAGCAGAAGATGGGCACCGGGGGGCCACCAGGGGGCCTAGGAGACAGGGGGCGTGCCTTGTAGGGGGGGGCTCCCCCCACCCTCCTGGCCAGGGTGTGGGCCCCCTCAGGTACTTTCTTTTCCCAATAATTCTTATTAAATCCAAAAATGACTTTTGTGGAGTTGCGGGACTTTTGGAGCTGTGCAGAATAGGTTTCCAATATTTGCTCCATTTCCAGCCAGAGTCCCCGCTGTCGGCATTCCCCCTGTCCATGGAAAACCTTGTAAAATAAGAGAGAATAGCCATAAGTATTGTGACATAACGTGAAATAACAACCCATAATGCAATAAATATTGATATAAAAGCATGATGCAAAATGGACGTATCACCCACCTAGCAACATCCCGGCGACCCTCAGGTATAACTTCCTTCAAAACTGGCCTTGCTCTACTTCCCGAGCTCCTGACGTCACTGCATTTGTATCTTTTACTATTTCTCAGCCCCCTCGTAGATAGTATCGATCGGCTGTTCGAAAACCACCTATGTTTTTACTGTTAAGAGGTAAAACTAGTTCATGCACTCGAATCTAGTACTACTTGGTTCAAACAAGGAAGAAAGGGGGTGGGTGGGGGAAGATTTGTTACCTGAATCTAGGACTTGGTCGAAAGAGGAAATAATGGGGGCGAAAAGTAGCAGAGACTGGCTATCCAACTGGTCTCCAAGTCTAATAGGGAAATAAACGGAAACGCAGTACAAACTCAATATAAACCCGATCTATTGGTTGAAAAAGGAAAGGAAGTGGGGACTGGGGGACAAGTCAACAGAGTAAGTCCAGCACTAGATTTGCTAGCCTCACACAGTATAAGGTGGCTATACCGAACAAAAATGGGACCAACCCAGATATTCTATTATGATGTTTGTTGCCCCGAGCCACTCTTATGTAATGCCACTGGTAAAATGTAGCAGTCCCACTTTTAAAAGTAAGGACACGTTAAACCAATGTTGTTTCCAATATAATGCCTCTAGTAATATGAATCAATGGCATTTTTTCATGTCCTGCTAAATTTCCCATTAAGATAAGTTGCTTCTTTTCGTTAGAAATGCAACTGTCCTGGTCCGCCTACTCCGACGTGCCCAAATACTGACTCTGTAGCAGCTGTTAATGTAATGTTGCTAGTAAAATGAAGCATTGACACCATTAAAGTAATGTCGTATTTAATGGTTGCCATAGTTAATCCTAATGCCCACACTAATACCTAGCAATGTTGTTGCTTTAGAAATTGCTACTGTCCTTGTAGGATTGCCATCCAGATAAGGAACATGCTTCTTTTCATTTGATGCATGTTTCATCACTTGTTAGTCACCCTCCTTTCCACCTTTTTTGTGCAAACAAAGATATACATTTCACGCTCGATCTTAGTTGAACTGCACAAATGATATCCAAATTATAGTTGAACATTCCAGGAGCTTCACAACCAACCTTGATGTTGCTCAATTTTATTGCAACTAATGAAGAAGAAGCTCTGTGGGTTTCGTTTTCTGATGGAAATGGAACCGGGGCTGGAGCCCTTTTCTTAAAAAAAAGAAGAAGAAGATGCTAGCTCATGGGACATTGCTTCATTTTAGGTGAACTGCACCAAAAGATCCCATGAATTGAATCATCCATGTGGGTGACTGGTGTCATCCCTTCTACGATGGTGTTGACTGCAGATATGGTTCCGATCATGAGGTATGTTCCTTTTTGGTCTGACCGTTTGCCAAAGATCCTGCATGTTGATCCTGCTCTTGTGCTACTGTTTTGGCAACGCCATCATAAAGCAGTAATGTTATTATTTTGCATCTTAATCTAGTGGCACTACTAATTTGAGGCAATGTTTTGGCACCGCTAGTGCCACTGTTTTTTTATATATCGAAAGAGGGGGTTCCCTCTGATTTCATTAAAGAAATCCAACCATAGAGAACCATTATCCGACAACATCTCAGTGTAAACGGGCAGTTATGCAACTACTACTAGAACAGATTGAGTACTAGCAGGAGACAAGTTCGCCACATAAGCTAGGCAGGTAGGGGGACGTAGGACCAGCTCGACCAAGTTTGGATTACAACCCAAATGCTACCACAGAAACATTAGGGGGAAGATAGGGACTGAAAGAGCTAGCTTCAGCATCCCAATCTAAGCACCCCCGTCCTTCATCCTTGCGACCAACAACGCACGGTACACCTCATTTGCCACCTGCTCGACCCTAGTGTCACTGATAAAATGAAGTAACAATACAGTTAAAATAGAGCGAGTGTCCTCTCTATCATTTCATTTCCAATGTAGATAAAGAAAGTGCTTCTCTTTGTTAATGTATGTTTCATCAACTAGTCCCATTGTTAATGTTTAAGCGTTTCTGCAAACTGGGTTGCTTAATTTTAGTTGATCTGCACAAAAATAGAGATTTGAATGTCTCAAGGCCCCTCCTTGTACTACCACTATACACTGATGTTCATCACTAGCAGAAGGTGTATCTGGGAGACTTGGGACGATTTCCAGTATGAGGCGTACCATATGAGGCGTCGCAGGGCCCATCTCGCCCTCGCAGCATGGCATACTATGATACTGTCGCAATATTTTCTTCTATTTATTTTGTGTGTTTCATCAATTAGTGCCACTATAATGTAATCACACTTTTTCATTATCTGTGCAAACAGGGTTATTCAGCTGCATTTTGGTGGAACTGCACAAATGTACGGATGGAACCAGCATATATGCAGAGTGTGAGGTGTGCCAAGTAAACATTACCGACACCAACCATGCTCCATGGACGCATTGGCATCCACCACCACCAGTGGGATGTGTGGCACTCTCTGTGGACGGATCTTTCTTGGCAGCAAATCCTCTAACCAAATACTAGTAGCTTATATTGGCAGTTTTCTAGGGAGTACTCTTTTCTGAAAGAAGCACCAATATATTTTTCTTTATTTGTACACAGTGTCACAACTTTGAATCAAAGGTCCACGGCTATTTTAGGGTGATTGGTGTAGTACTCGGAGACTGATTGTAAGCATGATTCTCATTAGCTATCACACTGATTGTAAGCATGAGCAGGTGGAAGATTAGGTTAGTGCGAAGCATACCTTAAACCCTACCGCCGCCGTTGAAATGAGGCGAGCATCGATGGAACCGTGGAGAACGGCGGGGAAGAGACGTCGCGCCATCTGACCTCCTCTTGCGGTGCGAGAACGAATACTCATGTGGCTCCGGCTAGCTCTGCACCCTCACGAACGGCACACCATACTTGATCGATTCGTTATCCTCTAGGTGCTCGACATTTGACCTTTGACCTTGAATTTCTGGGGCACATCAAATACTTGTAGCAAGTTTATTGCATGCCCTCTAATCATGTTGTGATCACCTGATTTGGGCAAAAGAGTGTGCCTTAAGATCTAGTTGATCATAGGCAGCCCTGACAAAAGAAAATGAACTGATCCAAACTTGAAAATCTCAAGTGCTTCATCAGGGATCTCCTTGTACATATGTGACATTGAGTTATGATCCATTTTCTTCTTGGCATAAATATCCAAGTCATCTTCACTTTCCTTTGGGGCATTGATCAGGCTTGCCCATTCCTCAATGGTTGACTGGTATCTCGTTCCTTCAGACATCCAAACTATCCTACCATCTGGATAGAAGTGTGTTGTGGAGTAGAATTGCATAATGATATCATCATTCCAGTTGGTGAGCTTCTGCCCAACAAAATCTGCAACTCCACAAGCAATGAAACTGTCTTTCACTCCAGGATAGTGTTCCTCATTTTCCTTCATGTAGGTCCAGTCGACCCACCTCATATCACACACTATGCGCTTCTTGTCCAACAAGATTGTCTCATAGAAGTCATGCTGCTCCTTGGTGTGGGACCTGTAATCTACAGCAGTCCTTCTCCTGGTGGCATATGGATCTGACTCTCTCCATAGCCTCAACCCTAAGTTTCTCCTGATTTTCATGTTCTCAGCCACAGGATGAGCATCATTGTGGTCTGGGATCTTGGGTTTGAGCTTCCTTAAGATCTGCCCTTCTTCATCTTCCTCAGCAACAACCTCAGGCATTGGGGCCTTGTTCTTCTTAGCTGCTGGTATACTCCTGGTATTTCTCTTTGGTGCAATCTTGGGCTTGGAGGCAGCTTTGGGTGCTTCTTTGGGCTTTGATGTTGCAGCTCCTGACTTTATAGCATCACCCATCACCTTTTGTGCCTTAGGTGCTGGTTCAGCAACCTCTTCTCCCTCTTCCATCATGGAAGGTTGACCAACAACTCTGGCCATGGTCTTCTTGACCCTTTCCTTCCTTTTCTTCCCTTCTGCAACTGGCTCTTTGGGATCAGGCTTTTCAGGTATTTGAGTTGATCCTCTGGCTTTGGACATTGGTTGTCTTCCTGCTGGCCTTTTGATCTTCATGCCTGGCTTTACTACAGTTGAACTGAGCACCTTCTTGAGCACTACCTTCTTGGAAGTAGCCTCATCTTCAACAGCAACATAATCCTCATCCTCAGAGTCTGAGGTTCTCTTCCTTCTAGCTCTTGTAGCTGCTTTGGGAAAATTTCTAGGAGTGCTTCTGCTCCCCTCATCTGAGCTGCTAGAGGGACTATTGCCCTCACTCATGTGAATCTGCTCTGCTGACTTGTTCTGGCTATCACTTTGGTCTGACATGCTGCAAATCACTGACTGCTGACCCTGTGAATAGTTATAGATGAGATAGAGTGGATGAGCATCACAAAATGCAGAGATCTTTGCAAAATAATGAGTCAAAAAACTTAGTTTTAGTTTCCACAGAAAGCATTTCGGATCCACCGATTTTCAAACTCGGTGATACCGAAGCAGTTTTGGAACCTAAACTAGTGAACTCGGTCAGACTGAGTCACAGTTCGGTGGCACCGAGACTGCTAGGGTTTCACAAAGTTCTAAAATCGGTCACACCGATTTGTAATTCTCAGTCAGACCGAGACTTACTAGTGCAATGGCGTTAGCCAAATCGGTGGGACCGAGTTTTTCAACTCGGTGGGTCCGAGATGGTTTCGGCGGAAACCTAACCCTAAATTTTTGAATCACATCTATTCTAAGGATCGCATTGACTGGATAGGAGTGTTTCAATTGTGGCAAGATGCATTACGAACACAATGTGCTGAGAATTAGATGAGGATAGCACTGTGATCGAGTTCATACCCTAGTTCGGCGGTGAACTCGCTACGGCGGCAACGGCGGAGAAGAAATCCGTTAACGGCGGCGGAGGCCAGCGATAGGAGGCGGCTGGCGACGAAGTCGACGATCCATAGACCTAGTAGGTAGAGCAAGCTATGCGCGGGCGAGGAGTTTCGGAGAAAGTTTTCCAAAATTTGCCCGTGAGTATATATAGCCCGACACTGTCAGTGTGACTGAGTGGAACAACTCGGTGGCACCGAGATGCATAACTGTTAACAGTTACAGCAACTCGGTGTGACCGAAAAGTTCAAATCGGTTGCACCGAGATTGAAAACCTAGATCGACTTAGTGATCTCGGTAGGACCGAAATGGAGGAATCGGTCAGACCGAAAATCACAAAGAAGTTTTGGAAGTTTAAGTCTATGACGAATCGGGGACTCCAAGTGCTCCTCACACAGAGTGGTTCGAATCTGACTTGATCAAATTTTGTGATGTGGCATGAATAGAGTTTGAGACGAGAAAAGCATAGATTGCTAGAGAAGGTTCTTAGACATTCTTGTCCATCCACTTGGCCAAATAAAAAGAAGCCAATCAATCAAAACAACAAGTGGATGTCCTTGAATGAGTAAAATATGCAACCAACATGCTCACACAATAAAATGACAAATGAAATATGTGGCAAAGCATGCACAACCAATTATATCATCTATCAAACAATTGGCGATGATGGGGTCATCTATATATGAGTATATTGACTTAGGAGTCAAATGAGAACATTTGATCATAGGTCATACTCATCGTTTAAGCTCAAGTGGGGTTACCAGTTTTACATAATGCATTGATGTGTTCACATCATTAGAGTTGCTTTGACTCAATTTTTAGAGTTAAGCTCCCCCTATGTGAGATCCCCCCTTAGAGGGATGAACTAACCTTGGGTTTTGTCGATGATGACTTCATGTAGGTGTTGAAGATGTGGACGCTCAATGTTGATGTAGATCTTTTGGAGCAATCCCTTGGAGTGGGTTGCACTTTCAATACCTACACGGGTTAGTCCCACAAGGAACAAACAAGAATATCCATAGACATAGAGTGATGCACACACAATATGATGTCCATGAAAGCATTAGGTTACCTTGTCCCTTGCCTTACCAACATGAGGGTTTGTGACTCCTTGAACTAGTGCAAGATGTGGAAGTTGATTGCACTTGTCCTTGCCATAAAGATATGAGTGAAGAATGTTGGCGGAGTTACCCTCAAGAACTCTCTAGTTCTTCTTCTTCGGGATCCACATCATCTTGATGGGAATCCTTGGTGTAGTAGTTGTGCTTGATGAAGTAGAACTTGACGTAGTCTTGGGAACCCACTTGACCAAGGCCTTAGGTGCTTCTTCAAATGCATCAATCTCCTCTTGAAGCTTGTCCTTGCCTTTGTTCTTGTGGTCTTGTGGTGGAAGATCATCTTGTGCTTGTGTCCCCTTGAAGGAAGTAGGATCATACTTCTCTTGTTGAGGAACAAACTTCATCTTGGGGTATTGATCTTCTTCCCACTCAACTCCATTGGCATTGAACTTTCGTTCAAAACCAACACCTTGATTCTTCCGGTGCCTTCCTTGCTTGCGTACAATTTCCTCGAATTGCTTACTCCCGGCAAGGCTCTTGTATACACGTTTCTCTGTAATTCCCTTCAATAAGCTATTTTCTTGATCAATTGTAACTTGGCTAAGAGAATCATTAGTGGAATCAAGAGAACTACTAGAAGCAACAATATTGGATTTAGCATGTTGTTGTTACTACTAGAGGAAGAATCTTTCTTGTTCTTGTTACTAGACTTGACTTGAGGCATGTAAGTAGATAAGAGTAAACGCTTGGCAATATAAGAAGAACTTTTCTTGCGAAGATCATCATTGATTGCCTTTAAGAACTCATGCTCTTGCTCAAGATTGATCTTTTCAAAGCGTAACTTCTCATGAGCCCTTAAAAGTTCTCAATGATTTTCGAAGATAGTTTCATGAGCTAACTTAAGAGTGTTTAGTTCTTTAGTTAGAAGCTCAATCTTCTCCTTATCATTGTCATTCGTTTTATCTTGTTTAGCATGATTAATTGACGTTTCATCATAGTATTCATCACTAGAGTTGTCAATAAGTAAATCATCATCACCTAGCAAGTCATCTTCATCACTATTGAAATCAACATACTCGGGATGAGTTACCTTAGGGCCTTTAGCCATGAAGCATCTTCCAATTCCTTCATTTGGTGAGTCAAATATGTCATAGGAGTTGGTTGACACAAGTGCTAGACCGGCAACACCTTCATCTTGAGTATATTCGAAGTCGGAGTGATAGCTTCTCTCGGAGTGATGGTCGGAGTCGGAGCCGGATACCCATTCACCAACATGAGCTTGATGTCTTCGTTTTGTGTAGCTCTTGATGACTTGTCCTTCCTTTCCGAATCCTTGCTTCTCCGTGAGGGTCTTCGTTCATAACGATCATCTCTACTCCTTCTCTCCCTTGGCGGTGATTCTTCTCTTCTACTTCTTCTTTTTGGAGAATCTTCTCTTCTTTTGTAGGGTGCCGTACACTCATTGTAATAGTGTCCGGGTCTCCCACAATTGTAGCAATTGCGCTCTCGACTGGAAGATCTCTTGTCATTGTAGGACCTTGACTTAGAGCTTCTTTCTTTGCTTCTACTCTTGTAGAATTTGTTGAAATTCTTCACCATTAAGCTCAATTCTTCATTGAAGGTTTGTTTCTCACTTGATGATGTGGGGGCTTCACATGAGGCTTTGTAAGCACCACTTAACTTATTGTGAAGTTCTTCCTTATCCTTGAGTGACATCTCATGCGCAACAATTCTACCAATGACCTCTGTTGGCTTGAGATTCTTGTAATTGGGCATCATTTGAATCAATGTGCACACGGTATCATATTTTCCATCCAATGCTCTTAGGATCTTCTTGATGATGAATCTGTCGGTCATCTCTTCACTCCCTAAGCCGGCAATCTCATTTGTGATAAGAGCAAGCCTAGAGTACATTTCAGCAACACCTTCACCATCCTTCATTTTGAACTTGTCAAGCTGACTTTGGAGCACATCCAACTTGGATTCCTTGACGGAGTCGGTACCATCATGCATATCAATCAAAGTGTCCCCAAATTCCTTTGCATTCTCAAGACGGCTGATTTTGTTGAATTCGTCGGGGCATAAACCATTGAAGAGGATATCACAAGCTTGAGCGTTGTATTGCAGCATCTTCAATTCATCCGCACTCGCTTCACGGTTTGGTTCTCTCCCATCAAAAATTCACCTTGCAACCAATACAAACAATAGCCCAAACGGCGGGGTTATATCCAAGAATATGCATTTTCATCTTATGCTTCCAACTAGCAAAATTAGTTCCATCAAAGTAAGGACCTCTACGGTGATAATTTCGCTCGCTAGACGCCATACTCTCCTAGGTTGTGAAACCAAGGCTATGACCACCAAAAGCTATGGAAGTCAAAGCAAATGGAGACCAAGGCTGTGATACCACTTGTAGGACCTTGAAGTATGTCTAGAGGGGGGTGATTAGACTACTTGATCAATTAAAAACTTAACCTTTTCCCAATTTTAGAGTTTGGCAGATTTTAGCAATCTTTGGACAAGTCAAGCAATCATCACTCAAATCAAGAAAGCATGCAAAGAGTATATAGGCAGCAGAAATTAAAGCATGCAACTTGCAAGAAAGTAAAGGGAAGGGTTTGGAGGATTCTAACGCAGTTGGAGACACGGATGTTTTTGTCGTGGTTCCGATAGGTGGTGCTATCGTACATCCACGTTGATGGAGACTTCAACCCACGAAGGGTAACGGTTGCGCGAGTCCACGGAGGGCTCCACCCACGAAGGGTCCACGAAGAAGCAACCTTGTCTATCCCACCATGGTCGTCGCCCACGAAGGACTTGCCTCACTAGCGGTAGATCTTCACGAAGTAGGCGATCTCCTTTCCCTTACAAACTCCTTGGTTCAACTCCACAATCTTGTCGGAGGCTCCCAAGTGACACCTAGCCAATCTAGGAGACACCACTCTCCAAGAAGTAACAAATGGTGCGTTGATGATGAACTCCTTGCTCTTGTGCTTCAAATGATAGTCTCCCCAACACTCAACTCTCTCTCATAGGATTTGGATCTGGTGGAAAGAAGATTTGAGTGGAAAGCAACTTGGGGAAGGCTAGAGATCAAGATTCATATGGTAGGAATGGAATATCTTGGCCTCAACACATGAGTAGGTGGTTCTCTCTCAGAACTGGTAAGTTGGAAGTGTAGGTTTGTTCTGATGGCTCTCTCCACGAATGAAGAGGAGGTGGAGGGGTATATATAGCCTCCACACAAAATCTAACCGTTACACACAATTTACCAATCTCGGTGGGACCGAATCAACAAACTCGGTCAGACCGATTTAGTAAACCTAGTGACCGTTAGGATTTTCGGTGGGACCGACATGCAACTCGGTAGGACCGATATGGTTAGGGTTAGGGCATAACGTAATCTCGGTGAGACCGATTACACAAACTCGGTGAGACCGATTTTGGTAATTAGCTAACCAGAGAGTTGGTCAGGTAAACTCGGTGGGACCGATTTGCTCTTTTCGGTGAGACCGAAATGTTACAAAAGGGAAACAGAGAGTTTACATTGCAATCTCGGTGGGACCGATCGCTCACTTCGGTTAGACCGAAACGTTACGAAGGGAAACAGAGAGATTACAATCCCATCTCGGTGAGACCGAGATCCCTATCGGTGAGACCGATTTGCCTAGGGTTTGTGGCAGTGGCTATGACATTTGAACTCGGTGGCGCCGGATAGAAAGAATCGGTGTGACCGATTTTGGCTTTAGGTTTAGGTCATATGAGGATGTGAGAAAGTAGTTGAGGGTATTTGGAGCATATCACTAAGCACATGAAGCAAGAGGCTCATTAAGCAACACCTCATCCCTCCTTGATAGTATTGGCTTTTCCTATAGACTCAATGTGATCTTGGATCACTGAAATATAAAATGTAGAGTCTTGAGCTTTTGAGCTTGAGCCAATCCTTTGTCCTTGATATTTTGAGGGATCCACTTTCATCATCCATGCCATGCCATTCATTGAGCTTCCTGAAATAATAGTCTTGGAATAGCATTAGCTCAATGAGCTATATGTTGTTATGAATTACCAAAACCACCTAGGGATAGTTGCACTTTCAATCTCCCCCTTTTTGGTAATTGATGACAACATATAGATCAAAGCTTCGACAAATGATAATAAGATTGAAAAACATCGTCGCTTTGAGAAGTATGTGATAAGCAAGAGCTCCCCCTAAATTTGTGCATATTTTAAGATTTGCTTTGGACTGCAAATGCACAAGGAAATAGGCTCATGGGTTACTCTTCCATGTCACATACATCTTGGTGGAGCGCTCAAAATAATAAAGATTGAATACATGCACTCATCACCAAGCAAAGTGAATGATCATATAAGGATAGGTAAGATAATATCATCAAACATGCATAAGTGTAGCTTATGATCAAACACATGATCATCAATGTCTCACAGGTAATTGCATAGTATCTCAAGCAATCAAAAGCAAACAAGTTTAACCAAGAAGACAAGAGAGAACAAAAAACAGCAAATCTCTCTCTCGAAGCCTATGATCTATACATTTTTCTCCCCCTTTGGCAACAAGTTACCAAAAAGTTCATAGAAAATGCATAGTGCTAGATCGTCTCTCAGGCTTGGTCTTCAGGTGGTGGTGGTGTCCGGATAACTCCAAGAATGAAGGCTTCAGTCGATGTAGATGGAGCTGGAGGAGTTGGTGCTGGAGCTGGTTGCACTGGAGCTGTAGGAGCTGTAGCTGGTGCAGATGATGTGGCTCTTGTGTCTGTCACAGGCACTGCAGCTGACCTCTGAGCTCTAGGCACTCTGGCAAATGCATCAGTGGTTGTCTTGCCCTTCCTCTCCTGCATGTCATCCTGAAGCTGTTCCACAACTGACTGAATCTCAGTTACTTTGACATCAAGATCATAGAATTTTTGTTCCATGATCCTTTCCAGGCTCTCCTGGTTTTGAGTTAGGGTGGCCAACCCCTTCTCAATCCTCAGTGTTGATGCTATCAAGTAACCAAGCTGCTCCTGCTTGTTCTTCAAGAAATACTCAGATGCCTCCTCTTGAGTTGGCATCTTGGCAGCCTTCTCTTTCCTTGCTTTCTCCTTCTTCGCTTGAGCTTGCACTGATGATGGTTCATCCTCATTCATGACAACTTGATTGTCCTCAAAGTCTGGATAGAGAGCAAAATGTTCTTTATCCAACTGATATTTTCCTGTGCCCATCTTTGAGTTAATCAACTCCTGAATCTGTGGGGCATATCCACAACTTCTCTTCTGGTCTGCTGCAGTCCTCTTGATAGTTTCAACCATAAGGCTCATGACCTTGAATTTCTGGGGCACATCAAATACATGTAGCAAGTTTATTTCATGCCCTCTAATCATGTTGTGATCACCTGATTTGGGCAAAAGAGTGTGCCTTAAGATCTGGTTGATCGTAGGCAGCCCTGACAGAAGAAAATGAACTGATCCAAACTTGAAAATCTCAGGTGCTTCATCAGGGATCTCCTTGTACATATGTGACATTGAGTTATGATCCATTTTCTTCTTGGCATAAATATCCAAGTCATCTTCACTTTCCTTTGGGGCATTGACCAGGCTTGCCCATTCCTCAATGGTTGACTGGTATCTTGTTCCTTCAGACATCCAAACTATACTGCCATCTGGATAGAAGTGTGTTGTGGAGTAGAATTGCATAATGAGTTCATCATTCCAGTTGGTGAGCTTCTGCCCAACAAAATCTGCAACTCCACAAGCAATGAAACTGTCTTGCACTCTAGGATAGTGTTCCTCATTTTCCTTCATGTAGGTCCAGTCGACCCACCTCATATCATACACTATGGGCTTCTTGTCCAACAAGATTGTCTCATAGAAGTCCTGCTACTCCTTGGTGTGGAACCTGTAATCTACAGCAGTCCTTCTCCTGGTGGCATATGGATCTGACTCTCTCCATAGCCTCAACCCTGAGTCTCTCCTGATTTTCATGTTCTCAGCCACAGGATGAGCACCATTGAGGTCTGGGATCTTGGGTTTCAGCTTCCTTAAGATCTGCCCTTCTTCATCTTCCTCAGCCGCAACCTCAGGCATTGGGGCCTTGTTCTTCTCAGCTGCTGGTATACTCCTGGTATTTCTCTTTGGTGCAATCTTGGGCTTGGAGGCAGCTTTGGGTGCTTCTTTGGGCTTTGATGTTGCAGCCCCTGACTTTATAGCATCACCCATCAGCTTTTGTGCCTTGGGTGCTGGTTCAGCAACCTCTTCTCCCTCTTCCATCATGGAAGGTTGACCAACAACTCTGGCCATGGTCTTCTTGATCCTTTCCTTCCTTTTCTTTCCTTCTGCAGCTGGCTCTTTGGGATCAGGCTTTTCTGGTACTTGAGTTGATCCTCTGGCTTTGGACATTGGTTGTCTTCCTGCTGGCCTTTTGATCTTCATGCCTGGCTTTACTGTAGTTGAACTGAGCACCTTCTTGAGCACTACCTTCTTGGAAGTAGCCTCATCTTCAACAGCAACATAATCCTCATCCTCAGAGTCTGAGGTTCTCTTCATTCTAGCTCTTGTAGCTGCTTTGGGCAAATTGCTGGGAGTGCTTCTGCTCCCCTCATCTGAGCTGCTAGAGGGACTAGTGCCCTCACTCATGTGAAACTGCTCTGCTGACTTGTTCTGACTATCACTTTGGTCTGACATGCTGCAAATCACTGACTGCTGACCCTGTGAATAGTTATAGATGAGATAGAGTGGATGAGCATCACAAAATGCAGAGATTTTTGCAAAAGAATGATTCAAAAAGCTTAGTTTTAGTTTCCACAGAAAGCATTTCGGATCTACCGATTTTCAAACTCGGTGATACTGAAGCAGTTTTGGAACCTAAACTAGTGAACTCGGTCAGACTGAGTCACAGTTCGGTGGCACCGAGACTGCTAGGGTTTCACAAAGTTCTAACATCAGTCACACCGATTTGTAATTCTCGCTCAGACCGAGACTTACTAGTGCAATGGCGTTAGCCAAATCGGTGGGACCGAGTTTTTCAACTCGGTGGGTCCGAGATGGTTTCGGCGGAAACCTAACCCTAAATTTTCGAATCACATCTATTCTAAGGATCGCATTGACTGGATAGGAGTGTTTTAATTGTGGCAAGATGCATTACGAACACAATGTGCCAAGAATTAGATGAGGATAGCACTGTGATCGAGTTCATACCCTAGTTCGGCGGTGAACTCGCTACGGCGGCAACGGCGGAGAAGAAATCCGTTAACGGCGGTGGAGGCCAGCGATAGGAGGCGGCTGGCGACGAAGTCGACGATCCATAGACCTAGTAGGTAGAGCAAGCTATGCGCGGGCGAGGAGTTTCGGAGAAAGTTTTCCAAAATTTGCCCGTGAGTATATATAGCCCGACACTGTCAGTGTGACTGAGTGGAACAACTCGGTGGCACCGAGATGCATAACTGTTAACAGTTACAGCAACTCGGTGTGACCGAAAAGTTCAAATCGGTTGCACCGAGATTGAAAACCTAGATCGACTTAGTGATCTCGGTAGGACCGAAATGGAGGAATCGGTCAGACCGAAAATCACAAAGAAGTTTTGGAAGTTTAAGTCTATGACGAATCGGGGACTCCAAGTGCTCCTCACACAGAGTGGTTCGAATCTGACTTGATCAAATTTTGTGATGTAGCATGAATAGAGTTTGAGACGAGAAAAGCATAGATAGCTAGAGAAGGTTCTTAGGCATTCTTGTCCATCCACTTGGCCAAAGAAAAAGAAGCCAATCAATCAAAACAACAAGTGGATGTCCTTGAATGAGTAAAATATGCAACCAACATGCTCACACAATAAAATGACAAATGAAATATGTGGCAAAGCATGCACAACCAATTCTAGCATCTATCCCACAATTGGCGATGACTAGGTCATCTATATATGAGTATATTGACTTAGGAGTCAAATGAGAACATTTGATCATAGGTCATACTCATCGTTTAAGCTCAAGTGGGGTTACCACTTTTACATAATGCATTGATGTGTTCACATCATTAGAGTTGCTTTGACTCAATTTTTAGAGTTAAGCTCCCCCTAGATGTGAGATCCCCCCTTAGAGGGATGAACTAACCTTGGGTTTTGTCGATGATCACTTCATGTAGGTGTTGAAGATGTGGATGTTCAATGTTGATGTAGATCTTTTGGAGCAATCCTTTGGAGTGGGTTGCACTTTCAATACCTACACGGGTTAGTCCCACAAGGAACAAACAAGAATATCCATAGACATAGAGTGATGCACACACAATATGATGTCCATGAAAGCATTAGGTTACCTTGTCCCTTGACTTACCAACATGAGGGTTTCTAACTCCTTGAACTAGTGCAATATGTGGAAGTTGATTGCACTTGTCCTTTCCATAAAGATATGAGTGAAGAATGTTGGCGGAGTCAGCCTCAAGAACTCTCTAGTTCTTCTTCTTCGGGATCCACATCATCTTGATGGGAATCCTTGGTGTAGTAGTTGTGCTTGATGAAGTAGAACTTGACGTAGTCTTGGGAACCCACTTGACCAAGGCCTTAGGTGCTTCTTCAAATGCATCAATCTCCTCTTGAAGCTTGTCCTTGCCTTTGTTCTTGTGGTCTTGTGGTGGAAGATCATCTTGTGCTTGTGTCCCCTTGATGGAAGTAGGATCATACTTCTCTTGTTGAGGAACAAACTTTGTCTTGGGGTATTGATCTTCTTCCCACTCAACTCCATTGGCATTGAACTTTCGTTCAAAACCAACACCTTGATTCTTTCGGTGCCTTCCTTACTTGCGTACAATTTCCTCGAATTTCTTACTCCCGGCAAGGCTCTTGTATACACCTTTCTCTATAATTCCCTTCAATAAGCTATTTACTTGCTCAAGTGTAACTTGGCTAAGAGAATCATTAGTGGAATCAAGAGAACTACTAGAAGAAACAATATTGGATTTAGCATTGTTATTTTTACTACTAGAGGAAGAATCTTTCTTGTTCTTGTTACTAGACTTGACTTGAGGCATGTAAGTAGATAAGAGTAAACGCTTGGCAATATAAGAAGAACTTTTCTTGCGAAGATCATCATTGATTGCCTTTAAGAACTCATGCTCTTGCTCAAGATTTAGCTTTTCAAAGCGTAAATTCTCATGAGCCCTTAAAATTTCTCAATGATTTTTGAAGATAGTTTCATGAGCTAACTTAAGAGTGTTTAGTTCTTTAGTTAGAAGCTCAATCTTCTCCTTATCATTGTCATTCGTTTATCTTGTTTAGCATGATTAATTGACGTTTCATCATAGTATTCATCACTAGAGTTGTCAATAAGTCAATCATCATCACCTAGCAAGTCATCTTCATCACTATTGAAATCAACATACTCAGGATGAGTTACCTTAGGGCCTTTAGCCATGAAGCATCTTCCAATTCCTTCATTTGGTGAGTTAAATATGTCATAGGAGTTGGTTGACACAAGTGTTAGACCGGCAACACCTTCATCTTGAGTATATACGGAGTCGGAGTGATAGCTTCTCTCAGAGTGATGCTCGGAGTCGGAGCCGGATACCCATTCACCAACATGAGCTTGATGTCTTCATTTTGTGTAGCTCCTTGATGACTTGTCCTTCCTTTCCGAATCCTTGCTTCTCCGTGAGGGTCTTCGTTCATAACGATCATCTCTACTCCTTCTCTCCCTTGGCGGTGATTCTTCTCTTCTACTTCTTCTTTTTGGAGAATCTTCTCTTCTTTTGTAGGGTGCCGTACACTCATTGTAATAGTGTCCGGGTCTCCCACAATTGTAGCAATTGCGCTCTCGACTGGAAGATCTCTTGTCAGTGTAGGACCTTGACTTAGAGCTTCTTTTTTGCTTCTACTCTTGTAGAATTTGTTGAAATTCTTCACCATTAAGCTCAATTCTTCATTGAAGGTTTGTTTCTCACTTGATGATGTGGGGGCTTCACATGAGGCTTTGTAAGCACCACTTGACTTATTGTGAAGTTCTTCCTTATCCTTGAGTGACATCTCATGCGCAACAATTCTACCAATGACCTCTGTTGGCCTGAGATTCTTGTAATTGGGCATCATTTGAATCAATGTGCACACGGTATCATATTTTCCATCCAATGCTCTTAGGATCTTCTTGATGATGAATCTGTCGGTCATCTCTTCACTCACTAAGCCGGCAATCTCATTTGTGATAAGAGCAAGCCTAGAGTACATTTCAGCAACACCTTCACCATCCTTCATTTTGAACTTGTCAAGCTGACTTTGGAGCACATCCAACTTGGATTCCTTGCCGGAGTCGGTACCATCATGCATATCAATCAAAGTGTCCCAAATTTCCTTTGCATTCTCAAGATGGCTGATTTTATTGAATTCTTCGGGGCATAAACCATTGAAGAGGATATCACAAGCTTGAGCATTGTATTGCAGCATCTTCAATTCATCCGCACTCGCTTCACGGTTTGGTTCTCTCCCATCAAAGAATTCACCTTGCAAGCCAATGCAAACAATAGCCCAAACGGCGGGGTTATGTCCAAGAATATGCATTTTCATCTTATGCTTCCAACTAGCAAAATTAGTTCCATCAAAGTAAGGACCTCTACGGTGATAATTTCCCTCGCTAGACGCCATACTCTCCTAGGTTGTGAAACCAAGGCTATGACCACCAAAAGCTATGGAAGTCAAGGCAAATGGAGACCAAGGCAATGATACCACTTGTAGGACCTTTAAGTATGTCTAGAGGGGGGGTGATTAGACTACTTGACCTATTAAAAACTTAACCTTTTCCCAATTTTAGAGTTTGGCAGATTTTAGCAATCTTTGGACAAGTCAAGCAATCATCACTCAAATCAAGCAAGCATGCAAAGAGTATATAGGCAGCGGAAATTAAAGCATGCAACTTGCAAGAAAGTAAAGGGAAGGGTTTGGAAGATTCAAATGCAGTTGGAGACACGGATGTTTTTGTCGTGGTTCCGATAGGTGGTGCTATCGTACATCCACGTTGATGGAGACTTCAACCCACGAAGGGTAACGGTTGCGCGAGTCCACAGAGGGCTCCACCCACGAAGGGTCCACGAAGAAGCAACCTTGTCTATCCCACCATGGTCGTCGCCCACGAAGGACTTGCCTCACTAGCGGTAGATCTTCACGAAGTAGGCGATCTCCTTGACCTTACAAACTCCTTGGTTCAACTCCACAATCTTGTCGGAGGCTCCCAAGTGACACCTAGCCAATCTAGGAGACACCACTCTCCAAGAAGTAACAAATGGTGCGTTGATGATGAACTCCTTGCTCTTGTGCTTCAAATGATAGTCTCCCCAACACTCAACTCTCTCTCATAGGATTTGGATCTAGTGGAAAGAAGATTTGAGTGGAAAGCAACTTGGGGAAGGCTAGAGATCAAGATTCATATGGTAGGAATGGAATATCTTGGCCTCAACACATGATTAGGTGGTTCTCTCTCAGGACTGGTAAGTTGGAAGTGTAGGTTTATTCTGATGGCTCTCTTCACGAATGAAGAGGAGGTGGAGGGGTATATATAGCCTCAACACAAAATCTAACCGTTACACACAATTTACCAATCTCGGTGGGACCGAATCAACAAACTCGGTCAGACCGATTTAGTAAACCTAGTGACCGTTAGGATTTTCGGTGGGACCGACATGCAACTCGGTAGGACCGATATGGTTAGGGTTAGGGCATAACGTAATCTCGGTGAGACCGATTACACAAACTCGGTGAGACCGATTTTGGTAATTAGCTAACCAGAGAGTTGGTCAGGTAAACTCGGTGGGACCGATTCGCTCTTTTCGGTGAGACCGAAATGTTACAAAAGGGAAACAGAGAGTTTACATTGCAATCTCGATGGGACCGATCGCTCACTTCAGTTAGACCGAAACGTTACGAAGGGAAACATAGAGATTACAATCCCATCTCGATGAGACCGAGATCCCTATCGGTGAGACCGATTTGCCTAGGGTATGTGGCAGTGGCTATGACATTTGAACTCGGTGGCGCCGGATAGAAAGAATCGGTGTGACCGATTTTGGCTTTAGGTTTAGGTCATATGAGGATGTGAGAAAGTAGTTGAGGGTATTTGGAGCATATCACTAAGCACATGAAGCAAGAGGCTCATTAAGCAACACCTCATCCCTCCTTGATAGTATTGGCTTTGCCTATAGACTCAATGTGATATTGGATCACTGAAATATAAAATGTAGAGTCTTGAGCTTTTGAGCTTGAGCCAATCCTTTGTCCTTGATATTTTGAGGGATCCACTTTCATCATCCATGCCATGCCATTCATTGAGCTTCCTGAAATAATAGTCTTGGAATAGCATTAGCTCAATGAGCTATATGTTGTTATGAATTACCAAAACCACCTAGGGATAGTTGCACTTTCACATTCACATTTTGCTTGTCAAATATAGTACGTGGTCAAACTTTAACCCAAAATATGCAAAACAAAAAAATACTTCCAAGACCAGTGCCGCTCTTCCACTCTTCTCCTCTTAAACCACCGCCACTCCTCTCCTGTTCCAATATAAATCCAGCGCCGCTCCTCTCCTCTTCCATTTCAAAACCATCGCCCCTCCTCTCCTGTTCCAATCCAAAACCAGCGTTGCTCCTCTCCCGTTCTAATCTAGACCAGCGCTGCTCCTCTCCTCTTCCATTCAAAAACTACCGCCGGCGCGTGAAGGTGCTATGGAGAAGTAGATCGATGGAGGAGTACAACCGATACATGAGAATCGCAAACGGCAACCCTGTGAAACTAGCTAGGATGTTGGAGATACAGTCTTGGTTTGACAACAAGGACCAACTAGCGGCAACAGCGACATCCATGGCCAAATATCTGCAACAGAGCAAAAAGGCGGTGATACTCCCGTAGGGAGTCGCGCGGGAGTACATAGATATGCTCCTTTGGGCCATGGAGCAAACAGATTCCCCGAATCTGATCGTGAGGGAATGGTGGTGGGAGTATCGATCCCATATGGAGCATCCACCAGAGATTGAAGAATCCCATATGGAGCATCCACCAGAGATTGATGTTTGTGAGGGTGTTGTGCCAAAGCGAGCCGGTGGAGTCTTCGTCAACCGAACCCAACTGCAAGAGGAGAAAAGCAGTTGGCCCGATGACGCTTCCCCGCCATCCTCTCCCTCGCCGTTCACATCGTCTCACGGGGCGGCTGTCTACCGCCGAGGAATAGGAGGGGACTGCCCCCCCCCCCTAGTCCAATAGTCGGGCAGGTTGTGAATTGTGAGGAGGAGCTTCGGGTTGTCAGTATTTGCAGATTGTGAATTGTGTTTTGTGTTGTGTATCTTGAGAGTACTTTCAGATATGAATGTCTTTTGAATTTAAGATTTGCAGTATTGAGCATATGAAGTATTTTATGAATTCTAGAGATCTATTTTTAGCACTTAAAAAGATGTAGTTCCATAGGAGTATAAAAGTGCAGACAATGTGATTCTCAGAGAAGAAACTGCAAGTTTCAGTTTCAGATAAGAAACTGCAACTTTTAGAGGCAGAGCATTCATATTAACACGGCCTTTTCAAATAGGGTTAACATCATGTTGGAAGTTTTATTCATGGTTGAAAATGGAACCACCAGCCAGTTAACATCATGTTGATCAACATTCATGCATAGCACATCTTCATATGATGCACAGTCAAAAAGATATGCTATTTTCAAAATGCCCACACAATGTCGAGTATGCGAAAAACAGAGAAAACGAGGGATGAAGTTTTGGCAAGTGTTGGACGTGGTGTGCGTAGATGATAATGGGGACCCACATGTCAATAAAGGCAGAGGCAAAAAATTTGGAGATATTTTCCCTGCACAGGTGTAATCGAACCTGACCGGAACAGCTGTCGGGTAGTGTCACTTGGCCACTAGGCTAGTTCAATAGTTTCATTACTAATAAGGCACTTCCTCAGGTGGTCGGATCTCCTCCTGTGCCTTTGTGCACTCGCCGCGACGTTGCTATCTGCCGTTGTGAACATGCTAAACAAACGAGAGGAATCTCGAGAGGAATGTACGTGGAGAGGTGGACAATCAGGACCCACCAGGTCTATGACCGTACGCAAGCAAGTGCCTCATCGAAAAATACTTCCTCCTAATGCTATACTGGCGTTGGGGCCCACGGGTTTGTCAACATAGTTACTTTTTTAGGTGCTTCAACGTAGTTACTATAGAAGAAAATATTCACAACGAAGCCGGGGAGCTGGTAGGTATCATTTATTATCACTGGGGCAGCAAGTATCAACTGGGTTTTCGGCAGCCCCGTCTAGTCTTTCTTTTTCAACATGTGCAACCCACGACATGCTGGTTTGTATTTTCTTGAGGGCCGTCATGTATCGACCGGCCTATGGACCTCCCATCCAAGGTTTTATATTTCTTGAAACATCGGCAGCCCAATTTATGTATTTTTTTGAAGAAAACGTAGAGGTCTGTTCAATTTTTGTATATAAGAATAGGAACACCTGGTCCAACTTATGTTTCCCTTCTAACTATATTATATATGCTTAAATTATTTTATATGTTATTATATATTATTTTTATTGTCATCATATATTTAATAGATACTTACATATGTAAGAAAACAATATCTCACATCTTATTAACTTATAAAAATAATTTTTTAACAATAAAATCCTGGATGTTTTTGGCAACGAAAATCCTGGTGATTGTGTACAAAAGCATGGTAAGATTTAAGGACCAATGCAATAATAAATCACTTATTATTTAAATATATTTATAACAAAATGCTCAGCCCCTGTTTATTTTTTGATAACATTGCTGGCCCAACCCAACATTATAATTAGAATCAACCCAGGAAAATCATGTATTTCGAGAAAGTGCAAATAACCTGTAATTTTTTAGGAAAAAAATGAATGGACCGCATGAAAGCTACATTACTTGTTCACCTAGCCCAGCTAATGGACTGTAATTCAAAAAAACGAATACTCCCCCTGCTAGCTGGGACCCACCTCGGTGGGAGGCTGACTTGTGGACCTACTAAGTTGACAGGGACAGAGGGCTTTGTCAACTTAGTCAATATGAACAATTCTAGCTCCAGTGAGCATATGATATCCATCCAACGGCCGTAGTGCTTCTTCAACCTTTGGTATTCTTGCTCCAGCCGCCCAAACCAGCGCCGGTCGTGCCACCTACTCCTGCCTCCCATGGCCGGCTATGATGCTGCGGAGGCCTCACCGCCCCCTACTACTCCCACCGCTGGCCAGGCCATCCCTCTACTCACCCACACCCCCTGTTATTCTGCAGTGACGGTAGCCTCACACCGCAGCCGAATCAGTGAACCCTCATACTCCTCTATGCGTGGGCATCCACTGTCGCGTCTTACCCGGCTCTGCGTCGTCCCCTTCCTAGGCTTCGCCATCGTCCACCGCCCTGGTGCTCTCGGCGCGGCGTGGTCAACGTGGTCAAGGAACGACTTCCATTGGAAGAGTACTGTATGTTGATAGGCTGACAGCTAGGTCACGATAGCCACAAGGAATTGGCTCCTTATTACGCGGAAAATAATTATTCCTCCACCTGACAGCAGGGACCCACCGGATGGGCCACTGTATTTTGCGAAAAAAACATTTTCCCCCTGACTGCTGGGACCCACCAGCTACATCTTCGCATGCAAGGAAGTGCATCCGGGAAAAAATGATTCGCCCCTATGACTGTTGGGACCCACTAGCTACATCTTCGCACACAAGGAAGTGCCTGACAGTCGGGACCCACCTGGTCGAAGCGTACGTAGCGTTGTCATTCTGGTCGATGTAGAGGCGCGCACGTGTCGTAGTAGAGGTGCACACGTAGCATGTACACGTACGTAAAGCGGCCAATGTGCAAGAAATAAAATACAGCCACGTATGTACATACGGGCGGGGTCTCGAACGCCTACTCGCGCATATGTACCGTCAGGGCTCGTGTACATGGCTGGGTCAGAATGGAGAAACTGTGTCGTCGTCGTGTTCGTGGGGAGCCAACCGGCTGGATCGGAATGAAATACATCGCCGTGTTCATCGGGAGGGCTTGGACAAAACATCCGATATAAACGAGGCCTGGCGTACCACATAATAGAGGAAACGGCTTTGTGTTTGACCGGCCACGATCGAAACAGGATCCTGTTCATCGGGAGGGGTCTAGTGTACCGCAAAATGGAGGAAACGGACTTCTGTTGGACCTCCTATGGTCGAAACGGGGTCTTGTTGATTGAGAGGGGTGTGGCGTACCGCAAAACGAAGGAAACAGACGTGTGTTGGAGCGCTACGGTCGAAACGGGGGTCTTGTTCATCATTAGGTGTGTGGCGTACCGCAAAATGGGACTCCATGGGATACAGTTCATCTCCACCATCGACCTCCTCCAGCCCCCATGGGCTACTGTTCATCCACCATCGACCTCCTCCAGCCTCCACCGCGTGCTACTCCACCGGCTATTGTTCAACCAGCCCTCTCTACGGGGTCCTATTCAACCACCCCTCCATGGGCTACTGTCCATCCAGCCCTCCACCGGCTACTGTTCATCCAGCCCTCCATAAGGTCGTCCTGTTCATCCAGCCCTCCACAGGGTCGTGTTCATCCAGACCCAACCGGCTCGAGCGGGGTCATGTTCATCCAGAGGCAACACCACGAGGTCCTATTCATCCACCCCCACCGGGAACTGTTCAACCAACCCCCCCCCCCCCCACAACGCTCACTGTTCATCAAGCGAAGGAGGCAGTAGCGAAGGAATCACTCGGGTTCAGTAACGTAGCTAGTGCAATCGCTCAGCTTCAGTTAGAGCCCACTGCCTCACTCGGGTTTAGTTAGATCCCAACGCCTCGCACCCACGCGCGTACAATACGAGAGAAATGTGCATCGCTCGGCCCCCGACCACCCACCGTAACCAGGAACTCCCCACTAGTGCAGAACCGGGCTATAGCTCCGGTTCGTAAGGGCCTTTACTACCGGTTCTGCACGAACCGCCACTAAAGGGCCCAACACGTGGCACGAGCCAGGGCCGGGTGTGGGGAGACCTTTAGTACCGGTTGGTAACACCAACCGGTACTAAATATTTTGGGGGGTTTTGGTTTTATTATTTACTTTTCCTTTAATTTTGTGTTTTCCATTTAATTCTTTTTCGTTTGCTGGTAATTTATGATACTACATATTGTACACGTTATGCATATATATAAATAGAATCTCTCGTAGAACCGATCATATATATATCATCGAATGTCTCACAACCACACCATTATTCACACATACACATGTATATATATACAGTTTTCCCTACATGTTGCCTTCAGAGCCAGTGGCATTTGCCTTGGTGCCTTTGGAGCACGATGAGAATTGGGAGTGGTTCATTGGGGCGGTAGCTCGTAATAGAATTCCCCTTTGGGATCTATGACCTGGTCGAGCAAAAATCCCACTATTTCCTCTTGAAGTGCTCGTATGCGCTCCTCTGGTAGGAGCTTCTCCCGCACCAATTCGAACTGTTAAGAAGGAGATCAATATGCATGTGTATTAGTTATGTGACTAGATATCGATAATGATGTAAAAAAGTGAATATTGTTATGTCAAACGTACCCATAGTTGTCTATCAGTTTTGCTCCTTTCGGACGTCATCATGCGAATGTTCTCGAAAACATAGTATGCACACACATCAGTTCCCGACGCCTGCTTCAGGGCCTTTATGAGAATAGAATTTAATCAAATAATAATTAATCAAGCATGATAATTAATGGTATTGAAACTAGAATTAAAGAGATGCATGGTAGCTAGCTAGTACTACTTAATTAATTATACCTTGGGTAGAAACCAATGCAGCTTTTCTTTCCATTCACCTGGAACCTCTTTCGAATTCCTGAACTTTGCTCAAGCCCTGCCTGCCGGCAAAGAAAATGAATAAACGAGTTATTAAATAGTTGATATCAGGAAATGACGAACTAAAGAGGCCGACATATAGTTAATAATGATTGAAATTACCGGTCGACTATCCCCTTCATGGTTGAGTAGTCTCTTTTTTTAAGTAGTGAGTCCAGTACTTCAATTGTTCCTTCGTCAACTTTAATGATTAACAAGATCCAATGGTAACTGCATGCACACACACCTTTGCATGTCTTAATTAAGCGGGCTTGTGCATAACACTCATCATTGGTAGTAATAATTATTAACATCTAGCTAGCTAGTAAGTAAAAACAGAATTTGTAGTACAAGATAGTGTGACTCACAGGAAGTTGTAAGGAAGTAGTATATGTTCATTGGTATTGAGGCGCTTCAAGAATTCTAGCATGTTTTTCTCTACATCTGCTTGATACCATGGATATGTCCATGTTTCTTCATTAATGGTATTTGGGTCAATGAACCCAATGCCATAGCGTCCACCTTTTTTCATTTCATACATCTTCATCCTGCATAATACCACAGAAAAGAATATAGTGAGGATAATTAAAGGTAGTGATCGATCAATGAGCACTACAGCTAGCTTGAGACTAAAATTACAGAAAGGAATCACTTATAGATAATAGCAACTGGCGAGAGCTTTGTCGAGTGCGTCTTGATTGAATAACTGAAATAGTTCTGAATACTCAACGGACAGAGCTAGCTTATGGAAGTAATACTCTTCCTTGACTTTCACCATGAGGGACTCTCGATTGGTATTCTTGGTAATTTTCATGTACCAATCATGCAATTCACACATTCTCGTTGGAGGTTCTTGACTGTTGGGGAACGTAGCAGAAATTCAAAGTTTTCCTACGAATCACCAAGATCTATCTATGGAGAAACTAGCAACGAGGGGAAGGAGGGTGCATCTACATACCCTTGTAGATCGCTAAGCGGAAGCGTTCAAGAGAACGGGGTTGAAGGAGTCGTACTCGTCGTGATCCAAATCACCGGAGATCCTAGTGCGGAACGGACGACACCTCCGCGTTCAACACACATACAGCCCGGTGACGTCTCCCATGCCTTGATCCAGCAAGGACAGAGGGAGAGGTTAGGGAAGACTCCATCTAGCAGCAGCACAACGGTGTGTTGGTGGTGGAGGAGCGTGGCAGTCCTGCAGGGCTTCGCCAAGCACCGCGGGAGAGGAGGAGAAAGAAAGGTAGGGCTGCGCCAACAGGAGAAGAACTTCGTGTGTTGGGCTGCCCCTTTGCCTCCACTATACACTACTAGAAAAACATCTACTAATGGCGCACCTAATTTGGCCATTAATGGCGCATCACTGGTGCGCCATTACTAGCACACCATTAGTAATTTTTACTAATGGCGCACCACTGGTGCGCCATTAGTATAGGCCACGGTGCGCCATTAGTATGCCTCCCAGGGCCATGTATACCCAGGTGCTTTGGCATACTAATGGCACACGACGAAGGGATGCGCCATCAGTAACCGAGGCATACTAATGGCGCATTGTCCAGTGATGCGCCATTAGTATGCTTTGTCATACTAATGGCGCACTGTCATGTGATGCGCCATTAGTATGAATATTAGGTTTTTTTTATTTTTTTTCTGTTTTTTGCACAGGTTACAAAATGTATAATTTGACAAAATATAGACAGCACACATCAATAACAGATTCATCGAATACAATAGAAGATTAGTCTTTGAATACAATTCATCATATTAGTCTCCGAATACAATTCATCATATTAGTCTCCGAATTGAAAAGACCGAACAAAGATAGAACATTATATTACAAGTCTCGAGACCGCGAGTAGCGAGTTTGTCTTCACATTACAAGTCGATATCGATCATCTAAACTACCATCACATAGAAGAGAGCTGCGGTCATCACGATGAGCATCATCACGATGAAACTCGTCTTCATCTGGTTCCTCCAACGCTCCCTCCCCTCTCCCGCTAGATAGCGGGCGTATCTAGATTCGGCCTCGGCCCTAGTGGTGTACCCTTTGTAACTGTTACCGCTGAATCGGTGAACCTGTCTCCGACACTCCTCCCAGTCATCGTAGACTCCGGGAACCTTACCCTTGTACACGACATACGTCGGCATTGCTATACAATCTGAACTTTTTTTTGTCATCTATGTGCTCATTTAACTTTGATCCAAATAGTATCAAAGTTCTTAGAAACAAGCAGCTCTACTAACAAAGAACAGTAAAAATGGGGCTTGCCTTAAGATGGGAAGTAAAGTTGCAAACTGAATATGTAGCTGCTAGGACCCAGTTTATCTTTCATGCACTCTACTTCAACACAAATGTGCTCTGCTTCAACACATTGGAAACTGAGTTCTGACTGCTACAAATTCAGTTTTCAGATACCAGCAATCAGGAGCCTACATGGTACCATTTTGTTATCCTAGCAAGAACAGCATGAGCCAAACAAGTAAATGGAAAACATGTTTCCTCAACAAGCAAAAAGGGAAAATGCAATTTATGGCACATAGATGTTGATCCACTGACATTCATAAATTTCAGAAGAGAAAACAGCAGGCATTGCGCATGCAGTATTTACTGCTAACCAGGGAGAAGAGGTTCTTATTTTCACTCCCAACAACAAGCAGGAAAACGTCTACATCGACGCACTCGGACGAAGAAAGTGCAGCATACATATAGTTCATAACAGAGTGCACTGTGTGCAGAAACAGGAAGCGTACTATCAATCATCCACATATTTTTCGACAAAGATCAATCATCTATATAGTAAGGGATAGCTAAATTCGCACTTTACTAAACAAACTATCCCTCAAGTTATGCTATGAAAACATATTCAGTTTTTGAGACACCAACAATTAAGAACCTATAGACAAGTATTAAGAGAGCAGCTACACTAGGATTAAAGAAATTGACTCCTAACTACTACCCAGTTCAGCGTTGAGACTCCACCAATTAAGGTCCTACATAGTAATAGACCATCTAAAATAGCATTCCACTACTACCCACTACAAGCAGTATGTGCTAAACTAGCATGTCACTACTACAGACTAGATTGGAAACTGGGTCCTAGCAGCTACATATTCAGTTTGCAACATAACCAATCAAGACCCTACAAGGTGCCACTTGTTCATCCTACCAAGAACAGCAGCATCCAGAAAAGCCCCATATTTCATGCACTCTGCTTCTACACAAATGTGCTCTGCTCCTAGCTAGTTTCAGTTCAGATCTGATTACTCTTTGCTCTTATCCTGGTTTAGATCTTGTGGTAATTAAATAAATGTCCGTATATGCAATTGCAGACCAAAACAAAACTACAATTAACAGCCCCTGTTTTATTGCAAGTAAATTTGCTATCTTATACTCCCTCCTCTCTGGATTAGACATCATGCGTGTAAATCTAGGTTGTCTATTTTACCAACATAACAATACATATCACAAAAGTTATACCGTTAGTAGAAAGTACAATAAATCTTCAGCAAGAACCAGTAAGGTCCATATAGGGCTCTGGCTCCAACTATATCATGTTTTATTTAAACACAGTATGTTTCAATTCCTCCTCTATACAAATCTTGAGCAAGGACCAGCATATAGTATATGTCAACGATTCCGCAAGCAAGAACACGAGGCTTACTTGAGATCCAAAGAGTAGCTACCGGACTAGAGATATCGGGAACTAAACTATCAACGAAATCAATCACAGCAACTAAATCGATCCAGCACAAAAACGAAACGATAAAGATCACCGATCCGTAGAGCCACGCGTGAGGAGGCGTAGGGGAGGGAGGGAGGGAGGGAGGGGAGGGGAACCTTTCTTGGGCTGCTGGCGATGGGGATCGCTGCTTCTGCTACGATGGCGGAGGCCGCGCTTCCGCTCCCTGGTGCGGGGCGGCGGGGCGACGGACGGTGGTGTCAGGGCGGCGGGGCGACGGTGGTGTCGGGGCGGCGTCGAGGGCGGTGGGGCGACGGTGGTGTCGGGGCGGCGTCGAGGGCGGCGGGGCGACGGTGGTGTTGGGGCGGCGCTGGGGCGGCGGGGCGACGGTGGCGTCGGGGCGGCGTCGAGGGCGGCGGGGCGACGGTGGTGTCGGGGCGGCGCTGGGGCGGCAGGGCGACGGTGGCGTCGAGGGCAGCGGGGCGACGGTGGTGTCGGGGCGGGGCGACGGTGGCGTCGGGAGAGGAGATCGGGGAAGGGGATCGCGGGCGAGGGCGAGGGAGAGAGAGGGGATCGGTACGAAGTAGGGGTGCACAATACTAATGGCGCACCACCCCTCGGTGCGCCATAAGTACATTAGTAGTTTTGCAAAAAAGGAATAAAAAAATAATAAAAAAAACAACATTAGTGGCGCACTCTCTGGGAGGTGCGCCATTACTAGTTACAACTAGTAATGGCGCACTACCTATGGATGCCCCATTAGTATGTTTGGACAGGCGCACTAGTTCAAAAAAAATTGATACTAATGGCGCACCGTGTGCCAGGTGCGCCATTAGTAGTTTCAACTCTAATGGCGCATCAGAAGGTGGTGCGCCATTAGTATATACTAATGGCGCACCACTTGTCTAGTGCGCCATTAGTGTCAATCCCATCTATAGCCCTTTTTTCTAGTAGTGATATATATGGGGCGAGGGAGGGCTGCACCCCCACCTAGGGTTCCCTCCCTAGGGGTGGCGGCAGCCCCAATCCCCATCTGGGTGGCGGCCAAGGGGGGGAGAGGGGAAACTTGCCCCCCAAGTAAGGTGGGTGCGCCCCCTCCCCAAACCCTAGGCGCCTTGGGCCCTTTGTGGGGGGGCGCACCAACCCACCTGGGGCTGGTCCCCTCCCACACTTGGCCCATGCAACCCTCTGGGGCCGGTTGCCCCACTTGGTGGACCCCCAGGACCCTCCCGGTGGTCCCGGTACATTACCGATAGCACCCGAAACTTTTCCGGTGACGAAAACAGGACTTCCCATATATAAATCTTTACCTTCGGACCATTCCAGAACTCCTCGTGACATCTGGATCTCATCCGGGACTCCGAACAACATTCGGTAACCACGTGTATCTATTCCCTATAACCCTAGCGTCATCGAACCTTAAGTGTGTAGACCCTACGGGTTCGGGAACCATGCAGACATGACCGAGACGTTCTCCGGTCAATAACCAACAGCGGGATCTGGATACCCATGTTGGCTCCCACATGTTCCACGATGATCTCATCGGATGAACCACGATGTCAAGGACTCAATCAATCCCGTATACAATTCCCTTTGTCTAGAGGTATTGTACTTGCCCGAGATTCGATCGTCGGTATGCCGATACCTTGTTCAATCTCATTACCGGCAAGTCTCTTTACTCGTTCTGTAACACATCATCCTGTGATCAACCCCTTGGTCACATTGTGCACATTATGATGATGTCCTACCGAGTGGACTCAGAGATACCTCTCCGTTACACGGAGTGACAAATCCCAGTCTCGATTCGTGCCAACCAAACAGACACTTTCGGAGATACCCGTAGTGCACCTTTATAGCCACCCAGTTACGTTGTGACGTTTGGTACACCCAAAGCATTCCTACGGTATCCGAGAGTTGCACAATCTCATGGTCTAACGAAATGATACTTGACATTAGAAAAGCTTTAGCATACGAACTACACGATCTTTGTGCTAGGCTTACGATTGGGTCTTGTCCATCACATCATTCTCCTAATGATGTGATCCCGTTATCAACGACATCCAATGTCCATGGTCAGGAAACCATAACCATCTATTGATCAACGAGCTAGTCAATTAGAGGCTTACTAGGGACATGGTGTTGTCTATGTACCCACACATGTATCTGAGTTTCCTATCAATACAATTATAGCATGGATAATAAACGATTATCTTGAACATGGAAATATAATAATAATAACTAATTTATTATTGCCTCTAGGGCATATTTCCAACAGTCTCCCACTTGCACTAGAGTCAATAATCTAGTTCACATCGCCATGTGATTAACACTGATAGGTCACATCGCCATGTGACCAACATCCAAAGAGTTTACTAGTGTCACTAAACTAGTTCACATCACCATGTGATTAAGACTCAATTAGTTCTGGGGTTTGATCATGTTTTGCTTGTGGGAGAGGTTTTAGTCAAGGGGTCTGCAACATTCAGATCCGTATGTATTTCAAAAATCTCTAGGTCATATTGTAAATGCTGCTTCCACGCTCCACTTGGAGCTATTCCAAGTGGTCGCTCCACTATATGTATCCGGTTTGCTACTCATAGTCATTTGGATAGGTGTTAAAGCTTGCATCAACGTAACCCTTTATGCCGAACTCTTTATCACCTCCATAATAGAGAAACATTTCCTTATTTACTCCAAGGACAATTTTGACCACTGTCCAATGATCCATTCCTGGATCATTCTTGTACCCCTTGACTGACTCATGGCAAGGCACACTTCCGGTGCGGTACACAGCATAGCGTACTATAGAGCCTACGTCTGAAGCATAGGGGACAACATTCATCCTTTCTCTCTCTTCTATCGTGGTCGAGCTTTAACTCTTAACTTCATACCTTACAACTCAGGCAAGAACTCCTTCTTTGACTGATCCATCTTGAACACCTTCAAGATCATGTCAAGGTATGTGCTCATTTGAAAGTATCACTTAGCATTTTTGATCTATCCTCATAGATCTTGATGCTCAATGTTCAAGCAGCTTAATCCAGGTTTTCTATTGAAAAACACTTTTCAAATAACCCTATATGCTTTCCAGAAATTCTACATCATATCTGATCAACAATATGTCAACAACATGTACTCATCAGAAATTCCATAGTGCTCCCACTCACTTCTTTGGAAATACAAGTTTCTCATAAACTTTGTATAAACCCAAAATCTCTGGTCATCTCATCAAAGCGTACATTCCAACTCCGAGATGCTTACCCCAGTCCTTAGAAGGATTGCTGGAGCTTTGCATACTTGTTAGCATCTTTCAGGATTGACAAAACCTTTCTGGTTGTATCACATACAACCTTTCCTCAAGAACGTCGAGGAAACAATGTTTTGACATCCTATCTGCAGGATTTCATAAATCATGCAGTAATTGCTAATATAATTCCAATAGACTCTTAGCATCGCTACGAGTGAGAAAGTCTCATCATAGTCAACTCCCTGAACTTGTCAAAAAACATCTTAACGACAAGTCGAGCTTTCTTAATGGTAATACTTACCATCATTGTCTGTCTTCCTTTAAAATCCATCTGTACCCAAGGGCCTTATGACCATCAAGTATTTCTTCCAAAGTCATGGATCCTCTCTCGGATTTTATGGCCTCGAGCCATTCGTCGGAATCCGGGCCCACCATTGCTTCTCCCTAGCTCGTAGGTTCATTGTTGTCTAGCAACATGACCTCTAAGACAGGATTGCATACCACTCTGAAGTAGTACACGTCCTTGTCGACCTACGAGGTTCGGTAGTGACTTGATCCGAAGCATCATGATCACTATCATCAGCTTCCACTTCAATTTGTGTAGGTGCCACATGAACAACTTCCTGTGCCCTGCTACACACTGGTTGAAGTGATGGTTCAATAACCTCATCAAGTCTCCACCATCCTCCCACTCAATTCTTTCGAGAGAAACTTTTCCTCGAGAAAGGACCCGTTTCTAGAAACAATTACTTTTGCTTCCGGATCTGAGATAGGAGGTATACCCAACCATTTTGGGTATCCTATGAAGATGCATTTATCAGCTTTGGGTTCGAGCTTATCAATCTGAAACTTTTCACATAAGCGTCGCAGCCCCAAACTTTTAAGAAACGACAACTTAGGTTTCTCCAAACCATAGTTCAAACGGTGTCATCTCAACGGAATTACATGGTGCCCTATTAAAGTGAGTGAGGTTGTCTCTAATGCCTAACCCGTGAACGATAGTGGTAATTCGATAAGAGACATCATGGTACGCACCATATCCAATAGGGTGCAACTATGATGTTCGGACACACCATCACACTATGGTGTTCCAGGCGGTATTAATTGTGAAACAATTTCCACAATGTCTTAATTGCGTGCCAAAGCTCGTAACTCAGATACTCATCTCTATGATCATATCATAGACATGTTATCCTCTTGTCACAATGATCTTCAACTTCACTCTGAAACTACTTGAACCATTCAGCAATTCAGACTTGTGTTTCATCAAGTAAATATACTCAACATCTACTCGAATCATCTGTGAAGTAAGAACATAACGATATTCACTGCATGCCTCAGCACTCATTGGACTGCACACATCAAAATGTGTTACTTCCAACAAGTTGCTATCTTGTTCCATCTTACTGAAAACGAGGCTTTTCAGTCATCTTGCCCATGTGGTATGATTTGCATATCTCAAGTGATTCAAAATCAAGTGAGTCCAAACGATCCATCTGCATGGAGTTTCTTCATGCGTATACACCAATAGACATGGTTCGCATGTCTCAAACTTTTCAAAAACGAGTGAGTCCAAAGATCCATCAACATGGAGCTTCTTCATGCGTTTTACACCAATATGACTTACATGGCAGTGCCACAAGTAAGTGGTACTATCATTACTATCTTATATCTTTTGGCATGAAAATGTGTATCACTACGATCGAGATTCAATAAACCATTCCTTTTAGGTGCAAGACCATTGAAGGTATTATTCAAATAAATAGAGTAACCATTATTCTCCTTAAATGAATAACCGTATTGCGATAGACATAATCCAATCATGTCTATGCTCAACGCAAACACCAAATGAAAATTATTCAGGTTTAATACTAATCTTGATGGTAGAGGGAGCGTGCGATGTTTGATCACATCAACCTTGGAAACACTTCCAACACATATCGTCAGCTCACCTTTAGCTAGTCTCCGTTTATTCCGTAGCCTTTTATTTCGAGTTACTAACACTTAGCAACCGAACCGGTATCTCAATACCCTGGTGCTACTAGGAGTACTAGTAAAGTACACATTAATTAATGTATATCCAATATACATCTATCGACCTTGCCAGCCTTCTTATCTACCAAGTATCTAGGGTAGTTCTGCTTCAGTGGTTCGTTCCCCTCATTACAGAAGCACTTAGTCTCGGGTTTGGGTTCAACCTTGGGTTTCTTCACTGGAGCAGCAACTGATTTGCCGTTTCATGAAGTACCCCTTCTTGCCCTTGCCCTTCTTGAAACTAGTGGTTTCACTAACCATCAACAATTGATGCTCCTTCTTGATTTCTACATTCGCGGTGTCTATCATTGCGAATATCTCAAGGACCATCATATCTATCCCTGTTATGTTATAGTTCATCACGAAGCTCTAGTAGCTTGGTGGCAATGTCTTTGGAGAAACATCACTATCTCATCTGGAAGATTAACTCCCACTCGATTCAAGTGATTGTTGTACCCAGACAATCTGAGTACAAGCTCAATGATTGAGATCTTCTCCCTTAGTTTGTAGGCTAGAAAACTCGTCAGAGGTCTCATACCTCTTGACGTGGGCACGAGCCTGAAATCCTAATTTCAGCTCTTGGAACATCTCATATGTTTTGCGACATTTCCAAAAATGTCTTTGGTGCCTCAATTATAAACCATTTAACATTACCGAACTATCATGTAGTCATCAAAACGTGTATGTCAGATGTTCGCAACATCCACAGACCACATTCGAGGTCCAGCACACTGAGCGGTGCATAAAGGACATAAGCCTTCTACTGTCCGCATAATTGCTACTGTTGACTTTCAAATATATTTTCTCTAGGAACATATCTAAAACAGTAGAACTAAAGCGCGAGCTATGACATAATTTTCAAAGGGTTTTTGACTATGTTCAGGATATTTAAGTTCATCTTATGAACTCCCACTCAGATAGACATCCCTCTAGTCATCTAAGTGATTACATGATCCGAATCAACTAGGCCGTGTCCGATCATCACGTGAGACGGACTAGTCATCATCGGTGAACATCTTCATGTTGATCGTATCCACCATACGACTCATGCTCGAACCTTTCGGTCTCTTGTGTTCCGAGGCCATGTCTGTACATGCTAGGCTCGTCAAGTCAACCTAAGTGTTTCGCGTGTGTTAATCTGGCTTACACCCGTTGTATGTGAACGTTAGAATCTATCACACCCGATCATCACGCGGTGCTTCGAAACGACGAACTTTCACAATGGTGCACAGTTAGGGGGAACACTTTCTAGAAATTTTAATGAGGGATCATATTATTTACTATCGTCGTTCTAAGAAAGTAAGATGCATAAACATGATAAACATCACATGCAATCAAAAAGTGACATGATATGGCCAATATCATTTTGCTCCTTTTGATCTCCATCTTCGGGGCTCCACGATCATCATCGTCACCGGCATTTACATGGCGTTGTTCAATGACACATAGGTCATACAATAAATTAAGACAACTCCTATGGCTCCTGCCGGTTGTCATACTCATCGACATGCAAGTCGTGATTCCTATTACAAGAACATGATCAATCTCATACATCACATATCATTCATCACATTCTTCTTCGCCATATCACATCACATAGCATACCCTGCAAAAACAAGTTAGACGTCCACTAATTGTTGTTTGCATGTTTTACGTGGCGGCTATGGGTTTCTAGCAAGAAAGTTTCTTACCTACGCAAGAACCACAACGTGATATGCCAATTGCTATTTACCCTTCATAAGGACCCTTTTCATCAAATCCGATCCGACTAAAGTGGGAGAGACTGGCACCCGCTAGCCACCTTATGCAACAAGTGCATGTCAGTCGGTGGAACCTGTCTCACGTAAGTGTACGTGTAAGGTCGGTCCGGGCCGCTTCATCCCACAATACCGTCGAAACAAGATTGGACTAGTAACGGTAAGCATATTGAACAAAATCAACGCCCACAACTACTTTGTGTTCTACTCGTGCAAAGAATCTACGCGATAGACCTAGCTCATGATGCCACTGTTGGGGAACGTAGCAAAAATTCAAAATTTTGCTACGAATCACCAAGATCTATCTATGGAGAAACCAGCAACGAGGGGAAGGAGAGTGCATCTACATACCCTTTTAGATCGCTAAGCGGAAGCGTTCAAGAGAACGGGGTTGAAGGAGTCGTACTCGTCGTGATCCAAATCACCGGAGATCCTAGTGCCGAACGGACGGCACCTCCACGTTCAACACACGTACAGCCCGGTGACGTCTCCCATGCTTTGATCCAGCAAGGAGAGAGGGAGAGGTTGGGGAAGACTCCATCCAGCAGCAGCACAATGGCGTGGTGGTGGTGGAGGAGCATGGCAATCCTGCAGGGCTTCGCCAAGCACCACGGGAGAGGAGGAGAAAGAGAGGTAGGGCTGCACCAACAGGAGAAGAACTTTGTGTGTTGGGCTGCCCCTTTGCCTCCACTATATATAGGGGGAGAGGGAGGGTTGCACCCCCACCTAGGGTTCCCTGTTGGGGAACATTGCAGAAAATTAAAAATTTTCCTACGGTTTCACCAAGATCCATCTATGAGTTCATCTAAGCAATGAGTCATGGGAGAGAGATTGCATCTACATACCACTTTGCAGATCGCGTACGGAAGCGTTCGAGGGAACGGTGATGATGGAGTCGTACTCGCCGTGATTCAGATCACCGATGACCAAGTGCTGAATGGACAGCACCTCCGCGTTCAACACACGTACGGTACGGACGACGTCTCCTCCTTCTTGATCCAGCAAGGGGGAAGGAGAGGTTGAGGAAGAAGGCTCCAGTAGCAGCACGACGGCGTGATGATGGTGGAGAGGCAGTACTCCGACAGGGCTTCGCCAAGCGCTCAACGGAGGAGAAGAGATGTTGGGGAGGGGAGGGGTTGCGCCTTGGATCAGGTGTTCAGCCCTCCCCTCGCCCCTCTATTTATAGGGGAAGGGGAAAGGGGGCTGGCCCCCTCTAGATGAGATCTAGAGGGGGGGCGGCCAGGGAGGGGGGCTTGCCCCCCAAGCAAGGGGGTGCGCCCCCACTAGGGTTCCCCCCCCAACCCTAGGCGCATGGGCCCAAGGGGGGGGCGCCCAGCCCTCCAGGGGCTGGTGCCCTGCCCCACGCGGCCCATGTGGCCCACCAAGAGGGGTGGCCCCTCCCGGTGGACCCCCGGAACCCTTCCGGTGGCCCCGGTACAATACCGATATGTCCCCGAAACTTTCCGGTGTCCGTATGACAACTTCCCATATATAAATCTTCACCTCCGAACCCTTTCGGAACTCCTCGTGACGTCCGAGATCTCATCCGGGACTCCGAACAACATTCGGTAATCACATACATGTCTTCCTTATAACCCTAGCGTCACCGAACCTTAAGTGTGTAGACCCTACGGGTTCGGGAGACATGCAGACATGACCGAGACGGTTCTCCGGTCAATAACCAACAGCGGGATCTGGATACCCATGTTGGCTCCCACATGCTCCTCGATGATCTCATCGGATGAACCACGATGTCGAGGATTCAAACAACCCTGTATACTATTCCCTTTGTCAGACGGTATGTTACTTGCCCGAGACTCGATCGTCGGTATCCCAATACCCTGTTCAGTCTCGTTACCGGCAAGTCACTTTACTCGTACCGTAATGCATGATCCCGTGACCAGACACTTGGTCACTTTGAGCTCATTATGATGATGCACTACCGAGTGGGCCCAGTGATACCTCTCCGTAATACGGAGTGACAAATCCCATTCTCGATCCGTGTCAACCCAACAGACACTTTCGGAGATACCTGTAGTGCACCTTTATAGTCACCCAGTTACGTTGTGACGTTTGGTACACCCAAAGCACTTCTACGGTATCCGGGAGTTACACGATCTCATGGTCTAAGGAAGAGATACTTGACATTGGAAAAGCTCTAGCAAAACGAACTACACGATCTTGTGCTATGCTTAGGATTGGGTCTTGTCCATCACGTCATTCTCCTAATGACGTGATCCCGTTGTCAATGACATCTAATGTCCATAGTCAGGAAACCATGACTATCTATTGACCAACGAGCTAGTCAACTAGAGGCTTACTAGGGACGTATTGTGGTCTATGTATTCACACGTGTATTACGATTTCCGGATAATACAATTATAGCATGAATAAAAGACAATTATCATGAACAAGGAAATATAATAATAATCCATTTATTATTGCCTCTAGGGCATATTTCCAACAGTCTCCCACTTGCACTAGAGTCAATAATCTAGTTACATTGTGATGAATCGAACACCCATAGAGTTCTGGTGTTGATCATGTTTTGCTCGCGAGAGAGGTTTAGTCAACGGATCTGCGACATTCAGATCCGTATGTACTTTGCAAATATCTATGTCTCCATCTTGAACATTTTCACGGATGGAGTTGAAGCGACGCTTGATGTGCCTGGTCTTCTTGTGAAACCTGGGCTCCTTGGCAAGGGCAATAGCTCCAGTGTTGTCACAGAAGAGTTTGATCGGCCCCGACGCATTGGGTATGACTCCTAGGTCGGTGATGAACTCCTTCACCCAAATTGCTTCATGCGCTGCCTCCGAGGCTGCCATGTACTCCGCTTCACATGTAGATCCCGCCACGACGCTCTGCTTGCAGCTGCACCAGCTTACTGCTCCACCATTCAACATATACACGTATCCGGTTTGTGACTTAGAGTCATCCAGATCTGTGTCGAAGCTAGCGTCGACGTAACCCTTTACGACGAGCTCTTCGTCACCTCCATAAACGAGAAACATGTCCTTTGTCCTTTTCAGGTACTTCAGGATATTCTTGACCGCTGTCCAGTGTTCCTTGCCGGGATTACTTTGGTACCTTCCTACCAAACTTACGGCAAGGTTTACATCAGGTCTGGTACACAGCATGGCATACATAATAGATCCTATGGCTGAGGCATAGGGGATGACGCTCATCTCTTCTTTATCTTTTGCCGTGGTCGGGCATTGAGCCGAGCTCAATCTCACACCTTGCAGTACAGGCAAGAACCCTTTCTTGGACTGATCCATTTTGAACTTCTTCAAAATCTTATCAAGGTATGTGCTTTGTGAAAGACCTATGAGGCGTCTCGATCTATCCCTATAGATCTTGATGCCTAATATGTAAGCAGCTTCTCCAAGGTCCTTCATTGAAAAACACTTATTCAAGTAGGCCTTAATGCTATCCAAGAATTCTATATCATTTCCCATCAAAAGTATGTCATCTACATATAATATGAGAAATGCTACAGAGCTCCCACTCACTTTCTTGTAAACGCAGGCTTCTCCATAAGTCTGCATAAACCCAAACGCTTTGATCATCTCATCAAAGCGAATGTTCCAACTCCGAGATGCTTGCACCAGCCCATAAATGGATCGCTGGAGCTTGCATACTTTGTTAGCATTCTTAGGATCGACAAAACCCTCCGGCTGCATCATATACAGTTCTTCCTTAAGATGCCCGTTAAGGAATGCCGTTTTGACGTCCATCTGCCATATCTCATAATCATAGTATGCGGCAATTGCTAACATGATTCGGACGGACTTAAGCTTCGCTACGGGAGAGAAAGTCTCATCGTAGTCAATCCCTTGAACTTGCCGATAACCCTTAGCGACAAGTCGAGCTTTATAGATGGTGACATTACCATCCGCGTCCGTCTTCTTCTTAAAGATCCATTTGTTTTCTATCGCTCGCCGATCATCGGGCAAGTCAGTCAAAGTCCATACTTTGTTTTCATACATGGATTCTATCTCGGATTTCATGGCTTCTAGCCATTTGTTGGAATCTGGGCCCGCCATCGCTTCTTCATAGTTCGAAGGTTCACCGTTGTCTAACAACATGATTTCCAGGACAGGGTTGCCATACCACTCTGGTGTGGAACGTGTCCTTGTGGACCTACGAAGTTCAGTAGCAACTTGATCAGAAGTACCTTGATCATCATCATTAATTTCCTCTCCAGTCGGTGTAGGCACCACAGGAACGTTTTCCTGAGCTGCACTACTTTCCGGTTCAAGAGGTAGTACTTCATCGAGTTCTACTTTCCTCCCACTTACTCCTTTCGAGAGAAACTCTTTTTCCAGAAAGGATCCGTTCTTGGCAACAAAGATCTTGCCCTCGGATCTTAAGTAGAAGGTATACCCAATGGTTTCCTTAGGGTATCCTATGAAGACGCATTTTTCCGACTTGGGTTCGAGCTTTTCAGGTTGAAGTTTCTTGACATAAGCATCGCATCCCCAAACTTTTAGAAACGACAGCTTAGGTTTCTTCCCAAACCATAATTCATACGGTGTCGTCTCAACGGATTTAGACGGTGCCCTATTTAAAGTGAATGTAGCTGTCTCTAGAGCGTATCCCCAAAATGATAGCGGTAAATCGGTAAGAGACATCATAGATCGCACCATATCCAATAGAGTGCGATTACGACGTTCGGACACACCGTTACGCTGAGGTGTTCCAGGCGGCGTGAGTTGTGAAACGATTCCACATTTTCTTAAGTGTGTACCAAATTCGTGACTTAAATATTCTCCTCCACGATCCGATCGTAAGAACTTTATCTTTCGGTCACGTTGATTCTCTACTTCATTCTGAAATTCCTTGAACTTTTCAAAGGTCTCAGACTTGTGTTTCATCAAGTAGACATACCCATATCTACTCAAGTCATCAGTGAGAGTGAGAACATAACGATATCCTCCGCGAGCCTCAACGCTCATTGGACCGCACACATCGGTATGTATGATTTCCAACAAGTTGGTTGCTCGCTCCATTGTTCCGGAGAACGGGGTCTTGGTCATTTTGCCCATGAGGCATGGTTCGCATGTGTCAAATGATTCATAATCTAGAGACTCTAAAAGTCCATCAGCATGGAGCTTCTTCATGCGCTTGACACCAATGTGACCAAGGCGGCAGTGCCACAAGTATGTGGGACTATCGTTATCAACTTTACATCTTTTGGTATTCACACTATGAATATGTGTAACATTACGTTCGAGATTCATTAAGAATAAACCATTGACCATCGGGGCATGACCATAAAACATATCTCTCATATAAATAGAACAACCATTATTCTCGGATTTAAATGAGTAGCCATCTCGTATCAAACGAGATCCAGATACAATGTTCATGCTCAAACTTGGCACTAAATAACAATTATTGAGGTTTAAAACTAATCCCGTAGGTAAATGTAGAGGTAGCGTGCCGACGGCGATCACATCGACCTTGGAACCATTCCCGACGCGCATCGTCACCTCGTCCTTCGCCAGTCTCCGCTTATTCCGCAGCTCCTGCTGTGAGTTACAAATGTGAGCAACGGCACCGGTATCAAATACCCAGGAGTTACTACGAGTACTGGTAAGGTACACATCAATTACATGTATATCAAATATACCTTTAGTGTTGCCGGCCTTCTTGTCCGCTAAGTATTTGGGGCAGTTCCGCTTCCAGTGACCCTTCCCCTTGCAATAAAAGCACTCAGTTTCAGGCTTGGGTCCATTCTTTGACTTCTTCCCGGCAACTGGCTTACCGGGCGCGGCAACATCTTTGCCGTCCTTCTTGAAGTTCTTCTTACCCTTGCCCTTTTTGAACTTAGTGGTCTTATTGACCATCAACACTTGATGTTCTTTCTTGATTTCAACCTCTGCTGACTTCAGCATTGAGAATACTTCAGGAATGGTCTTCACCATCCCCTGCATATTGTAGTTCAACACAAAGCTCTTGTAGCTCGGTGGGAGCGACTGAAGGATTCTGTCAATGACCGCCTCTTCCGGGAGGTTGATCTCCAACTGGGACAGGCGGTTGTGCAACCCAGACATTTTGAGTATGTGCTCACTGACAGAACTGTTTTCCTCCATCTTACAACTATAGAACTTGTCGGAGACTTCATATCTCTCGACCCGGGCATGAGCTTGGAAAACCATTTTCAGCTCCTCGAACATCTCATATGCTCCGTGCTTCTCAAAACGCTTTTGGAGCCCCGGTTCTAAGCTGTAAAGCATGCCGCACTGAACGAGGGAGTAATCATCAGCACGTGATTGCCAAGTGTTCATAATGTCTTGGTTCTCTGGGATGGGTGCTTCACCTAGCGGTGCATCTAGGACATAGTCTTTCTTGGCTGCTATGAGGATGATCCTCAGGTTCCGGACCCAGTCCGAATAGTTGCTGCCATCATCTTTCAGCTTGGTTTTCTCTAGGAACGCGTTGAAGTTCATGTTGACATGAGCGTTGGCCATTTGATCTACAAGACATATTTTGCAAAAGTTTTAGACTAAGTTCATGATAATTAAGTTCATCTAATCAAATTATTTAATGAACTCCCACTCAGATTAGACATCCCTCTAGTCATCTAAGTGCTACACGATCCGAGTCGACTAGGCCGTGTCCGATCATCACGTGAGACGGACTAGTCATCATCGGTGAACATCTCCATGTTGATCGTATCTTCCATACGACTCATGTTCGACCTTTCGGTCTCTGTGTTCCGAGGCCATGTCTGTACATGCTAGGCTCGTCAAGTTAACCCTAAGTGTTCTGCATGTGTAAATCTGTCTTACACCCGTTGTATGTGAACGTAAGGATCTATCACACCCGATCATCACGTGGTGCTTCGAAACGACGAACTTTAGCAACGGTGCACAGTTAGGGGGAACACTTTCTTGAAATTATTATAAGGGATCATCTTATTTACTACCGCCGTTCTAAGTAAACAAGATGCATAAAACATAATAAACATCACATGCAATTATATAGTAGTGACATGATATGGCCAATATCATATAGCTCCTTTGATCTCCATCTTCGGGGCTCCATGATCATCTTCGTCACCGGCATGACACCATGATCTCCATCATCATGATCTCCATCATTGTGTCTTCATGAAGTTGTCACGCCAACGACTACTTCTACTTCTATGGCTAACGCGTTTAGCAATAAAGTAAAGTAATTTACATGGCGTTCTTCAATGACACGCAGGTCATACAAAAATAAAGACAACTCCTATGGCTCCTGCCGGTTGTCATACTCATCGACATGCAAGTCGTGATTCCTATTACAAGAACATGATCTCATACATCACAATATATCATTCATCATTCATCACAACTTCTGGCCATATCACATCACATGACAATTGCTGCAAAAACAAGTTAGACGTCCTCTAATTGTTGTTGCATCTTTTACGTGGCTGCAATTGGGTTCTAGCAAGAACGTTTTCTTACCTACGAATAACCACAACGTGATTTTGTCAACTTCTATTTACCCTTCATAAGGACCCTTTTCATCTAATCCGCTCCAACTAAAGTAGGAGAGACAGACACCCGCTAGCCACCTTATGCAACTAGTGCATGTCAGTCGGTGGAACCTGTCTCACGTAAGCGTACGTGTAAGGTCGGTCCGGGCCGCTTCATCCCACAATACCGCTGAAGCAAGAAAAGACTAGTAGCGGCAAGCAAGTTGACAAGATCTACGCCCACAACAAAATTGTGTTCTACTCGTGCAATAGAGAACTATGCATAAACCTGGCTCATGATGCCACTGTTGGGGAACGTTGCAGAAAATTAAAAAATTTCCTACGGTTTCACCAAGATCCATCTATGAGTTCATCTAAGAAACGAGTCATGGGAGAGAGATTGTATCTACATACCACTTTGCAGATCGTGTACGGAAGCGTTCGAGGGAATGGTGATGATGGAGTCGTACTCTCCGTGATTCAGATCACCGATGGCCAAGTGCTGAACGGACAGCACCTCCGCGTTCAACACACGTACGGTACGGACGACGTCTCCTCCTTCTTGATCCAGCAAGGGGGAAGGAGAGGTTGAGGAAGAAGGCTCCAGCAGCAGCACGACGACGTGATGATGGTGGAGAGGCAGTACTCCGACAGGGCTTCGCCGAGCGCTCAACGGAGGAGGGGAGATGTTGGGGAGGGGAGGGGCTGCGCCTTGGATCAGGTGTTCAGCCCTCTCCTCGCCCCTCTATTTATAGGGGAAGGGGAAAGGGGGCTGGCCCCCTCTAGATGCGGCCAGGGAGGAGGGCTTGCCCCCCAAGCAAGGGGGGTGCGCCCCCACTAGGGTTCCCCCCCCCAACCCTAGGCACATGGGCCCAAGGGGGGGCGTGCCCAGCCCTCCAGGGGCTGGTGCGCTGCCCCACGCGGCCCATGTGGCCCACCAAGAGGGGTGGCCCCTCCCGGTGGACCCCTAGAACCCTTCCGGTGGCCCCGGTACAATACCGATATGTCCCCGAAACTTTCCGGTGTCCGTATGACAACTTCCCATATATAAATCTTCACCTCCGGACCCTTCCGGAACTCCTCGTGACGTCTGGGATCTCATCCGGGACTCCGAACAACATTCGGTAATCACATACATGTCTTCCTTATAACCCTAGCGTCACCGAACCTTAAGTGTGTAGACCCTACGGGTTCGGGAGACATGCAGACATGACCGAGACGGTTCTCCGGTCAATAACCAACATCAGGATCTGGATACCCATGTTGGCTCCCACATGCTCCTCGATGATCTCATCGGATGAACCACGATGTCGAGGATTCAAACAACCCTGTATACTATTCCCTTTGTCAAACGGTATGTTACTTGCCCGAGACTCGATCGTCGGTATCCCAATACCTCGTTCAGTCTCGTTACTGGCAAGTCACTTTACTCGTACCGTAATGCATGATCCCGTGACCAGACACTTGGTCACTTTGAGCTCATTATGATGATGCACTACCGAGTGGGCCCAGTGATACCTCTCCGTAATCCGGAGTGACAAATCCCATTCTCGATCCGTGTCAACCCAACAGACACTTTTGGAGATACCTGTAGTGCACCTTTATAGTCACCCAGTTACGTTGTGACGTTTGGTACACCCAAAGCACTTCTACGGTATCCGGGAGTTACACGATCTCATGGTCTAAGGAAGAGATACTTGACATTGGAAAAGCTCTAGCAAAACGAACTACACGATCTTGTGCTATGCTTAGGATTGGGTCTTGTTCATCACGTCATTCTCCTAATGACGTGATCCCGTTGTCAATGACATCTAATGTCCATAGTCAGGAAACCATGACTATATGTTGACCAACGAGCTAGTCAACTAGAGGCTTACTAGGGACGTATTGTGGTCTATGTATTCACACGTGTATTACGATTTTCGGATAATACAATTATAGCATGAATAAAAGACAATTATCATGAACAAGGAAATATAATAATAATCCATTTATTATTGCCTCTAGGGCATATTTCCAACATTCCCTCCCTAGGGGTGGCGGCAGCCCCAATCCCCATCTGGGTGGCGGCCAAGGGGGGGAGAGGGGAAACTTGCCCCCAAGTAAGGTGGGTGCGCCCCCTCCCCAAACCCTAGGCGCCTTGGGCCCTTTGTGGGGGGGCGCACCAGCCCACCTGGGGCTGGTCCCCTCCCACACTTGGCCCATGCAACCCTCTAGGGCTAGTGGCCCCACTTGGTGGACCCCCGGGACCCTCCCGGTGGTCCCGGTACATTACCGATAGCACCCGAAACTTTTCCGGTGACCAAAACAGGACTTCCCATATATAAATCTTTACCTCCGGACCATTCCGGAACTCCTCGTGACGTCCGGGATCTCATCCGGGACTCCTAACAACATTCAGTAACCACGTATATCTATTCCCTATAACCCTAGCGTCATCGAACCTTAAGTGTGTAGACCCTACGGGTTCGGGAAGCATGCAGACATGACCGAGACATTCTCCGGTCAATAACCAACAGCGGGATCTGGATACCCATGTTCGCTCCCACATGTTCCACGATGATCTCATCGGATGAACCACGATGTCAAGGACTCAATCAATCCCGTATACAATTCCCTTTGTCTAGCGGTATTGTACTTGCCCGAGATTCGATCGTCGGTATGCCGATACCTTGTTCAATCTCGTTACTGGAAAGTCTCTTTACTCGTTCCGTAACACATCATCCCATGATCAACCCCTTGGTCACATTGTGCACATTATGATGATGTCCTACCGAGTGGGCCCAGAGATACCTCTTCGTTACACGGAGTGACAAATCCCAGTCTTGATTCGTGCCAACCCAACAGACACTTTTGAAGATACCCGTAGTGCACCTTTATGGCCACCCAGTTACGTTGTGACATTTGGTACACCCAAAGCATTCCTACGGTATCCGGGAGTTGCACAATCTCATGGTCTAAGGAAATGATACTTGACATTAGAAAAGCTTTAGCATACAAACTACACGATCTTTGTGCTAGGCTTAGGATTGGGTCTTGTCCATCACATCATTCTCCTAATGATGTGATCCCTTTATCAACGACATCCAATGTCCATGGTCAGGAAACCGTAACCATCTATTGATCAACGAGCTAGTCAATTAGTGGCTTACTGGGGACATGGTGTTGTCTATGTACCCACACATCTATCTGAGTTTCCTATCAATACAATTATAGCATGGATAATGAACGATTATCATGAACAAGTAAATATAATAATAATAACTAATTTATTATTGCCTCTAGGGCATATTTCCAACATTGACCTCCTCAGGCTTGACCAAAGGTTGGCTGCAGACATATTTCCATTTTATGTCCTCCTCTCTAAGCAGAGGCATGGGCTCAATCTCGAGGAGTTGTCCAACAGTGATACCGAGCATTTCAGCCTGCCTTCTATGCTCATCGATTATTACCAGCTGACCGGCACCGGTACTCTCATGTGTTGGTACAACAAGTGGGGGGATCGATTGCGCCGCCTGTTCTCCTAGTTGGGGAACGGTTTTCCGCATTTTTGGCCAGTTGCTTGGCTCGAGCTCGAGCTTGACTACTTTTGTCGTGCTCGATGTGCCTTCCTAATTTGGTGCTCATAGTCTGAGTCAACAGGCTTGGGAGCTGATGGTTTAGCCATACGAATAAAGTGGTCAATCTTATCCTCGGGCACTTTCTCCCTTGGCGGCGTTGGCGGTTTCGGTCCAAAATGGGAGTCCACTTGGGCCTTCACTATGGCTTCGATTTGCTCCTTGGTCATGTCGTAAGGCCTCTGTGGAAGAGGCGCGAGGCTTGGACCATATTGAACTCGCTTGCCGCCGCATGTACCTCCTATACTACCATGACTTGTAGCACTACGCACCATAGCTGCGGCGGCTCTCTTCCGTGATTGCTGAGGCAGCGGAGACGGCTCACGCGGTCTCGGGCTTGGAGGAGGAGTGGCACGCGTTGGTGGACTCGGAGGAGGAGGAGTGGCCTCACACGTTGGCTGAGTTGAAGCAGGAGGAGTGGCCTCACGTGTTGGCTGAGTTGAAGCAGGAGTAGTGGCCTCATGCGTTGGTTGAGTTGAAGCACGAGGAGTGACCTAAAGCTATGTCGGACTAGGAGGAGCGGGAGTTGTCTGCTCCTCGTCACCTCCTGGGATGTCAAGCTCTAGCTCACGCGGTGTCGGTGGCCTTCGAAAGATTATGCAATCCTTTCTCCATAGGATGATACGATGTATGGCCTCTCCCAGTGTGTGCTCCTCGTCACCTCCAGGAATGTCAAGCACTAGCCCCGAATATTGGTCCACCACCTCATCAACCACGACACAAGCATAGCCGCCTGGAATCGTTCTGCAATGGTAGATTGCTCCGAGGGAATTTGTATAAGCAACAACATCCGCCGCCTTCATGGATATGTTCTTTATTTTGAAGTGTAGCTCATAGTTAGTGTTCTCCATAATGTCATCCATAGGGTATCTATCCAGCAGTGCGTCTCTCGGGGCAGAACCCATGCTACTTCTCGGCATGGATGGGATGATGCTATCCAATGCTGGATCATCCGCTAGCTGTTGCCGCTGCTGAGACCCCCTTTCCTGGCTAAGCGAGTCTATATGCTGCTGCTGTCGCTGCAATTTGAGTGCAAAGTCCGCATGCGCTAATTCTAGGCCTTGAAGGCGTTCTGCTTCCTGCTTCCTCTGCTCGTCCTCCAGCTTCTTCTTCTTCTCCTCCTCCATCTTCCTTCTCGCACGGCTTCTGTGGTCGGTGTTCCAGTCAGAAAAACCCTCATACCAAGGAATAACGCCCTTGCCTTGTATTCTTCCCGGGTGTTCAGGATTTCCCAGGGCGCGCGTAAGCTCGTCGTTCTCTCTGTTGGGCGTGAACAGCCCCTCTCGAGCTTCCTCTATTGCTTGAACTAACTTAACATCGGCTCCTTTAAGACATGCCTTCTTTGATACCAGGCTTGTCTTCGGGTCCAACGCCCCCCCCCCCACGCGCATAGAACCAAGTTCTGCACCTGGGGGGCAGCTCAATGTAACTGGAGTGACCTGTGCAGCCAGCATCTCTTGCTCAGACTTATTCCACTTAGGCGTTGCCACCGCGTGGCCACCTAGCTCCAGCCTACGGAATTGCTCCTTTTTTGCGGCATTGGCCTTGTTTTTTCTGGACCGTTCCTTATATAATTCTGATTCCTTGAATTTCACAAAAGCGGGCCAGTGTTCTCTTTGGTTCTCCAGTGTTCCCTTGAATTCTGGAGTCTTCTTTCCTGCTTTGATGTACTTATTCCATGCAGTTTTCTTGTGGTTGTTTAATGCAATTGCCATCTTCCTAAGAGCAGCGTCCTTGACTTTCTCCACATCTGTAGCTGTGAAATGATCTGGTAGGGTGAAATGTTCCATGAGATTTCCCCAAAGCATAGTTTTTGCTCTGTCGTCGACAAAAGTAAGATCAGGATGAGGCTTTGATGGCTCTTTCCATTCTTGAAGGGAGATCAGGAGTTTGTACTTCACAAGAACTTTGCACTGGCGAACGAACTTGTTCGCAATGTTCTTAGGCGCTATTGGTTCGCCATTAGTTTTGATGGCATCGATGTTGTACTTTACGCCGTCCTTCAACTTTTTGCCCGAGCCTCTCTTTCTACCTGTAGAAGATTTGCTCGATCCGGAGGGCTAAAAGAAGAAAGATCGATTCATTAATATATCTTCAAATCATTTAAAACATGTGAGATCGCCAGATGCCTACTTATATAAATATACCTCGCCGGTCTCTGTTATTTCAAGATCAACATTTTCTTTGCCAATTTCAAGACCAACATTTTCTTTGCCATCATAATTGTAGTCGTCGTCCATGACTTCATCAATTCGGTCGTCGCGATCGAATATCAGCTCATCATCACCCTCCCCGGTATTGTTCAGATATTGGGAGCCGTCATCTTCTTCATTTTGATCATCTGGCCCGCGAGGGGAGCGTATGATCTTGAACAGGGCCTCTTCTCCCTCTTTGCTGGTATTGTCCGCCATAGCTTTTATTTAACTAATCCAGAAGAAATATAAAACAATTTAGTATTCAAATTACAATGCATGCATGCAATCAATAAGGAAATCCTGAATCATAGTACATAATATGCATCGTATGAATAATATATAATCTCGAATACATCGTCTCGTATATTTTATATCAAATACATCACTAGCTAGCTAGCTAATAAAGATCGAATACTACAGAATAATCTAGGCCACTCGCAGTTCCTGAGGCGCGGGCGGTGGACACCCAAAGAGAAGGAACCATCACAGGATCATAGCTTCGGTGATCTCCCCAAAGACTCTGCCAGGTATTGGAGAACCTGACGTCCATAGTAGCCATGTAGTGACAGACGTGCTCGTCCTCCTCCCTGACACGGCGACGCACCACCTCCGGCGGGGCCGGCTCCCTCCGCACCGAAAGTGGCCCATGGGAACGCCACCAGAAGAAGCTCAGGGTCGACGATGGGACCCAGGTTCCTCACCAAACGGCGAGCCCCTGAAGGTAGCACCTCCCCGTGCCAGCCCGGCGAAGCCCAGTCCCGGACGTGGGTCCTCTGAAGCAGGACGTCATCGCGAACGGGTCGAAGCAAGGATGCGGGCCGGGCATCGTCGAGAACAAATACTATACGCCGCAAAAGTAACAATTTTTAAATGATTGGATTGTGATTTCTTATATGCAAATTCTAAATTTCTATAACTAAAATTATAAGAAACTAAAAACTAACATTTATGTAACATTTCTATAACAATTTGAAATTAATCTAATTCATCTAGCTAAAACTAACATTTCAAAAATTTCTAACATTTCTATATACTATTTGACAGTAATCTAATCTAATTAATTAATTCATCTAAAACATTTGTATAAACAACAGAAAAACAAAAAAAACTAAAAACTAAATACTAAAAACATGATCATGTGTGTGTGCGTGCGCGTGCGCGCGCGCATGTGTCTGTCTGTGTGTGTGTGTGTGTGTGTGTGTGTGTGTGTGTGTGTGTGTGTGTGTCTATATACTACGGCAGCGGCGACGCGGAGGGAGGAGAGGGGCTCACAGTGCGGGCGAGGTCGAGGTGACGGCGACGGCGACGGCGAGGCGAGGGGACGGCGACGGACGGTGACGGGGGCGGCGACGAGGGGCAGCGGCGACGGTGACGGACGGTGACGGGGACGGCGACGGGCGGTGACAGGGGCGGCGACGAGGGGCGGCGGCGACGGGGGCAGAGGAGAGGAAAAGCAGAGGGAGAGATGAGAAACTGAATTTTTTTTGAAGTGTTTTCTTATATAGAACACCCTTTAGTACCGGTTGTAGCCACCAACCGGTACTAAAGGGTTGTTTTGGCCAGGCGAAGTGGTGGGAAGCGCCCCCCTTTAGTACCTGATGGTCCCTACAACCGGTACTAAAGACCCCCCCCCTTTAGTACCGGTTGGAGCCTCCACCTGGTACTAAAGGGGTGCGCTGGTGCAGGTGCGGTGCGGTCAAGTTTAGTCCCACCTTGCTAGCCGAGGGGCGCCCGCACTTGTTTAAAACCCCGACGCGGCTGCTCTCTCGAACTCCTCTCTATAGCAGGCTTCTGGGCCTAACTCTACAGCTCTGCCCTGTGGGCCTATTGGGCCTTGCGGGCCTGCATCCTGGCCCAACTACAGGTTGGGTTACTAGTCGTACGTAGGCCGTTGTGGCCCAGTAGATGGGCTTTTTTATTTAGTTTTTGTCTCAATTTTTTTCTTTTCTACTTTATTTATTTTCATTTATGTATTTCTACGTATTTTTTTATTTAGGTACAAAAAAATACAAACTTTCTGTTAGTGCCAGTAGTTTTCAAATTTTAATAGTTTAAATTTGAATTATTTGACGAACTAATTTGTAGACGAAGTGCATCTAGATTTTGCACATAAAATTTCTTCGCGTTTCAAATGCCAAAACACATAAGTACCCTAACCCTAACTATTACAAAGATTCCCTCCGGTTTATTTGAAGCGGCACTTTCCAGACATATAAGTCTGGAAAGTCACTACAGAAGAAAGTGATGACGGTGAAGCCTATCACATCCCAGAGTGGGATCTTTGGGTGTGAAACTTTTTCTTCGCGTGTGTCCCTTTGCACCGTAACCATGGACAATCTTCATCATTTAACTTTTCATAATCTTCTGACATGTCTGTCTTTTCATCCACTCCCACGATGTTTCTTTTCCCTGAAAGAACTATGTGGCGCTTTGGTTCATCGTATGATGCATTCGCTTCCTTATCTTTTCTTTTTCTCGGCCTGGTAGTCATGTCTTTCACATAGAAAACCCGTGCCATATCATTGGCCAGGACGAATGGTTCGTCTGCATATGCAAGATTGTTGAGATCCACTGTTGTCATTCCGTATTGCAGGTCTTCCGTTACCCCGCCTCGTGTCATATTGACCCATTTGCACAGAAACAAAGGGACCTTCAAACCACCTCCATAGTTAAGTTCCCATATGTCCTCTATGTAACCATAATATGTTTCCTTTCCCGTGTTGGTTGTTGCATCAAAGTGGGCACCACTGTTTTGGTTGGTTCTCTTCTTATCTTGGGCGATCGTGTACAATGTATTCCCATTTATCTCGTACCCTTTGAAAGTCATTATATTCGAAGATGGTAACGGTGACAGCAAGTACAGTTCATCTTCAATATCGCCATCATGCATGGCATGTGTCTACAACCAACCGGCGAAAGTCCCCGTTTGTTCACGTGTAATCCAGTAGTCAGACTGCTCCGGGTGCTTGGAGTGTAGAAAATTCTTGTGTTCCTCCATATACGGAGCCACCAAGGAGGAATTATGTAGAACTGTGTAGTGTGCTTCAGTGAGAGAATGCCCATCCATACATATTATTTGATCCCCTCCTAGCATGCATTTTCCATCCAGTCTGCCCTTATGTCGCGATTCAGGAACACCAATCGGCTTAAGGTCAGGAATAAAGTCAATACAAAAATCAATGAACTCCTCATTTTCATGGCCCTTCGAGATGCTTCCTTCTGGCCTAGCACGGTTATGAACATATTTCTTCAAGACTCCCATGAACCTCTAAAAGGGGAACATGTTATGTAGAAATACAGGACCCAAAATGTTAAACTCTTTGCATAGGTGAACTAGGATGTGCGTCATGATGTTGAAGAAGGATGGTGGGAACACCAACTCGAAACTAACAAGACATTGCACCAAATCATTCTATAACCTTGGTATGATTTCTGGATCGATTATCTTCTGAGAGATTGCATTGAGGAATGCACATAGCTTCATAATGGCTAATCGAACGTTTTCCGGTAGAAGCCCCCTCAATGCAACCGGAAGCAGTTGTGTCATAATCACGTGGCAGTCATGAGACTTTAGGTTCTTGAACTTTTTCTCTGCCATATTTATTATTCCTTTTATATTTGACGAGAAGCCAGACGGTACCTTCATACTGAGCAGGCATTCAAAGAAGATTTCCTTCTCTTCTTTGGTAAGAGCGTAGATGGCATGACCCTAATGTATGCCGTCTTTTCTGTGCATACATTGCTGGTCCTCCCGTGCCTCCGATGTATCTTTTGTCTTCCCATACATGCCCAAGAAGCCAAGCAGGGTCATGCAAAGATTCTTCATCACGTGCATCACGTCGATTGCGGAGCGGACCTGTAGGTCTTTCCAATAGGGCAGGTCCCAAAATATAGATTTATTCTTCCACATGGGTGCACGTCCGTAAGCGTCCTTCGGAACAGGTTGTCCACCAGGACCCTTTCCAAAGATTACCTTCAAATCCTTGACCATATCATGTACATTAGCACCAGTACGGTGGCGAGGCTTCGTCCGGTGATCCACCTCACCTTTTAAATGCTTGCCTTTCTTTCTTACGGGAAGCTTGCTCGGAAGAAATCGACGATGGCCCAGGTACACATTCTTCCTACAACTATCCAAATATATACTGTCGGTACCATCCAAATAGTGCGTGCATCCACGGTATCCCTTGTTTGTCTGTCCTGAAAGGTTACTGAGAGCATGCCAATCATTGATGGTCACGAACGGCAACGCCTTTAGGTCAAATTCTTCCTGTTTGTGCTCATCCCACGCACGTACGCCTTTTCCATTCCACAGCTGTAATAGTTCTTCAACTAATGGCCTTAGGTACACATCAATGTCGTTGCCGGGTTGCTTAGGGCCTTGGATGAGCACTGATATCATAATGAACTTCCGCTTCATGCACAACCAAGGAAGAAGGTTATACAAACATAGAGTCACAGGCCACGTGCTATGGTTGCTGCTCTCCTCCCCAAAAGGATTAATGCCATCTGCGCTTAGACCAAACCATACGTTCCTTGGGTCACCTGCAAACTCCTCCCTGTACTTTCTCTCGATTTTTCTCCACTGCGACCCGTCAGCGGGTACTCTCAACTTTCTGTCTTTCTTACGGTCTTCTCCGTGCCATCACATCGCCTTGGCATGCTATTTGTTTTGGAACAAACGTTTCAACCGTGGTATTATAGGAGCATACCACATCACCTTGGCAGGAATCTTCTTCCTGGGGCGCTCGCCCTTGACATCACCAGGGTCATCGCAGCTGATCTAATAGCGCAATGCACCGCATACCGGGCACGCATTCAAATCCTCGTACTCACTGCGGTAGAGGATGCAGTCATTAGGGCATGCATGTATCTTCTTCACCTCTAACACTAGAGGGCAGACAACCTTCTTTACTTCGTACGTACTCTCGGGCAATTCGTTGTCCTTTGGAAGCATATTCTTTATCATTACCAGCATCTTTACAAATCCCTTGTCAGATACACCATTCTCTGCCTTCCATTAGAGCAATTCCAGTGTGGTGCCTAGCTTTATCTTGCCACCTTCACAATTCGGGTACAACAATTTCTTGTGATCCTCTAACATGCGCTGCAACTTCTTATTCTCCTTTTCACTTGCGCAGTTTCTCTTTGCATCGGCAATGGCCCGACCTAGATCATCAGCAGGCTCATCTCATGCCTCTTCTTCAGCTTCTTCCCGCATTGCCGGCTCAGCTTCTTCCCCCATTGTTGTATCATCGTATTCAGGGAACCCATGGTCAGGATAGCTATCATTGTTCTCTTCTTCTTCATTGTCTTCCATCATAACCCCTCTTTCTTCGTGCTTGGTCCAAACATTATAGTGGGGCACGAAACCGGACTCAAACAGGTGGACGTGAATGGTTCTTGAGTTAGATTAATTGTAATCATTCTTACAGCCAGCACATGGACAAGGCATAAAACCATCCGCCCACTTGTTTTCCTGAGCTGCAATAAGAAAATTATGCACGCCATCAACGAACTGGGGAGAGCATCAGTCATCGTACATCCATTGCCGACGCATATTCATTACACACCACCAAATAGACCAAATTAATACAAGTTCATACATAAAGTTCATACAACACTTAAATGCAACATACAGATAACTCTCTAGCTAAAGCATTTAAATGCCACAACAAATGTGATCAAGATCGCAACTAAGGTAACAATTGATCCAACAACATAATGATACCAAGCCTCACTATCAATGGCATATTTTCTAATCTTTCTAATCTTCAACCGCATTTTCTCCATCTTGATCTTGTGATCATCAATGACATCGGCAACATGCAACTCCAATTCCATCTTCTCCCCCTCAATTCTTTTCAATTTTTCTTTCAAATAATTGTTTTCTCTTTAAACTAAATTTAACCCCTCGACAATAGGGTCGATTGGAATTTCCGGTTTGCATAGCTCCTATATAAAATATCTATGTCAACTTGATGGGCATAATTTGTCATAAACACGAAAATGCAACAAATAGTTTCAAAACAGAATATACCACATCTGAATCATAACACGGACGAGGGCCGACGGGGACCGATATCAAAACCATGGCACTATGTATAACAAACAACGTATGGGTAAGATAATTATACAAGTAACTATATATCGAAATCACACAAACATGATTTTTTTATATAAAAAAGATAAGAAAAAGAGGCTCACCACAAGGTGGTGCCGACGACGGGTCGGTGCGGACGATCGACGGTGGTTACGATGGAGACGTGAAGGCACTAAGTAAACCACACCTACATATGCAAACTAACAGTTATTTTAAGCTCAAATTGCATATAAATCAAATAAACTACCACATGTAATTCCTCCCAAATTACTAAAACCCAGAAATTAATCACCATATAAAGCATTGTAAGAGCTAATCTAGCAATGAGAGATGAAAGGACAAAGTTGCTAACCTTTGTGATCACTTCAATGGATGGGGGCCTTCAAATCTTGACAAAATTTGGGCAAAATGTGTGATGAGCTCGAGGGGAAGAGAGGAAGAACAGAGAGGAGAGGGGAAAGGGGGAAGAACAGAGCGAGTTGGACAAAGGGTTTATATGTAGGATGACCTTTAGTACCGGTTTGTGGCACGAACCGGTACTAAAGATGCTGGAGGGGCCCCAGTCTGACAACATCCTGCCACCACTCTCTTTAGTACCGGTTCGTGGCACGAACCGGTGCTAAAGGTTAGCCACGAACCGATACTAATGAGCTCCGCCTCCCTAGACGTTCGAACCGGCACTAATGGTCACATTAGTGCCGGTTCTGTTACAAACCGGGACTAATGTGCTTCACATTAGACCCTTTTTCTACTAGTGCCTCAATATTTTTCTCGCCCTCGCTTCTACCACGGTTTTTTCGTCATGGACGACCCAAAGAATGTCATGCAGCGGCGTCTCCGGCCCGCCCAGGACGAAAAACCCATTTTCTGTCATGATTTTTTGTCATAGAAGTAGGAGCCCACCACATCTATGATGATACCGGATTTTGTCAAAATTATCGTCATAGAAGTGTCATAAGTATGACATAATTTTTTTTCGTTCGGCCCAAAATGTCACGGATGTGTCTTTTTTTGTAGTGTTTGTTGTGTATTTTATTTAGGCTATGAGGCAGCTTTTTGTGTGAGAGACAACTGGATGTGCAAAGCTCAATACAATGCCAGGACAAAAAAATCCACGAAGACGAACCAAGCGTAGACGAACGAATCCTCATGATCGCAATGAAACGGGAACTATCGAGAAGAAGCACTCAACATGGTAAACACACCACACATGAACATGACATGATGCACAACAAGCATGATGCATGACAAAGTTACATGAAGCTACTCATGGCAAGAGATGATGCATACAAGAGCAACACATCAAGGCAAGTTTAAATGAGGCCGGGAACAACATATAACAATTCCGGTAAGTCCTCATATGCAAAATATTGAAATTGATCCAGACCTGAATAAACCTTACGTTCAAGTTGTTAAATAGCAAGTTAAGCTTCACCAAGATGATCGACACGAGATTCTAGTCAAGTTACATATAAAGTTCATTTAATTCGGAGCTACGGCCTAGAAGATATGAGCAAAACAAGTTAAACATGGCATTGATGCTAAATGCATCCAAACATCAAGCAAACACCTCAAAACAAGGATGCAACATGATAATATGAAACTACATGCAAAATCAAGCAAGTTTCATATAGAGCACACTCAAAACGGAGAACGGTTCAACACACACACTCCAAACATGAAATAACAATCTGTCCAAAACAGCAACTAGGCATCTAGCAAGCATCAAAACAATATGCTACAGTACCACAATATGAAAACAAAAGGCATGGACATGATGTACAGGTGAAGCATAACAAAACATGAACACTGAGCTATCTCCAGAAATCACTAGAACATGCTCAAAAACACATGGCAGGATTGCAAATAATAACAGTTTACAGACTTGGCAGAAATAACATCAGGTTGCAATGTTTAGAGCTATCAAACAACATGTTACATGAACTTAACATGGCAAACAAAGGCATGGCATGAACCTAATAATTTCATATAACAAAATTCCTTTACTGACCTAATTCCAAAGATCAACAGAAAACATGGTAGCATCCATGCAAACATGGCAAATGATATGACAGATTCATACATGGCAGGAACAACAATAAGTAGGCATGTTGGTGAGCTTGTACCACTCACCACAGAGCAATACATGGCATGACAAGGCAACCAACAGCAATATGACATGTTTATGAAGCTAATCATGGCAATATCAACTTCATAGGGTGCATGGATCGCTAGCAAAACACATGGCAAAACTGAACTTAATGTTAACAGGCTGACAGCAACATTATTTAGCAACTTTGGAGCAAGATTAAAACAAGCTATAGCAGGCTATAAATGCAACCAGGGGCACGGATGGATAGAGCATGACATGTACAACAAAACATCCTTAGTGAACATCTCCAGATTATGCAAACAATGACTTGTAGAAGCAGGTTTACATAGCATCACGAAATAACAGATTCAACCTAGCAAAACAGTAGCAGCAAGTACCCTACTTAACAAGCTTGATGCACTCACTACACAACTCACAAAAATACATGGATGGCACCCCTATAAATATGGCATGATGTAGTTCAAAATACATGTAGACACAAAGCTCATAGGATGCACACACAAAATGCAACAAAAATGACAAATCACCAAGTTATAACAGTTTCAGCAGATTAACATCATATAGCACTCTTGCAACGATGATTCAGGCATCAAGATAAACTCAAACGAACATGTCACAATGGAATGAAATGAAGGGCATCTCATGGCGAACATTTTGATATATTATGCATGCAAAACGGAGCAGTATGCAACAAGTTATGGCATGTCAAAGTATGCACCAGAATGCAAAATAATTCGGGACTTAGGGAAAAATCAGGGTCAACCTCAGGTCTACACGGATTTCGAGGTTCGTCGGACTTCCGCCGGAGATGTCGGGGACGGGGCCGGGGAGGCCGAAATGGAGTGGGGATGGGGCGGATCCGGGCGCTCCTGCCTAGATCTGACCGGGGCGACACCGGAAACGGCAGGCGAGCTCGCCGGAGGAGCTCGGAGCGGCGGTGCTCCTGCCGGCGGGGAAGGCGGCGCCCGGCGGGGCTGCGGGAGGCGGCCGGCGCCGGAGGAGGCGGCGGGTCCGGTGGGCGGCGCGGATCAGGGCGCGGGGGCGTGGCTAGCGGCGAAGGTCGGGGCGGGGCCGAGGCACGGGCAGGCCGACGAAGCACGTCGCCGGCGGCGGCGGAGGCGCAGGCGGCGGGGGTCGGGTCGGCCGCGGGCGGCTGACGGAAGCGAATGGTGGTGGAGCGCGCGGGTCCGCATGGGCGGCTGCGGGCGGCGGCTCGGGCCGGGCGGGCCTCGCTCGGGCCCCGGCGGGCCGGCGGCGGGCGCGGAGGAGAGAGAGGAAGGCGCGGGCTGAGGTGGCGAAGCCGGATTGGCTGCGGGTGGCGGCGGGGTGACGTGGCGTCCCCAGATTGGTCCGGGCGACATGGAGGCGGAGGTGGACGTGTCCGGCCGCCGGGCGGATATGTCCGGCGGTGCCAGGAGGGAGAGGGCTAGGGTTGGACTGCGCAAAAATCGGAGGGGGTCACATATTTATAGATTCTTGGGAGCTAGGAGAGTCCAAATGGGGAGCGGTTTTCGCCCACACGATCGTGATCAAACGACCGAGAGCATGGAGGGGGTTTGGATGGGTTATGGGCCACTTTGGAGGGGTGTTGGGCTGCACACAAGAGAGGCCTTTGCGGTTACCCGGTTAACCGTTGGAGTATCAAACGACCTCCAAATGGCACTGAACTTGACAGGAGGTCTACCGGTGCTATACCAAGGCCGCTTGGCAAACCTCGGGCCATTCCGAGAAAGGTTAACACCCGCACATGAAAAGAGGCAAAAGGGGGCGCCGGAGGACATAGGAGTGCCGGATTGCAAAACGGACAACGGGGAAAATGCTCGGATGCATGAATCGAACACGTATGCAAAATGAGATGCACAAGATGACATGGCAAAATGCAACACGCAAGGAAATGACATGGCAATGACGGCTAATAACTGGCGGACACCTGGCGCATCGAATCCGGGGCGTTACAACACTCCTCCACTAACAAGAGATCTCGTCCCGAGATCTTAGGACCGAGACGGAAAGGAAAAGGGATGAGGTGAAGCAAGAACTCAAGAGAAGAAGAAAAGAATCGAGAGCACTCGAGAAGAAGAGAGGAACGACGAGAATGACGGGAATCGAAAGCTCACAGAATCAGATAGACTATGAAACCACTCCAGTTAGATCGAGATAAGAAACGACTAAGACTGAAATGATTTAGGCAGCACTCCGGCTGAAATATGGAGGAATAGAACACGAGCTCCACAAGATGGGATGGCACTTTACGAGATGAGCAACGCAATGCCTCCAATAAAATTGAAATAGTGGAATGAAAAGAACTTAGAAGGAAGGATTGAAATGGAGTTGTTGAGAAAATCAACAACGAAAGGATAAGCTTGTTGTGGACTTATGGATAACATCTCAGAAATTATGAGGTGATAACCGACCACAAACGGAAATTATTGGATAGCTTAGAAGAATGAAGAAATGCAAAACTCCACTTCAAATACAGAGATTTAATTGCACTTCGAAAAGCAAGAAGGAAATATACTTGAGCTCCTTCGATAAAAATCTTGATGAACACTTGAGGAATGAATTAAATCATGAAGAACCACCATGAAGAACTCCGGTGACAAAAGGATGATGAGATAGAATGAAGGAAGAAAGAATAAGACTAAAGCCTTGCGGTGATTTAGATGGAGGTTCCGACGAAATGACCGAGGAAAATTTGAACTCCAGAAAAGAAAAAAATGAAAGCACCTGGAACTAGAATTTATTCATCAAGAACAAACTCCGAAGGAAGGGATTAATCACTTTGAGGAAATAAGAATAAGATTTATTGTATGCTTATCCTTCATCAAATTAAATTGATGACAAGCAATGGATTTTTCATACTACTTATTCTTCTTGAAAAGGATTGAGAAGTGACATATCGCAAACTTGAGAAGGTCTTCATGAACCACCGATAGGATTGAAAAGAACGAATGAATTAGAATGATCATCAAGGAAAAAGAATCTTGAATGAACCGCCGTTAGAATTCGGAAATGACTGATGAAAGAGGATGAATCACCGGGAAGAATTTAGAAGAACCAATATGCTAGAGTGGATTTAGATACCAGAGAACAGGAAGAACTCGAGCTGATTAAAGAACACTTGACCGAAGCACCGGGATAATTGGATAACGGTAGCTGAAATGTGAGGACAAAGAAATATTCTGGAACGATGGCCTCCGGTGAAAAGAAACGGAAAAACAACTCCTGGCATACTCCGAATGGGTAAGAAAAGAATATCTGACAAATGGAATAATTGAGAGGATAATAAGAAGCTAGAACCATGAATCTTCGGAAGAACGGACAGGATTTAGAGGGAAAACTCTTCTTCTATCTTCAAAAGACGACGAGAAACACCACCAAAATTACTGAGATACTTCGGTAGAATGAAAAACCGAAAGGTTGAGCCAACAATGAAAAGAATTTGATCATGATCTTAGAGAAGGCATGTGACTGATGGAATCCATTCTTACGTCACACTTGAAAAGAATTTGAGAATAACTCCGGGGGAATTTGAAGAGCCAGGTAAGATCGTGGGAAAAGACATGTGGGTTAGGGCCCACTAAAATAGAACACTGTTGGAAAGGGATGTTGAACAGATAGGTGAAGCACCGGAACAATTGAAATATTTGAATGAGGTGACAGCCACGAATTAATTGGAACACCGACGAATCTCCTGAGATGTCCTGAGCACTCCAGAAGGATAAACTGGCGAGAGGCAAACGAGCAGGAAAACACTTGATCCAAGGAAAAGAATGTGATCAACCCGAAAAACTTGAATTGAGTGCACCGGAAAAAGAAAGGGATGAAGAATGACGAACGAGACGAGAATTCACCGGTTGAGATAATTTACGAAAGACTGAAGAGGTTCCGCACGAATGAAAATTGATGGTCGAAAGAGACTCAGACTCTGGGAAGAAAAGGGGTGGGAGGGCGGGAAAACAAAAGCCACTTGGAAGGGGAAACCGACGAATAACTTGAAGGGAAAACACCGGTTGAAATCATTGAGGAAAGAAAGCAAATACTTTGCACGAGTAGGAAGGATACTCGATTACGGACTCCGGCTCCGAGGAGAAAAAAGGGGTGGGCGGGTGGGAAAAGAAAACAACTGAGGATTGAACTTGGCAAAGATGAAGAGGCTCGAGTCGACTTGACGAGAAATGCACCGGATGAAAATAGAAGAGAACCAACAAACAAAAAAACTAACTGCGTGAACCTAAAGAAAACTTTGGAGGGGAAGAAGAGTAATTCAAAACACCTACGTCAAGATTCCTCACCAGAGCGACGAAGGGGCTGAGGAGTAAAAAGAATTCCTACTCTCCGATATAACTAGACTCCGAAAACAGTTTTCTTCTAGACTCAACAACGGCCAAACTACACGATCAATCAAGGGGGCTCCTAGGGTCGGTCGAGGCTCTGATACCAACTTGTCACGCCCAAGATGCGACCCTATCCTAAAGGAACTCAAAGGTCCCACCAAGGATAGAAGCGCATCTTGAAGACGCTTTTGCAAGGTGGATATCATTACATCAACATTTCATAATAGATGGGGATACAAACAAAAGGCATACAATGCCACCCAAATACAACATCATCATACACAAGAGCCACATCCAACATCGGATGAAACACAAACAAAAACTCAAACGACATCCACCCTGCTAGCCCAGGTTGCCGACCTGGAACCTATCCCCTGATCAAAGAAGAAGCAGAAGAAGAACTCCAAAACAAGTAACATCGCTCTCGCGTCAGGATCATCGCATAACCTATACCTGCAACTGTTGTTGTAGTAATCTGTGAGCCACGAGGACTCAGCAATCCCATTACCATGGGTATCAAGACTAGCAAAGCTTAATGGGTAAGGAAGGGGTAAAGTGGCGAAGTTGCAGCAGCGACTAAGCATATATGGTGGCTAACATACGCAAATAAGAGCGAGAAGAGAAGCAATGGAACGGTCGTGAAGCTAGCAATGATCAAGAAGTGATCCTGAACTCCTACATACATCAAACATAACCCAAAAACCGTGTTCACTTCCCAGACTCCACCGAAAAGTGACCATCATGGCTACACACGCGGTTGATGCCTTTTAACTCAGATTTGGTGTCAAGTTATCTACAACCGGACATTAACAAATTCCCATCTGCCCATAACCGCGGGCACGGCTTTCGAAAGTTTATACCCTGCAGGGGTGTCCCAACTTAGCCCATGATAAGCTCTCGTGATCAACGAAGGATATACCTTCTCCCAGGAAGACCCGATCAGTCTCGGAATCCCGGTTTACAAGACATTTCGATAATGGTAAAACAAGACCAGCAAAGCCGCCCGATGTGCCGACAAATCCCGATAGGAGCTGCACATATCTCGTTCTCAGGGCACACCGGATAAGCGAAGCGTACAGGTACCAACGTAACCCAAGTTGCCAAGGGACGGTCCCGCACAGTGCTCTAGTTGGACCAACACTTGGAGGAGCACTGGCCCGGGGGGGTAAATAAAGATGACCCTCGGGCTCCGGAAACCCAAGGGACAAAGGGCTAGGTGAGGCAAATGGTAAAACCAAGGTTGGGCCTTGCTGGAGGAGTTTTATTCAAAGCAAACTGTCAAGGGGGTCCCATAAATCACCCAACCGCGTAAGGAACACAAAATCCGAGAACATAATACCGATATGACGGAAACTAGGGCGCCAAGAATGGAACAAAACACCAGGCATAAGGCCGAGTCTTCCACCCTTTACCAAGTATATAGATGCATTAATTAAAAAAAGAGATATTGTGATATCCCAAAATAATCCTGTCCACCATGGAGAAATCTTCATCTTCACCTGCAACTAACAATGCTATAAGAGGGGCTGAGCAAAAGCGGTAACATAGCCAACCAATGGTTTGCTAGGAAGGGTGAAAAGGTTAGAGGCTGACATGGCAATTTGGGAGGCTTGAAGAGCAAATGATAGGTAGCGCAGCATAGCGATAGAACGAAGCAACTAGCATAGCAATGATAGTAATGATATCCAAGGTGACAGTCATCTTGCCTGAAATCACGCTAGGAAGAAGAACAAGTCCATGAAGAAGATGAAGCCACGAAGACGAACCAAGCGTAGACGAACGAATCCTCACGATCGCAACGAAACGGGAACTATCGAGAAGAAGCAATCAACATGGTAAACACACCACACATGAACATGACATGATGCACAGCAAGCATGATGCATGACAAAGTTACATGAAGCTACTCATGGCAAGAGATGATGCATACAAAAGCAACACATCAAGGCAAGTTTAAATGAGGCCGGGAACAACATATAACAATTCCGGTAAGTCCTCATATGCAAAATTACGAAATTGGTCCAGATCTGAATAAACCTTATTTTCAAGTTATTAAACAGCAAGTTAAGATTCACCAAGATGATCGACACGAGATTCTAGTCAAGTTACATATAAAGTTCATTTAATTCGGAGCTACGGCCTAGAAGATATGAGCAAAACAAGTTAAACATGGCATTGATGCTAAATGCATCCAAACATCAAGCAAACACCTCAAAACAAGGATGCAACATGATAATATGAAACTACATGCAAAATCAAGCAAGTTTCATATAGAGCACACTCAAAACGGAGCAACGGTTCAACACATACACTCCAAACATGATATAACAACAATCTGTCCAAAACAGCAACTAGGCATCTAGCAAGTATCAAAACAATATGCTACAGTACCACAATATGAAAACAAAACACATGGACATGATTTACATGTAAAGCATGACAAAACATGAACACTGTGCTATCTCCAGAAATCATTAGAACATGCTCAAAAAAACATGGCAAGATTGCAAATAATAACAGTTTACAGACTTGGCAGAAATAACATCAGGTTGCAATGTTTACAGCTATCAAACAACATGTTAGAGGAACTTAACATGGCAAACAAAGGCATGGCATGAACAGACTAATTTCATATAACAAAAGTCCTTTACTGACTTAATTCCAAAGATCAACAGAAAACATGGTAGCATCCATGCAAACATGGCAAATGATATGACAGATTCATACATGGCAGGAACAACAATAAGTAGGCATGTTGGTGAGCTTGTACCACTCACCACAGAGCAATACATGGCATGAAAAGGCAACCAACAGCAATATGACATGTTTATAAAGCTATGCATGGCAATATCGAGTTCATAGGGTGCATGGATCGCTAGCAAAACACATGGCAAAACTGAACTTAATGTTAACAGGCTGACAACAACATTATTTAGCAACTTTGGAGCAAGATTACAATAAGCTACAGCAGGCTATAAATGCAACCAGGGGCACGGATGGATGGAGCATGACATGTATAACAAAACATCCTTAGTGAATATCTCCAGATTATGCACAGAATGACTTGTAGCAGCAGGTTTACATAGCATCACGAAATAACAGATTCAGCCTAGCAAAACAGTAACAGCAAGTACCCTACTTAACAAGCTTGATGCACTCACTACACAACTCACAAAAATACAAGGATGGCTCCCCTGTAAAGATGGCATGATGTAGTTCAAAACACATGTAGACATCAAGCTCATAGGATGCACACAGAAAATGCAACAAAAATGACAAATCACCAAGTTATAACAGTTTCAGCAGATTAACATCATATAGCACTCTTGCAATGATGATTTAGGCATCAAGATGAACTCAAACAAACATGGCACAATGGAATGAAATGACGGGCATCTCAATGCGAACATTTGGATATATCATGCACGCAAAACGGAACAGTATGCGACAAGTTATGGCATGTCAAAGTATGCACCAGAATGCAAAATAATTCGGGACGGGGAAAAATCGGGGTCAACCTCAGGTCTGCACGGATTTCGAGGTTCGTCGGAGTTTCGCCGGAGATGTCGGGGACGGGGCCGGGGAGGCCGAAACGGAGCGGGGATGGGGAGGATCCGGGCGCTCCTACCCGGATCTGACCGGGGCGACACCGGAAACGGCCGGCGAGCTCGCCGAAGGAGCTCGGGGCGGCGGTGCTCCTGCCGGCGGGGAAGGCGACGCCCGGCGGGGCTGCGGGAGGCGGCCGGCGCCGGAGGAGGCGGCGGGTCCGCCGGGCGGCGCGGATCGGGGCGCGGGGGCGCGGCTGGCGGCGGAGGTCGGGGCAGGGCCGAGGCACGGGCGCTTCTGACGGAGCACATCGCCGGCGGCGGCGGAGGCGCGGGCACGGGGGTCAGGTCAGCCGCGGGCGGCTAACAACGGCGAACGGCGGCGGAGCACGCAGGTCCGCACAGGCGGCGGCTCGGGCCGGGCGGGCCTCGCTCGGGCCCCGGCGGGCCGGCGGCGGGCGCGGAGGAGAGAGAGGGGGCGCGGGCTAAGGTGGCGAAGCCGGATTGGCTGCGGGCGGCGGCGGGGTGACGTGGCATCCCCGGATTGGTCCGGGCGACGTGGAGGCGGAGGTGGACGTGTCCGGCCGCCGGGCGGACATGTCCGGCGGTGCCAGGAGGGAGAGGGCTAGGGTTGGACTGCGTGAAAATCGGAGGGGATCACATATTTATAGATTCTGGGAGCTAGGAGAGTCCAAATGGGGAGCAGTTTTCGCCCACACGATCGTGATAGAACGACCGAGATCATGGAGGGGGTTTGGATGGGTTATGGGCCACTTTGGAGGGGTGTTGGGCTGCACACAAAAGAGGCCTTTGCGGTTACCCGGTTAACCGTTGGAGTATCAAACGACCTCCAAATGGCACGAAACTTGACAGGCGGTCTACCGGTGCTATATCAAGGCCGCTTGGCAAACCTCGGTCCATTTCGAGAAAGGTTAACACCCGCACCTAAAAAGAGGCAAAAGGGGGCGCCCGAGGACATAGGAGTGCCAGATTGCAAAACGGACAACGGGGAAAATGCTCGGATGCATGAAACGAACACGTATGCAAAATGAGATGCATAAGATGACATGGCAAAATGCAACACGCAAGGAAATGACATGGCAACGACGGCAAATAACTGGCGGACACCTGGCGCATCGAATCCGGGGCGTTACACTTGTGCCGTGAATACTTTACAAACCCTGCAAGACAAAGAAAACAATTACTTGATATCATGAAATGAACAAAGTTGCCGATATGGTGCGATAATGATCGATTCAACTTACTTCTCAAGCATTCTAGACATGTACGCATAGTCCTCGGATCTTTTCGTCTCGAGTCTAAAACGTTTACTAGTCCCTGCTCAAGCTTAATCTCTAGGAGAATATAGTGGAACCCGCGCATGCATGCATAACTCATAAATTACATTAATTACTATAACCTCGAGTAATAATTAAGGGAAACCGAATATGCACAAGACAATAACACTCATTTGAAGTTGTAACGAAAGAGTATTGTATCTTTGTTTTGATTTATTACCAACGATCGTAGCAAGTTGTCCTCGGTTTCTTTGGCATGAAATGTAATCGTAAATTCATCTATGAAATTTGTGTTAATGAACCCAATATCATATATTTCAGCTTTTCTGCATTCGACGATCTTCAATCTGCATAATATAGTGAGGATAATTCTATATACATGCAATGAAAGAGCTGAGTTATATATAGAGACTTAATGACAAAAGTAGTACTTACAGATAGCAGAAATTGACCGTTAATTTATCGAGGTCCTTTTGATTGAAAAACTAGAGAACTCCTTAAATGGAACAGACAACTCCTCAATTCCAACGAGGTCGTGATGATCCTCTTTAACTTTCAGCGTCAAAGTATCGATTTTCTTTGTCCCAGACTTTCTGCAGATTTCCAAGTACCAATCATGGAATCTTCGCATCATCATTGTTAGAGTAGTTCAATCTTTGCCGAGAGGCTTCCCGAGCTCGTATTTGAATTCGTCCCCCTCCATTGTATCAAAATGTGCATCATCGGGCAGGTAATCTGCAGGATTAGTACCGAGCAAGATCCCCAGATGATTTGCGACGATATCGCTAGACACCTGAGCGGGGGGCACGATTGGTTCTCTTGTTCGCCGAGCTGGGAAATTTTTCCCACTTCTTCGTTCTTGTAACCTTTCGTCACTACAAGTACTTCCCGACCGCTTCGCTTCCTTATATGTCTTTTCAGTAATGTGCTCATAGTTGGTTTGTGGCGGAGACGGTGGTGGTTGCTGCAGGGCATCCAAAGTGCACTTCGCTTTCACCGGATCTATCTTCTCCCCCGAAGGTGGATGTCTCTTAGCTCTTTGCGTTTCGCAGTAGTCCTTCACTTGGGCTTGACATATCTCCTTGTTTTCCTGTTCGGTCATCTCGTATGGTAACTTCTCTGGAGTCTTGCGAGATGGACCGAATCTGTATTGCCTCCCGCCTCTGGTTGTACTGCTAGACGCCGGAGCATGCCGAGCGGCTGCGACTGTCTTCTTTCATTGCTTACGAGGCGGAGGAGAAGAAATACGACGCGCCAGAGCAGCCGGAGCGGTGGCGGGTCTCTTCCGCCCTTGCTGACGAGGCGGAGAAGAAGGAGGCTAGCTGGTCGGGCGCGCCGGCGCAGGCGAAGGAGGAGGCGGAGTGCCGCCACGCGCCGGAGAAGGAGACGGAGTGCCCTGATCACTCACCGGAGGAGCAGGCGGAGGAGGAGGCGGAGTACCCTGACTCGCCGGAGTAGAAGAGAAGAAGAAAGGAATAGAGGGGAAGATCGAAGAAAAAAAAGAAGAAAAAAGAGAAAAAGAAAGGAATAGAGGTGAAGAAAAATAAATAGGAATTACTCTATTTTTTCTTCTTCTCTTCTATTCTTTTCTTCTTCTCCTCTTTTTTTCCTTTTATTCTCTTCTTATTTATTTCTTCTCCTCTTCCTCTCCTCTTCTTCTCCTTCTTCCTCTTCTTATTTTCCTTTTTCCACTCCTTCTTTTTCTTCTTCTTCCTTTTTTCTTCATTTTCCTTATTTTACTTTTTCCTCTACACTAACCTATGCACTAACCTAAAACCGATATCTACTAATTAACAACCTAAATAAGAAAATTAATGCATATATGAAAAAAACATCATATGAAAAAACATCATATGCACAAAAAATATCATATCAACCCCCCCCCCCCCGCCCTCATGTCGAAGTTATCGGGGAGGGGGTATATCGACCCCCATTCCCCTCTTTCTTTTTCTTTTTTTCCTCTTCTTATTTATTTCTCCTCTAAAATGTAACTTTTGCATATATAAAACTTTTTCTTCTTCTTCCTTCTTCCTAAAATATATAAACCTTTCTAAAAATGAAATTAACCTAAAATGCACTAAATCAGAGAACATACATAGATGAAACTTTTCTAAAAATCTAACTTTTGCATATATGAACATATATACACAGAGAACATCATACATATATACATTTTTATAATAATCCAAAAAACAAATCATCATATATATGAACAAAAAATCTGGAAAAAAACAGGACATATAATCATATATACACACATACATATAATCGCACATATACATATAATCTTAAAAAACATACATCATCTATATATATGAACAAAACAAAAGCATATATCAACAAAATCTGCACAGGATAGGGGAGAATTAAGGGGGCCGGTCGCCGGAACGAACGGGGAGGGGCGGTTCGCACCGTCAGGGCAGGGCACGGGCGCGGGGCAGCGCGTCAACGGCGAGCTTGGGGCAGGGCAGGGGCACGGGGCGGCGCGGACACGATGAGCTCGGGCTAGGGCAGGGGCGCGGTGGCGGGGGCACGGGCGCGGGGCAGTGCGTCGACGGCGAGCTTGGGGCAGGGCAGGGGCACGGGGCGGCGCGGACACGATGAGCTCGGGCTAGGGCAGGGGCACGGGGCGGCGCGGACACGATGAGCTCGGGCTAGGGCAGGGGCGCGGTGGCGGCGCGGACACGGCAAGCTCGGGGCAGTGTAGGGTCGAGGGCGTCGACGACGGGGCAGCCGGGCGTTGAGCTCGGCATCGTCGGGGAGGCGTCGGCGAGGGCGAAAGGCGATGAGGAGTGGGCGGCGACGGGGCAGGGCACGACGACGGTGACGACGATGAAGAGCGGCCTAGTGGCGTCGGGGAGAATGGGAGCAGTCGAGGACCAATGGCCATCTTTGGTCCCGGTTGGTGCCACCAACCGGGACCAAAGGTCTCTTTTCGGCAGCCCAAACGGCGGGAAGCAGAGGCCTTTGGTCCCGGTTGGTGGCACCAACCGGGACTAAAGGGGGAGCATTGGTCCCGGTTGGTGCGTCCAACCGGGACCAATGCTCCCCCTTTAGTCCCGGTTGGTGCCACCAACCGGGACCCAAGACCTGGTGCTGCCCACGTCGCGGCCAAAAGTTTAGTCCCATCTCGCTAGTTGAGAGGGGCTCGGAGTGGTTTATATACCCCACTACTGCTGCCCTCTCGAGCTCCTCTTCAATGCAGGCTTACGGGCCTAATCTCTGTCATGCTCTGCCTGTGGGCCTACTGGGCCTGCTAGGGGCCTGAATCTTGGCCCATGGTTTGGTTTCTAGTCATATTCAGGCGTGGTGACCCAGTAGGTGGCACTTTTTTTAATTTTTTTGTTTTCTTTTTTGCTTTATTTATTTTATTTTGGTTATACTTACAGCAAAATACTTAGTAGTTTTTCATGTAATTCCTTTTGCTTTTAGGTAATAAAAATTATAAACTATCTGTTAGTGCCATTTGTTTTTTAATTTGAATAGTTTAAATTTGAATTTTTTAAATTTATGTGAACCACTAGTTTATGAATAACTTTACTATAAAAATAGATTACTGAGTGATTCTTTTTCCTGTTATTTAAAATTACTGTGTTTTATCATTATATTAAAAGACATATTTTGTTATTTTAGTTTCTAACAAAAAATTTCTTTATGAAAATTATTTTTTCTTTTAATGTTTTGAACAGAAAATACTTTGATAATTTTAGTTGCATATATTTTATATAATTTTAGTTTCAATAATACTAGAGGTTTATAAAACTTTATTTTGTGTTTACTTATTTATTAAAGTTTATTTTGTTTCTACTTATTTATTTTCTTTTCTTTTTTGCTTTTATTATTTATTTTATGAAAATTCTTTCTTTGTTGCTTTTTTATTTTATTTTGTTTCTACTCACTGTTGCTATTTTTATTTATGTTATTAAAGTTTGTTTATTTTACTTTATTAAAGTTTATTTTGTTTCTACTTATTTATTTATTTTCTTTTTGTTTTTTAATTTATTTTATGAAAATTCTTTTTGCTTTTAATGTTTTACACACAAAAGCCCTCTCCCTTGACCGGTTCATTGGTCCCGGTTCGTGTCCTGAACCAGTTCTAAAGACCAACCTTTGGTCCCGATTCAAGGTACCAACCGTGACCAATGGTGGTGGGCCAGGAGCGAGGCCCATTGGTCCCGGTTCGTCCCACCAATCGGGACCAAAGGGGCCAGACGAACCGGGACCAATGCCCCCACGAGGCCCGGCAGGCCCCTGGCCTCACGAACCGGGACCAATGGGCCCATGGGTCCCGGTTCGTGACTGAACCGAGACTAATGGGCTTGTCTGGCCCGAACGTATGCCCTGTTTTCTACTAGTGTACGAATATCAAAGAAAAACATAGGCTACATACTTCAAAACATATTTCTTACATGAATGCCCCGGGTATAAAAAAGTGTCTTCAGAATGTTTGATTTCCCATCTCTAGCAGATAAACATGGTTCAGCCTTTGTGGAAGTCGGTAAAGCTGAAGATCATTTGCCTCATAGCTTGTCATATCTAGATCCCTGATATTCACATCTTCAGATAATTGGACAAAAAATATTGATGTTTCTGTTGAAACATGCTTGTCATCGTCTCGCAAATAGGAGATGGTCGTAACCATTGTAAACAGTAACTTACATGTGCCCTTGCTAATGCTCCAAGATTCAAGGTTACCTACATCATGTATGTGAAAAATAATTTTAAACCACAAAGTTGAAGAAATAATGCATTAGAACACCCTGATAAAATCAATCTGCACATCAATGTGAATTTCAACTAATTGGTAATATTTACATATCTGCAGTTAGTGAAGGAAGCAAATCTGGATTGGACAATCTTCTCTTTGATATGCATCTCCTCCATCTCATAAGATTGGAACTCTGCTACTTGCCCCTTTTGGAGCAAAGACAAAAAGAAATACTCATAAGCAAAACAGATTTGCAATGAAGAACAACAATACGAAAAAGGAAACGACAGTGGTACCTCTAGATGATCTCCTAGTCAGGATCTGCAAAATAATAATTATCGGACCATCAAGGACAGAGAAACCTTGGAACCTGACGGAAGGAGCATGCGAATGGGAGACAGAGACGCCACCGTAACACGGGTCGGTATTCCAGGTTAATAAAGTGCCATATAACATCATTGTCCTTCCACCTCGACTCAAACACATATGGGCACCGGGCTAGATTGAACCTCGTTCTCCTGCCCCATCCCCGAAGCGACCTGATGTTCCACAGAGAGAGAGAGCTTGCAAGACTTACGTGAAGATGGTAGAAGTGATCAGAGAGATGGACGACAAGCTGGGAGCAGTCTGCAGCCGGTGTCGACGCCGGTGAGCCTCAAGAGTGGGTCGAGGGACATGCGGTGAAGCAAGGTGTTGGATTGGGGGAGGCGATGGATGCGTCGATAGCTTTCTCTACCCCTGAAACCGCCTCCCCTCTCTAGGCGCAAAAAAAGGGAACCGCCTCCCTTTCTCCCCTGGCGAGCAGGCGAAGCGAGCCACGGAAGGCCAGGAAGACCGCAATGCCCCACACAATTGACACGCGGAACACCAAGTTTGAAACCGGCACGCCGTCCCCCGCGTCTTCCCAATGACCAGCGGGGTCTACCATGCTATCGAAGCCTGGAGCATAGAGCAAGTATAATAGAGATGAGTCAGCAGGCTATATGAAATAAACTAGTATATTTTTGCTTAGTTGAAGTAAAGAGAAGAGGAGAGAGAAGGTAAGCGGGCTCTTTGTGAAGAGCCAGCTCTAGCACGTGCTCCTAAGCACTTTGTGAGAATGAAAGGTGGGCCACATAATGAAAAAGTAGTACACTCTTTTAATCTACTATTATACATGTTGGCTATAAGATGGGTTGTAGATGACATGGCACTGGCTTATAGCCAGCAGCTGGCTATACTATTAACCATGCTCTTAGAGTTTGTAGTGATGCTTGTCATTGATGGACATTGTTTGCTTGTTATTGTGCACAATAATGTTCAATTTAATTTCATGTTCGAAAATATCTGAAAAAAAATGAATCAGTGAGACAGAAAAAAAACTGGAAACAAGGATGCAGTTGCTTTGCTCCCAAAAGTTTTCATCTTCTATCCTTCGAACAGCTCAGACAGGTGACGGCGGAGCTCCTCCGCGCCGCGGCCGGCGGGCACGTCAACCTTCGGGGTGGCTGTCCCGGCGGTACGCCGGCACGACGGTCTCGGACACGGCCATCCGGAGGTCGCCCCTGAGCACGGGGCTGGGCACCTTCCAGCCTCTCTGCATGCTGGACGCGTTCTGGAACGCCGAGTGGAACGCGCTCAGCGGGTGCCGTCGCCGCAGAGCGTTCATGGCTCCGGGCTTCCCGCCAAGGCGCGACACCACGGGCGCCCAGGAGACTCGCAGGTAATCTCTGATGTAGCCCTCCATGCGCTCCTCGCGGGCGCCGGCCCAGCCAGGCGACAGGAGCATGCCGATGGCGTCGGCGCGCGCGGCGCAGCGCACGATGGCGCTCGTGTTGTTGAGCATGAACAGCTGTCTCAGCCCCGGGAAGGCGAGCGCGGCGGACTTGTCCTCGAGCGCCGCCTCCAGGCACGCGATCAGCTCCATGACCAGGCCGCCCTCGTCCTGGTCGCCGCCGGCGAGGACGAAGTAGAGGGGCACGCGGTTACGCAGCATGCAGCGCAGGTAGCCCATCCAGAACCCGACGCTCGGGTGCTCCTCGCCGCCCTGCGGCATCCGCCACGGGTACTGCGGCGCGCGTATGAAGCCCCTGAGGTCGCGCACGCAGCGCCGGGACGCGTCCAGCAGGTCGGCCAGCGCGGCGTCGGCCGCGGCCGGGACCGGGTGGGAGGGGGCCCAGGAGAAGGTCCTCGCGAGGCCGGGGCAGGCCTCCGAGACGGCGGCGTACGCGTCCAGCGCCGCGAGCAGCTTCGACGGGGAGCTCGCGAGCGTGGCCACGGTGCCGGTCAGCCTCAGCATCACGCCGACGCTTTCGCCCGCAAGCTCCGCCGCTGCGGCGTCACTGGCCACAGGAATGCATTAGCAATTGATCATGAAACTAGGGAAGTAATCATGGAGTTGACACCGAGGCAAGCTGATGCATGCGTATATGGGCAAGATGGATCTTATTTTATTGCAACAAATAATGATCAGGAAATAAATAATGTTTTTATATGGAAGGTGCTTTCTTGGAGATGTAAAACATTGGGGAGCTCACTTGTGTTTGCTAATCACCAATACTATGTGACAAGGCCACGTATAGTATATTTGTTTTTAGGCCAACTCCACCGCGCGACCCCATCTTATCTGGCCTGTCCGTTTGGGGCAAAAAGGACAAAGGAGGAGGCCCAGCGCGCGACGGCCCGGACCCATCCTGTCCGTTTTGTGTCCGGGCCGACCCATTTCGAGCGCAAACTTGCGCCGGGTTTGGGTCGCAGCGGACACCAAATGGACGCGCGCCTCGTCCGCTTCGGGGTCGCGTGGCAGGCGGCCACCTACCTCCCACCCGCCCACATCAATGCGCACGAGCGGGCGGCCCCACCTGTCATCCGCACGTCGAGCGGTCGCCGTCCTTCTTTAAGTGGGAAGCATGGACGGGTCGTCGTCCACACTGTCCCACGCCACCCAGCAGCCTCCTCGAACCCCGACAGCGCAGAAACCCTAGCCCGCCTCCTCCTCGAGCTCGTCGGCCGCCCGCCTCGCCATGGGCTTCTGGAACGGCAAGGGCAAGCACGACCGCGAGGCCGGCTCCTCCTCGGGGCGCCGCCGCGGCTCCGTGAAGAAGGAGGAGCCCGCGTCTCCGCCGCGCTCCTCCCGTCGAGCCCCCGCGTCTCCGCCGCGCTCCTCCCGTCGAGCCCCCGCGCTGGCCCCCTTCACCATTGCCCCTCGGCCCTCCGACGAGCGCGACCGGCAGTACATCTGCGCGGACGTGTGCCGGAGGTACTGGGAGACGAGGACGCCGGTCCCGTGGAGCGACGCCCACCTCCCCAACGGGTGGCACCTCTCCGCGGACCGGGTCCCCATCCCGCCAGTGCCGACGACCGGTCGTGCACGGCGCGATGAGATCAACCGTCGCCGCCGCCTCCTCCCCGACGACCTGTACTACGACCACAGGTACGCCCCCGACTCGCCGCTCTGGGACACATGGCTCCGGGACGAGCACGACGTGCGGCGCGCGTCCTACTTCGCCGGCACCGTGTCGGGGCCGCGGAGGCTACGTGCAGAGCCGCGCGGGCATACGCGGGTGCGCGGCCTGACGCCCACACCGTCGCCTTCCCCGTCTCCGTCGCCCCCTCCTCCTCCTTGCATGACAGCGGAGGAGGAGGCTTGTCTCCTGCAGCGTGTCATGGATGACTCCATGAACACGCATGACGAGCGGCAGTGGGACGGCCTGGAGGAGGCCATGCCCCGCTCTGCCGCCGGGGACGTCGCCTTCCCGGAGCTGCAGCTGGCGGCCGCCACGGAGGAGCCGATGGAGGAGGACCCGCCCGCGTTCGAGAAGCTCCTGGGCCAGGGGTGGGGCTGGTCGTGCACTGCGCCGGAGATGGCCGTCGACCTGGGCGTGAACTAGTGCCCCACTCCGGAGTGGGAGGCGTCGCCGCGTGAGGAGGTGGTGCAGGCACCTCCGGACGTCCAGCCCGCCCCCGTCCACCATGCACCGCCGGCCCACCTCTGGACGCCGCCGGACTACGTCGACCTCGTCAGTGACGACGATGACACCGGTGGCCAGTGAAGACGGCAACGGCCACTGCACCGACGGGCGCGGCAGAAGCGCGCGGGAGGAATTTTTTTTATTTTCTTATTATGTTAATTATGAATCTGGGCCTTTTAAGTGGCCGTTGAAACTGGGTCGTTTTGTGGCCAACTCATATATATGTTTTATGTTTTTTAAATGCGTTTATTTGCTTTTTTAGTTATTTAATTATTATTTTTAATCCTGTCCACTCCGGACACGATTTGGGGTGCGGCCGCGCGGTGGGCGCACGCACGATCCAATGGACACAGCCGGACACGGGCGTACCCATCGGCGCCTCAAAGGGACAGATTCGGCCCAATCCGGACGTCCGTTTGGGGTCGCGCGGTGGAGTTGGCCTTACCGTGGAAGACAAGTACAGACAAGAGACAAGTACAGCCAGGAAGTAGGATGGGGCCCACCTAAACAGATCAATCGGAGATGGCGCACCATAATAAAATGGTAATGATAACTCCCGAACGTTCGGGAGTTAAGCATGGCAACCCAAATGTTTTTAGATGGTAATTTTAGTTTGCGTGAGATTAGGCATGACAATTTTCTGATGAAAAAACAAAAAAGGATAAAGTTGTCATCCCTTATCAACTAAAGTTGCCATCCCTTACGAACTAAAGTTGCCATGTCAAAACGTTCGGGACGAACTGCTCAAATCCCGAACGTTCGGGAGTTATTGGATTCCTAATAAAAAGGTTATACAAAGTTAGCTATAAACTCCAATATGAGATGTAGAAGGATTGGACTCCTTTATTTTATTATTTGTTTCCTTTTCAGATATATTAGTTGTGTGCGATCCAAGTCATGTAAGAGTATAAATAGTCGGGTACGATCAATGTAAAAGTCAGGTTATTTTATAAAATAGACACGATGTGTTTTTAAGGGTAGACACCCGTATCAAGTTTTAGATGGGTCTATAGAAAACCTCTGTGTTGTGATTTCTTTGTAGAAATTGTTTTGCGCATGAGTACCTTCGTCGAGATTGGTTTTCTCGTGCTGGGCCGCAAGGTTCAAACCCTCTACTTCGTGTACATCATGTGCGAGAGCGAGAGGTTGCTACTGCTGATGGTGGAGTGTCGTGAAAGATCGGGCCGCAACAACCGATCGGATCTCACCACGAGGTTCGGTCGATATTAGGATAACATAGGATTTATTCTAACTTCTTGTACTTCAAGAAGGTCATGTACTCTCTATATGCCCGCGAGGCTCAACAATAATTATCGATTCCACCAACCCCTCTTTATTCATCTTACATGCACCAACGTTGCAAGGTGGTACAATCACATTGATGCACTCCTGAAGCTGAAGTATATGCACTCACTAGTAGAAAACGGCCCATTTATCCCGGTTCCAGAGGCCCTTTTAGCCCCGGTTCCAGAGCCGGGACTAAAGGGTCGGGACTAAAGCCCAAAACCTTTAGTCCCGGTTACTTAAGAACCAGGATAGAAGTGTTGGGGAACGTTGCAGAAAATAAAAAAAAATTCTACGGTTTCACCAAGATCAATCTATGAGTTCATCTAGCAATGAGAGAGAGGAGTCTATCTACATACCCTTGTAGATCGAGCGGAAGCGTTCAAGGGAACGGGGTTAAGGGAGTTGTACTCGTCGTGATCCAAATCACCGGAGATCCTAGCGCCGAACGGACGGCACCTCCGCATTCAACACACGTACGGTCAGCGTGACGTCTCCTCCTTCTTGATCCAGCAAGGGGAAAGGAGAGGTTGATGAAGATCCAGCAGCACGACAGCGTGGTGGTGGATGCAGCAGGGATCCCGGCAGGGCTTCGCCAAGCGTCTGCGGGAGGGAGAGGTGTAGCAAGGGGAAAGGGAGGCGCCAAGTGCAAGGGTGCGGCTGCCCTCCCTCCCCCCTCTATATATAGGGTCCCCAGGGGGGCGCCGACCCTAGGAGATGGGATCTCCTAGGGGGGGGGCGGCCAAGGGGGGTGCCTTGCCCCCCAAGGCAAGTGGAGGCGCCCCCTCCCCTAGGGTTCCCAACCCTAGGCGCAGGGGGGCCCAAGGGGGGGCGCACCATCCCACCAGGGGCTGGTTCCCCTCCCACTTCAGCCCATGGGGCCCTTTGGGATGGGTGGCCCCACCCGGTGGATCCCCGGGACCCTTCCGGTGGTCCCGGTACAATACCTGTGACCCCCGAAACTTTCCCGATGGCCGAAACTCGACTTCCCATATATAATTCTTTACCTCCGGACCATTCCGGAACTCCTCGTGACGTCCGGGATCTCATCCGGGACTCCGAACAACTTTCGGTTTGCTGCATACTAATATCTCTACAACCCTAGCGTCACCGAACCTTAAGTGTGTAGACCCTACGGGTTCGGGAGACACGTAGACATGACCGAGACGGCTCTCCGGTCAATAACCAACAGCGGGATCTGGATACCCATGTTGGCTCCCACATGCTCCTCGATGATCTCATCGGATGAACCACGATGTCGAGGATTCAAGCAACCCCGTATACAATTCCCTTTGTCAATCGGTATGTTACTTGCCCGAGATTCGATCGTCGGTATCCCAATACCTCGTTCAATCTCGTTACCGGCAAGTCACTTTACTCGTACCGTAATGCATGATCCCGTGACCAGACACTTGGTCACTTTGAGCTCATTATGATGATGCATTACCGAGTGGGCCCAGAGATACCTCTCCGTCATACGGAGTGACAAATCCCAGTCTCGATCCGTGTCAACCCAACAGACACTTTCGGAGATACCCGTAGTATACCTTTATAGTCACCCAGTTACGTTGTGACGTTTGGTACACCCAAAGCACTCCTACGGTATCCGGGAGTTACACGATCTCATGGTCTAAGGAAAAGATACTTGACATTGGAAAAGCTCTAGCAAACGAACTACACGATCTTGTGCTATGCTTAGGATTGGGTCTTGTCCATCACATCATTCTCCTAATGATGTGATCCCGTTATCAATGACATCCAATGTCCATAGTCAGGAAACCATGACTATCTGTTGATCAACGGGCTAGTCAACTAGAGGCTCACTAGGGACATATTGTGGTCTATGTATTCACACATGTATTACGATTTCCGGATAACACAATTATAGCATGAATAAAAGACAATTATCATGAACAAGGAAATATAATAATAATCCTTTTATTATTGCCTCTAGGGCATATTTCCAACAGTCTCCCACTTGCACTAGAGTCAATAATCTAGTTACATTGTGATGAATCGAACACCCATAGAGTTCTGGTGTTGATCATGTTTTGCTCGCGGAAGAGGTTTAGTCAACGGATCTGCGACATTCAGATCCGTATGTACTTTGCAAATATCTATGTCTCCATCTTGAACATTTTCACGGATGGAGTTGAAACGACGCTTGATGTGCCTGGTCTTCTTGTGAAACCTGGGCTCCTTGGCAAGGGCAATAGCTCCAGTGTTGTCACAGAAGAGAGTGATCGGCCCCGACGCATTGGGTATGACTCCTAGGTCGGTGATGAACTCCTTCATCCATATTGCTTCATGCGCTGCCTCCGAGGCTGCCATGTACTCCGCTTCACATGTAGATCCCGCCACGACGCTCTGCTTGCAACTGCACCAGCTTACTGCTCCACGATTCAACATATACACGTATCCGGTTTGTGACTTAGAGTCATCCAGATCTGTGTCGAAGCTAGCATCGACGTAACCCTTTACGACGAGCTCTTCGTCACCTCCATAAACGAGAAACATGTCCTTTGTCCTTTTCAGGTACTTCAGGATATTCTTGACCGCTGTCCAGTGTTCCTTGCCGGGATTACTTTGGTACCTTCCTACCAAACTTACGGCAAGGTTTACATCAGGTCTGGTACACAGCATGGCATACATAATAGATCCTATGGCTGAGGCATAGGGGATGACACTCATCTCTTCTTTATCTTCTGCCGTGGTCGGGCATTGAGCCGAGCTCAATCTCACACCTTGCAATACAGGCAAGAACCCTTTCTTGGACTGATCCATATTGAACTTCTTCAATATCTTATCAAGGTATGTGCTTTGTGAAAGACCTATGAGGCGTCTCGATCTATCCCTATAGATCTTGATGCCTAATATGTAAGCAGCTTCTCCAAGGTCCTTCATTGAAAAACACTTATTCAAGTAGGCCTTAATGCTGTCCAAAAGTTCTATATCATTTCCCATCAGAAGTATGTCATCTACATATAATATGAGAAATGCTACAGAGCTCCCACTCACTTTCTTGTAAACGCAGGCTTCTCCATAAGTCTGCATAAACCCAAACGCTTTGATCATCTCATCAAAGCGAATGTTCCAACTCCGAGATGCTTGCACCAGCCCATAAATGGATCGCTGGAGCTTGCATACCTTGTTAGCATTCTTAGGGTCGACAAAACCTTCCGGCTGCATCATATACAGTTCTTCCTTAAGATAGCCGTTAAGGAATGCCGTTTTGACGTCCATCTGCCATATCTCATAATCATAGTATGCGGCAATTGCTAACATGATTCGGACGGACTTCAGCTTCGCTACGGGAGAGAAAGTCTCATCGTAGTCAACCCCTTGAACTTGCCGATAACCCTTAGCGACAAGTCGAGCTTTATAGATGGTAACATTACCATCCGCGTCCGTCTTCTTCTTAAAGATCCATTTGTTTTCTATCGCTCGCCGATCATCGGGCAAGTCTGTCAAAGTCCATACTTTGTTTTCATACATGGATTCTATCTCGGATTGCATGGCTTCAAGCCATTTGTTGGAATCTGGGCCCGCCATCGCTTCTTCATAGTTCGAAGGTTCACCGTTGTCTAACAACATGATTTCCAGGACAGGGTTGCCATACCACTCTGGTGTGGAACGTGTCCTTGTGGACCTACGAAGTTCAGTAGCAACTTGATCCGAAGTACCTTGATCATCATCATTAATTTCCTCTCCAGTCGGTGTAGGCACCACAGGAACATTTTCCTGAGCTGCACTACTTTCCGGTTCAAGAGGTAGTACTTCATCGAGTTCTACTTTCCTCCCACTTACTCCTTTCGAGAGAAACTCTTTTTCCAGAAAGGATCCGTTCTTGGCAACAAAGATCTTGCCTTCGGATCTAAGGTAGAAGGTATACCCAATGGTTTCCTTAGGGTATCCTATGAAGACGCATTTTTCCGACTTGGGTTCGAGCTTTTCAGGTTGAAGTTTCTTGACATAAGCATCGCATCCCCAAACTTTTAGAAACGACAGCTTAGGTTTCTTCCCAAACCATAATTCATACGGTGTCGTCTCAACGGATTTAGACGGAGCCCTATTTAAAGTGAATGTAGCTGTCTCTAGAGCGTATCCCCAAAATGATAGCGGTAAATCGGTAAGAGACATCATAGATCGCACCATATCCAATAGAGTGCGATTACGACGTTCGGACACACCGTTACGCTGAGGTGTTCCAGGCGGCGTGAGTTGTGAAACGATTCCACATTTCCTTAAGTGCGTACCAAATTCGTGACTTAAATATTCTCCTCCACGATCTGATCGTAAGAACTTTATCTTTCGGTCACGTTGATTCTCTACCTCATTCTGAAATTCCTTGAACTTTTCAAAGGTCTCAGACTTGTGTTTCATCAAGTAGACATACCCATATCTACTTAAGTCATCAGTGAGAGTGAGAACATAACGATATCCTCCGCGAGCCTCAACGCTCATTGGACCGCACACATCAGTATGTATGATTTCCAATAAGTTGGTTGCTCGCTCCATTGTTCCGGAGAACGGAGTCTTGGTCATTTTGCCCATGAGGCATGGTTCGCATGTGTCAAATGATTCATAATCGAGAGACTCTAAAAGTCCATCAGCATGGAGCTTCTTCATGCGCTTGACACCAATGTGACCAAGGCGGCAGTGCCACAAGTATGTGGGACTATCGTTATCAACTTTACATCTTTTGGTATTCACACTATGAATATGTGTAACATCACGTTCGAGATTCATTAAGAATAAACCATTGACCATCGGGGCATGACCATAAAACATATCTCTCATATAAATAGAACAACCATTATTCTCGGATTTAAATGAGTAGCCATCTCGTATTAAACGAGATCCAGATACAATGTTCATGCTCAAACTTGGCACTAAATAACAATTATTGAGGTTTAAAACTAATCCCGTAGGTAAATGTAGAGGTAGCGTGCCGACGGCGATCACATCGACCTTGGAACCATTCCCGACGCGCATCGTCACCTCGTCCTTCGCCAGTCTCCGCTTATTCCGCAGCTCCTGCTTTGAGTTACAAATATGAGCAACGGCACCGGTATCAAATACCCAGGAGCTACTACGAGCACTGGTAAGGTACACATCAATTACATGTATATCACATATACCTTTAGTGTTGCCGGCCTTCTTGTCCGCTAAGTATTTGGGGCAGTTCCGCTTCCAGTGACCCTTCCCTTTGCAATAAAAGCACTCAGTCTCAGGCTTGGGTCCATTCTTTGACTTCTTCCCGGCAACTGGCTTACCGGGCGCGGCAACATCCTTGCCGTCCTTCTTGAAGTTCTTCTTACCCTTGCCTTTCTTGAACTTGGTGGTTTTATTGACCATCAACACTTGATGTTCCTTTTTGATTTCTACCTCTGCTGACTTCAGCATTGAAAATACTTCAGGAATAGTTTTCACCATCCCCTGCATATTGTAGTTCATCACAAAGCTCTTGTAGCTCGGTGGGAGCGACTGAAGGATTCTGTCAATGACCGCCTCGTCCGGGAGGTTAATGTCCAGCTGGGACAGGCGGTTGTGCAACCCAGACATTTTGAGTATGTGCTCACTGACAGAACTATTTTCCTCCATCTTACAACTATAGAACTTGTCGGAGACTTCATATCTCTCGACCCGGGCGTGAGCTTGGAAAACCATTTTCAGCTCCTCGAACATCTCATATGCTCCGTGTTGCTCAAAACGCTTTTGGAGCCCCGGTTCTAAGCTGTAAAGCATGCCGCACTGAACGAGGGAGTAATCATCAGCACGTGACTGCCAAGCGTTCATAACGTCTTGGTTCTCTGGGATGGGTGCTTCACCTAGCGGTCCTTCTAGGACATATGCTTTCTTGGCAGCTATGAGGATGATCCTCAGGTTCCGGACCCAGTCCGTATAGTTGCTGCCATCATCTTTCAGCTTGGTTTTCTCTAGGAACGCGTTGAAGTTCATGTTGACATGAGCGTTGGCCATTTGATCTACAAGACATTTTTGCAAAGATTTTAGACTAAGTTCATGATAATTAAGTTCATCTAATCAAATTATTTAATGAACTCCCACTCAGATTAGACATCCCTCTAGTCATCTAAGTGTTACATGATCCGAGTCGACTAGGCCGTGTCCGATCATCACGTGAGACGGACTAGTCATCATCGGTGAACATCTCCATGTTGATCGTATCTTCCATACGACTCATGTTCGACCTTTCGGTCTCTGTGTTCCGAGGCCATGTCTGTACATGCTAGGCTCGTCAAGTTAACCTAAGTGTTTTGCATGTGTAAATCTGTCTTACACCCGTTGTATGTGAACGTTAGAATCTATCACACCCGATCATCACGTGGTGCTTCGAAACAACGAACTGTCGCAACGGCGCACAGTTAGGGGGAACACTTTCTTGAAATTATTATGAGGGATCATCTTATTTACTACCGTCGTTCTAAGTAAACAAGATGCAAAAACATGATAAACATCACATGCAATCAAATAGTAGTGACATGATATGGCCAATATCATATAGCTCCTTTGATCTCCATCTTCGGGGCTCCATGATCATCTTCGTCACCGGCATGACACCATGATCTCCATCATCATGATCTCCATCATCGTGTCTCCATGAAGTTGCTCGCCAACTATTACTTCTACTACTATAGCTAACGGTTTAGCAATAAAGTAAAGTAATTACATGGCGTTAAATCATTGACACGCAGGTCATACAATAATTAAGACAACTCCTATGGCTCCTGCCGGTTGTCATACTCATCGACATGCAAGTCGTGATTCCTATTACAAGAACATGATCTCATACATCACAATATATCATTCATCATTCATCACAACTTTTGGCCATATCACATCACAAAGCAATTGCTGCAAAAACAAGTTAGACGTCCTCTAATTGTTGTTGCATCTTTTACGTGGCTGCAATAGGGTTCTAGCAAGAACGTTTTCTTACCTACGAAAAAGCCACAACGTGATTTGTCAACTTCTATTTACCCTTCATAAGGACCCTTTTCATCGAATCCGCTCCAACTAAAGTGGGAGAGACAGACACCCGCTAGCCACCTTATGCAACTAGTGCATGTCAGTCGGTGGAACCTGTCTCACGTAAGCGTACGTGTAAGGTCGGTCCGGGCCGCTTCATCCCACAATACCGCTGAAGCAAAATAAGACTAGTAGTGGCAAGAAAGTTGACAACATCTACGCCCACAACAGATTTGTGTTCTACTCGTGCAAAGAGAACTACGCATAGACCTAGCTCATGATGCCACTGTTGGGGAACGTTGCAGAAAATAAAAAATTTCCTACGGTTTCACCAAGATCAATCTATGAGTTCATCTAGCAACGAGAGAGAGGAGTGCATCTACATACCCTTGTAGATCGAGCGGAAGCGTTCAAGAGAACGGGGTTGAGGGAGTCGTACTCTTCGTGATCCAAATCACCGGAGATCCTAGCGCCGAACGGATGGCACCTCCGCGTTCAACACACGTACGGTCAGCGTGACGTCTCCTCCTTCTTGATCTAGCAAGGGGGAAGGAGAGGTTGATGAAGATCCAGCAGCACGACGTCGTGGTGGTGGATGCAGCAGGGATCCCGGCAGGGCTTCGCCAAGCGTCTGCGGGAGGGAGAGGTGTAGCAAGGGGAAGGGAGGCGCCAAGTGCAAGGGTGCGGCTGCCCTCCCTCCCCCTCTATATATAGGGTCCCCAGGGGGGTGCCGGCCCTAGGAGATGGGATCTCCTAGGGGGGCGGCGGCCAAGGGGGGTGCCTTGCCCCCCAAGGCAAGTGGAGGCGCCCCCTCCCCTAGGGTTCCCAACCCTAGGCGCATGGGGGCCCAAGGGGGGGGGCGCACCAGCCCACCAAGGGCTGGTTCCCCTCCCACTTCAGCCCATGGGGCCCTCCGGGATGGGTGGCCCCACCCGGTGGACCCCCGGGACCCTTCCGGTGGTCCCGGTACAATACCGGTGACCCCCGAAACTTTCCCGATGGCCGAAACTCGACTTCCCATATATAATTCTTTACCTCCGGACCATTCCGAAACTCCTCATGATGTCCGGGACTCCGTACAACTTTTGGTTTGCTGCATACTAATATCTCTACAACCCTAGCGTCACCGAACCTTAAGTGTGTAGACCCTACGGGTTCGGGAGACACGTAGACATGACCGAGACGGCTCTCCGGTCAATAACCAACAGCGGGATCTGGATACCCATGTTGGCTCCCACATGCTCCTCAATGATCTCATCGGATGAACCACGATGTCGAGGATTCAAGCAACCCCGTATACAATTCCCTTTGTCAATCGGTATGTTACTTGCCCGAGATTCGATCGTCAGTATCCCAATACCTTGTTCAATCTCGTTACCGGCAAGTCACTTTACTCATAGCGTAATGCATGATCCCGTGACCAGACACTTGGTCACTTTGAGTTCATTATGATGATGCATTACAGAGTGGGCCCAGAGATACCTCTTCATCATACGGAGTGACAAATCCCGGTCTTGATCCGTGTCAACCCAATAGATACTTTCGGAGATACCCGCAGTATACCTTTATAGTCACCCAGTTACGTTGTGACGTTTGGTACACCCAAAGCACTCCTACGGTATCCGGGAGTTACACGATCTCATGGTCTAAGAAAAAGATACTTGACATTGGAAAAGCTCTAGCAAACAAACTACACGATCTTGTGCTATGCTTAGGATTGGGTCTTGTCCATCACATCATTCATCTAATGATGTGATCCCATTATCAACGACATCCAATGTCCATAGTCAGGAAACCATGACTATCTGTTGATCAACGGGCTAATCAACTAGAGGCTCACTAGGGACATATTGTGGTCTATGTATTCACACATGTATTGCGATTTCCGGATAACACAATTATAGCATGAATAAAAGAAAATTATCATGAACAAGGAAATATAATAATAATCCTTTTATTATTGCCTCTAGGGCATATTTCCAACAAGAAGGGGCTCCACGTGGCCGCTCTGGGGCGCCCAGGCAGGAGGACCTTTAGTCCCGGTTGGTAATACCAACCGAGACCAAAAGACATCCATGCGTTAGCAACTGGCAGGACCTGGGTTTTTTGTTTTTTTTGAAAGGGGGGGTGGGGGGTTAGGGGGTTTTAGAGGGTTAATTAGGGGTTTCATATTGTGTTAGCTAGCTAATAGAAAGAAGTGTCCTCTCTTTCTCCGTGCTTAGTCGATGCTAGCTACTATACATATAGAGAGAACTCGACACGCTAGCTAGTAAGCAAATGAAGGAACCATTAATTACAGAAGACCATCATGAACATATATATACAGAAAGAAGTGAGACCTCTCTTTCTCCAAGAGATTGGTCGAACAACAAGTTTTCGTATATCTATCTGACGCTACTACATATATACAATATAACATGTCTTACAATCCCTAACATCTAAAATCTGTTTCAACTTCCACATATTATTCTCCGACTTTAGGTATGACGTGGTCAAGAAAGAATCCCGCCAATTCCTCTTGAATTGCTCGTACGCGATCATCTGGTAGGAATTCATCCCGCATCTGCCACAACTAATTTAAAGAAGGGGGTCAATACATATATATGAATGAAACTCAACACAGATGATGGTAATAAAATAAAATTGTTAATATTTTTATTTACGTACTTCATATTGTTTTTCAGAGTAGCCCCACTTAGAGGCTGTCGCGTTGTAGATGAACTCGCAGACGTAATATCCACAAAAATCATTTCCGGCTTCCTGCCATAAGCACTTTACGAGAAGTAGAGTTTAATCAAACTGATAATCAAGCATGCTAAATGGTATTGATGAAACTAGCTAGAATCAATGGGAGATGCACGGAACTAGCTGGTAGTACTTACTTTCGGGTGTTTAAATCGCAACTCCCTCAGCAGCCCCGGAACAATTCCAGTGAACTCTTTCCAAACCCTACCAGACAAAGACAATAATTACTTGATATCAAGAAATGAATAAAGTTGCCGATGTGGTGCGATAATGATTGATTGAACTTACTTCTGGAGCATTTCAGTCATGCCCACATACTCATGGGGATCTTTTCGTCTCGAGTCTAAGACAATTACTATTCCCCGGTCAAGCTTAATCTCTAGCATAACAAAGTGGAATCTGCGCATGCATGCATAACTCATCAATGACATTCCTATAACCTCGAGTAAGGGAAACCGAATATGCACAAGACAGTGACACTCACTTGAAGTTGCAAGGAAAGAGTATTTTCTCTTTGTTTTGATTTACAAGCAACGATTGTAGCAAGTTGTCCTCGGTATCTGTGACTCTATTTTTAACCGTCCATTCATGTATGATATTTGGGTTAATGAACCCAATGTCATAGATTTGTGCTTTTCTACATTCGACGATGTTCAACCTGCATAATATAGTGAGGATAATTATATATACATGCAATGAAAGAGCTGAGCTATATATAGAGACTTAATTACAGAAGTAATACTTACAGACAGTAGCAAGTCACGAGTTGTTTGTTGAGGGCCATTTGATTGTATAACTGGAATAACTCCACAAATTCAATAGGAAACAACTCAGTTCCAACGAGGTCATGCTCCTTTTTAATTCTCAGCATGAAACTATTCTTCCCAGACTCGTTGCAGGTTTTCATGTACCATTCATGCAATCTTCGCATCATCGTTGATAGAGGAGGATGATCAGGTTTGATGAGAGGCTTCCTGTACTCGTATTTGAAGGTGTCTGCCTCCATTATTTCAAACTCGATATCATCGCTCAAGTAATCAGCAGGATGGGTACCGGGCACCATCCCCGAATGATTAGCGACTATATCGCTAGACACCTTGAGCGGGGGGCACGTTTGGTTCTCCTGTTCGCTGAGCTGGGGAATTTTTTCCCACTTCTTCGTTCTGCTAACCTTGCATCACTGCAAGTACTTCCCGACCGCTCCGCTTCCTTATATGCCTTTTAATACATCGTACATAGTTGGAATCCAGCGGAGGCGGTGGTGGTCTTTTTAGGGAAACGATAGTCCGCTTCACTTTCAGCGGATCTACCATTTCCTTCGGAGGTGGAGGTTTCCGTGCAAAATGGTCCCTCACTTGGGCACGATAGATGTCCTCGTTTTCCTTTTCGGTCCTCTCATATGGTAACATTTTTAGAGCCTTGAGAGATGGACCGTATTTGAATTGCTTCCTGCCTCTGCTTGTACTGCTAGCCACCGAAGCGGTGGCGTCTCTCCTCCGCCGTTGCTGACGTGGCGGAGTCCGCTGACACGCCGGAGGAGGCGGAGTGCTCCGACGCGCCGGAGGAGGCGGAGGAGGAGCCGGAGTGCCCTCACGCATCGAGGAGATAGAGTGCTTGTCGGAGGAGGCGAAGGAGGAGCCAGAGTGCTGTCACACGTTGGAGGAGGCGGAGTGCCTGATCACTCGCCAGAGGAGGAGGCAGAGTGCCCTGACTCGCCAAAGGAGGAGGCGTCCAGTTTGGAAGCTTGATGTACTCCTTCCTCCATAGACAGGTACTCCATAAAGCAGCTCCCAGATGATTCTCCCCTTCACCTCTAGGGTGGTCAAGCTCCAACTCCTGAAATTTCTTCATTATTTCGTCCATCGCTATAAAGCATAGCCATGTGGAATCGGAAAGCAGTGAAAAGTTCCGCCAGCTTGAGGAGGTGCAACAGAGCCGTCAACCGCCTTCAAAGTCAGGTTCCTCCATTTCGTCATAAGCTCACAATGTTGAGCCTCCGTGATAGTATCCATGAGGTAGCGAGGAGCCATGAAATCTGGTTGAACGAGCTCCGTGGAAGCCATGTTGCTTCTCCGCTGAGATGGTGGGGTAGCTTCTTGGGTAGCTTCGTGCCGCTGAGATGGTTGGCCGCCAGCTGCAAGTTCCTCTAGCTTCGCTAATCTTGCATTGCGCTTCTGCATTTCGCTCAGCTCCGCTTTCCTCTTTCTCTCTCGGCATATGTAACCGCCTACGCCGGGAAACCCAACCACCCACGAAATGGGGCCTGGTGTGGCTTGTGTTCGTCTAGGGTGCTCAGGATTCCCGAGGGCCTAAGTCAGCTCGTCCTTCTCTCTGTCGGGAATGAACGTCCCTTGCTGCGTTGCGGTGATATAATCCTGAAGCTTCTTGATGGATATTGCAAGTTGCTCGTCCATCCAATGACACTCCCCTGTTTATGGGTCCAAAGTTCCCCCAACCCCGAAGAACCAAGTCCTTGAATGATCTGGCCAGTGCAATGTCACTGGTTCGACCCCTTTAGCAAGCAGGCCTTTCTCAGCTTTGTCCCACAACGGCCGGGATTTGAGGTAGCCACCTGACCCCGTGTGATGGTGATACAACTTCTTTGCAGCATTTTTCTTGTTTATCTCTGACCTGCTCTTACCCTTCTCCAAATTCTTGTAGGCCACAAATGCGGGCGAGTGATCTCTTATCTTCTCGTATCGGTCGGTGAATTCTGGAGTCTTCCCTTTGGCTCTATAACTGGCTTATTCGGATCCTCCTCTGGCGGTAGGGTGAAATTTGCCTTCAGCAAGGTCCAAAGATCATTTTTCTGTCTATCCTCGACATAAGAAACTTCAGGGTCGTCCTTACTCTTATTTCATTGCTGGATGCTAATCCGGATGCTGACCCTAACAATAGCTCCGCACTGACCAACAAATGCGTCCTTGGTCCTCTTGGGTTCAATCGGTTGGCCATCGTCCGCGATTTCTGTGATTGTGAACCTTTCATCCTGGCACAACCTTTTCTTCGGGCCTCGTCTCCTTATGGAAGTTTGGCTCGATCTAGAGGGCTATAAAAGAAGAAAGAAGTGTTAATATATGTACATACCAAAACAATTAATGCATCAATTAGTCGGCACAAGCTTAATTAATATATATACCTCACCGAACTTTACAACAGCTTCCTCCCCCGTTCGGTCATCGGAGCCGTCATCATGGTCTTCTTCCTCTGCCATTCGGTCATCGGAGCCGTCATGATCTCATTCCTCCTCCATTGCTGGATCACCGGAGTCGGCATCCTCTCCTTCCTGACCATCGGTGTCGTTGAGAAATGAGAAGACATCACCTCCGACGCGGATTATATCCCCAAACAACTCTTCTTGTTCTAAGTCTCTGTCCATAGTTTCTGCAAATATTACAACATGGTAATATACAAACATGAGAGGTGGATATATTAGTGGCAAACATAGACCTAGCTAATATCACAACAAGGGGCGGGAGTGGGTAGGAGATTGACAACGATTTTTTTTCTAGGGTTTGGGTGGCCTCAAGAGATCGACAATGCTTTTTCTTCTAGGGTTTAGGTGCCCTCGAGAGTTTATCGGGTAGGGGTGGGAGGGGGTAGGAGATCGACAACACTCTTTCTTCTAGGGTTTGGGTGGCCTCAAGAGTTGGTCGGGCGAGTGGACCGGGAGTAAATTTAGTAACTTTGAACTTTGTAAATCTGGTCGGGCGAGAGGGGGTTGATCGACGTCCCTCCCTCATGTAGAAGTTATCGGGGATACGTTTCGGGAGAAAATACAACACTTGACATGTTTCGAATATATGAACACTTTAACTTAGTAACTTATTAACATTTCAAGAGAAAACTTTCTATTAACATCATTTTAACTTAGTAACTTAGTAACATTTTGAGAGAAAACTTAGTAACTTAGAAACATTTTAACTTAGTTACGTTTCGAGAGAAAGCTTTCTATTAACATCTCTCTCTCCCTCCTCATGCTTGTCCGACGTCCCCCCTCATGTCGAAGTTATCGGGGAGGCGGTAGATTGACAACGGCATCCATGCATACATACATGAAAAAAAATGCTATCCATCCATACATACATAGCCACATACATAAATGAAAAAAAATGCTATCCATCCATACATACATAGCCACATACAAAAAAATACATATAGCCACATATATGAAAAAAATACATATATGAAGAAAAAACGCTATGAACAAAAAAACAGCATATAAAGTGCAGTTCGTTGTTTTGATCTAAACAGCAAGGTTAAGTTGCTTTGAACCAACGGTTCAAATTCAAACTCAACATATGAATTTATAAAGTGCACTTTGTTGTTTTGATCTAAACAGCAAGGTTAAGTTGCTTTTTCATGCATGAAAATGCCACGTCGACACTCGCCGGAGCTCGGCCGACGATGACCAAATCCGCGGCAGAAGCTCGCCGGACTTGCGCTACAGAGAGCGTTTGGATGCGAGGAGACCACTAGAAGGTAGCCCGCGTTCGTACGCAACTAGCAGACCCAACAGAAAGGTCGCGGGGTCGCCGGAAGTCCGGAACAATGACGACGATGACCACGGGGGCGGTGGCCGGAGTTCGGCCATCCATGGTCCAGGCACTACGGGGCACAGAGAGAGTAGCTGAGGGGCTCTACGGATTCCCAGGGTCACCAGGAGCACGCTAATGCAACGCACGCAGGTGGAGGAGCTCGGGACGACGGAGCTCACCGGCCATGGCGGCGGCCGGCACTCAGGCCTCGTAGGGCAGTGACTGGAGGTCAAGCGTGTTTACAAGGGGTTAGGAGAAAGGGAGCGGAGCTCACTGCGGTTCACAGGAGTAGGCCAGCGAGGTCGGGGAAGCACGGACGGTGGCGAATCGGCGATGGGGATCGCCGGCACCCGAGGTCGAAGACGATGATGTTGGTGATGGAAGGGGCGGGCGGGGGCGGGTGCAGGGACGCGGGCTCGGGGACGACGATGGCAACAACGACGATGGGGAAGGGGCGCGGCAATGGAGACGGGGCGGGGCGGCAGACGGTGTTGGGGCAGCCTGGCGGCATTGAGCTTGATCGATGTCGTCGGGGGAACTGGCGGATGAAGTATGAAGATTCCTAAGTGTGGGCTTATATACCACACCCTTTAGTCCCGGTTAGTGGTACCAACCAGGACCAATGCTACCCTTTGGTCCCGGTTCGTGCCACCAACCGGGACCAAAGGTCTCTTTTGTTAGCCCAAAGGGCGGGAAGGAAAGACCTTTGGTCCCGGTTGGTGGCACGAGCCAGGAACAAACGGTAGCATTGGTCTCGGTTGGTGCCACCAAATAGGACCAAAGGAGGGTATTGGTCCCGGTTGGTGCCACCAACTGGGACTAAAAGTGGGTGATCTCTGAGGCCAAAATTTTAGTCCCACCTCGCTAGTTGAGAAGGCTAGAGACTTGTTTATAAGCGCTGCTGCGCCGACCGTCTTGAGCTCCTCTCAACTGCAGGCTTACGAGCCTAATGTCACACTCCTCTGCCCGTGGGCCTACTTGGTGGCCCAGTATTCACGCCGTGGTGGCCCAGTAGGCGGCATTTTTTTCCAGTTTTTTTTGCTTTCTTTGATGCTTTATTTATTTTCTTTTGTTTGTACTTATTAAATACTTACAGTTTTTCAGTGATTCTTTTTTGCTTTTAGTTCAAAAAAATTATAAACTTTCTGTTAGTGCCATTAGTTTTCAAATTTGAATAGTTTAAACTTCATTTCTTTTAAATTTGTGTGAATCACTAGTTTGTGAATAACTTTACTATAAAAATAGATTATTGAGTGATTCTTTTTCCTGCTATTTAACATTACTGTGTTTTAACATTATATTCAATTTGATAATTTTTAGGTTATTTTAAATGTCTGTTTTAATCACCGCGCCAATTCCTGTGCTGCTGGCATCTGTTTCCACCACGAATTGCTTCGAGAAATCCGGCAAGGCCAACACCGGCGTAGTGACTAGGGTTCGTTTCAGACTCTGGAATGCCTTGTCTGCCAATGGAGTCTAGACGAACACTGCTCCTTTCTTGAGCATATCATTCAGCGGCCAATTGAGCAGACCAAAATTTCTGACAAATTTTCGATAGTATCCGGCCAGTCCCAGAAACCCCCTTAACTCTTTGACATTGGACGGTTGCTCCCAGTTCTGCACTGCCCGAACATGCTCTGGTAAGGTGGACACTCCATTCCCACTAATCTGATGCCCCAGATATGCAATCTGGTTTGTGGCAAATGTACACTTGGAGCGCTTGGCCACTAACTCGTTGCCCGCTAGCAGTTGCAAGACTTGGCGCAAGAGAGTGAGATGTTGTTGGAACGTAACTGAGTGGATTAGGATGTCATCCATGAAAACCAACACTCCTTTGTGCAGCACTGGTGACAAGACAAAGTTCGCAACCGACTGAAATGTGCTAGGGCCTCCTGTGACCCCGTATGGCAGCACTCGAAACTGGAAGTGTCCTTGGTGGGTAGTGAAGGTCGTCTTCTCCTCGTCTTCTTCCACCAGACGTATCTGGTGGTATCCCGCGTGCAAGTCCAACTTGGAGAACCAGTGCGAGCCTGCCAGCTCATCCAGAATTCATCAATGACAGGCAGGGGAAAGCACTTCTTCACTGTGATTGCATTCAGGCGACGAAAGTCGACACAAAAGCGCCATGTTTGATCCTTCTTCTTCACAAGTAGAACTGGGGAGGAGAACGGGCTCACACTTGGAACAATCAACCCTTGCTTCAACATTTCTGTGACTTGTTTTTCAATTTCAGATTTCTGCTCTAGGGTGTATCGATAGGGTCTGATATTAACTGGCTTGGTCCCTTCCAACAGCTGAATTTTGTGATCCCACACTCTATGTTTAGGTAAAGTGGTAGGTTCGGCGAACACTTGATGAAACTCCTCAAGGATTGCCGCCACTGCTGGATGCTGCTCCCCTGGCTCCTGGCTGCTCATGGCGTCTGTCACACTGCACAGAAGAACGACATGTGCCACTGCATGTTGCTCCTCTAGTTCCTGCAGCTGAATAGCTAAAATCTGTTCGACTGGTTGTAATCGAGGATGCACATCGACAAGCTCAACCCATTGATCATGATGCTAAAACTGCAACCGCTTCTGCTCCCAGTCGATCCACATAGGTCCACAGCGCTGTAGCCAGTCCATGCCCGCAACAACATCATAACAGCCCAACGATAGCACCCGGAGGTCAGTTTCAAACACTTGCCCTTGCGTTGTCCATGAGCACCGAGGGATCATACTGTCACATTGAAGAATTCCTCCATCAGCAATCTTAACAGACGAACAATTGGTCTTCTGCACCCGACGAGGCATTGCAGCGGCCACTGCTTCACTCACAAAACTATGAGAACTGCCAGAATCTACCAAGACCAAGACTTCCTTAGACTCAATCATCCCCACTAATCGAACTGTGTGGGGTGTAGTCTGCCCTGTAGTGGCTAGTTTGGAAATGTACATGAGTACTTCGTCATCTGACTCTGCTTCTGGTTGCTCTTGATAATGTTGGTCAGCTTGGAGGAGTTCCAGTAGTTCTTCCACCACATGTAATTGGACCGTGGCGGCACACTGGTGGCCTTGGCCCCAGCGTTCCCCACATTTGAAGCACAAGCCCCGCGCGACGACGATAGTTGCGGAGCGCGGCGACCCGATCATCACCTGCCCGCGGACGGTCTGGTGGATTGGCCGCGTCGACGCCGCGTCTGTCTTCAGCCGCAACCGGCGCTCCCGGCACTGCAAGGCGAGCTGGTGGTGCTCTGAGCGCTATCAGCGGCCGAGCGCCTCCACGCTGCACTGGCCCCTCCTGCCGACGGTACTCCCGCCTCGGCAACGCCTCCAGTAGCTCCTCCTGCATCGAAGCCAAGGAAAAAGCAGAGTCCAAGTCCTTTGGTTGGTGAAGAACTACACTAGCCCGAATTTCATGTCTCAATCCTTCCAAAAATTGGGTAGTGAAGAACACAGGATCAAATGAAGGATTATGTGCAAGTAACTGGTGCATGAGTTCCTCGAATTGCAGCATGTAATTGTGCACAGTGCCTGTCTGACGCAGTGCGCGGAACTGATTCAAGTGAGCTTGATACTGCTCCCGGGCAAATTTGCCGCATAGTGCCGCATACAATTCCTCCCACGACATTGATTCACTCTGTGACTCATGCAATTGCAACCAACGTGACGCGTTGCCGGTGAAGTGAAGGGTAGCCACACGCACCCATAGATCTGAGTGAACACCATAGACTGAAAAATACTTTTCGCAACGAGTTCGCCAGAATTGGGGATTTTCTCCATCGAAGGGAGGGAAATCCAATTTGGGCAAGGACCAACTAAACGGAGTGAAGTGTGGTGCGGGCGGCTCGATCGCTGTCGTATGGTTGGTCAGGAGGAGGAAAGCCCGGTCAGGAACGTACCCTTGACCGGAGGCAGCACATGGGTGGTGACCACGCCATATGTCTGACCCCCGGTGTCGTCGATCTCGCCACGACCTCGTGGCCCGTGGTGGTCGGGGACGCTCTCGTAGCTGCCGTCGCCGCCGATCGCACCACCGCGTTGCCCTCCGGGATCGGATCCGAAGGCGCCGCTAGGGTCGGGTGAAGGGCGATGCGCCCCACTTGGGTACGCAGCTCATCCACTTGCTGCTGGAGATGGGACACCGCCGGCCTCCAGAGTTCCAACGACGTCTGGATCGCGTCGAATCCGGCCTCGCTGGCCACTCTGCCGTCGTTGACCAACTTGATGAGCGCGGCGAGTTGCTCCTCCATCGCCTCCGTCTTGAGTGCTTGTTTGGTGTGGTAGCGGGGCTTGGGGTATGCGGTCTCCAGATCGATGGGCTGGACCTCTGATACCAGATGTAACGTGCCCTGCTCGCGGTGGATCTGGGTAGCGAAGGGAGGAAGGAGGAAGATGGGGATCTGTTGCTTAGAAGGGAAGGAAGAAGTCCTGGAGATCAGCTCCGATACAAGTCGAGTACAAAATGCCTACCCACTCCCACACACACGCTAGACTATATGTAGTGGTCGCCAGTTGGCACCCGTGGCCAATCGCCGCGCATCACCTCGGCACGCCTTGTCCACCTGACTGTCGACTAGGTCAATGGTTACTTGACTTGGGCCTGCCTGGTTCCGGGTCCCATCGTCAGGTGGCTTCAGGGTGGCCTTGACACCTGGTCGCATCCCGCGTGTGCAGGACTACATCGAAGATTACCTGCGAGTTTCATGGGTGCCCGTGGTGTCGCGCCTTGACGTGAAGCCCGGAGCCCTGAACGCTCTCAGTTGCGGAGATAGGGGCGCCAGCAGGGGCCCTGCCCGCTAACATCTGTGATTTGCTACTAATTTGCTTATGAACAATACATGGGTGCTCAGGGCCGACCTCCGGATGGCCGTGTCGGAGAACATCGTGCCGGCGTGCCGCCGGTACCTCAATGGCCATCCGGAGGTTGGCCGCAGCGCCGAGGAGCTCCGGCGTCACTTGTGGGAGCTGTTCGAAGGATAGAAGACCAAAACTTTTGGGAGCAACTGTATCCTTGTTTCCGGTTTTCGTCTGGTCCGTCTTACTGATTTTGCTTTTTTCAGATATTTTCAACCACGAAATTAAATTGAACAGAATCGTGCACAATGACAAGCAAACAATGACCATCAATGACAAGCATAGCTTATGCACAAAAAGGCTCAAGTACACGCACAAACTACACTAGGTAAAACAGGGAAGGCGGTGAACATGATGTAGGCTTCAGTGACACCCAAATAACGGCCCCTGACCACAACCATTCATATCAGTGCCCCCAGTTGTTCAGCTTCTCCACAACCATCCATACCGCAGGCTTGATTGACATGTTGAGGCAGTAGAGCCAAAGCATTGTGCATGAGAAGCATGTCACCACAAATCACCAGCCTCCATCTTTCCAGCCATCCTTCCTCATCCTGGTGCTCACTCCTGTCCTGGATCGCAGGTGTTAAAAATCTCCTCCCGACCAAGCCGAGGGGCCAGCTGCAGATCTTATATGCTCCCAAAGCCATCCGAGAGAAGGAGCTGCTCATTGAATCCCACGATCTGGTCTATTACCAACAGATCAGGATACTGCACTTCAGACCAAGAGTCACTTCCAGCAT